>NC_056438.1:63989885-64589885 GCF_018296145.1 Oncorhynchus tshawytscha
GGTGAATCACTAAAACAATACAGAAATACACTACAGAAAAAGAAGGGACAGAAATCAGCTGAAGAAGAAGAATCCATAGACTCTAACCACTTCTGGGAAAGAGTTAGCTATCCAAAATGGAGATGTATGGATAAACCACTTCTCCAATCTTTTTGGCCCTAGAACAAAGAACAAACCGCAAAAACATAAACATGATCAAATACAAATCTTAGAATGAACTATTTAAGACTACCAGAACCCACTGGATTCTCCAATTACGTTGAATGAACTACAAGACAAAATGCAAAAACTACAACCCAAAAAGGCCTGTGGTGTTGATGGTATCCTAAGTGAAATGATAAAATATACAGACCTCAAATTCCAATTGGCTATACTTAAGCTCTTTTACATCATCCTCAGCTCTGGCATCTTCCCCAATAATTGGACTGATCACCCCAACACACAAAAGTGGAGACAAATTTTACCCCAATAACTACCGTGGGATATGCGTCAACAGCAACCTTGGGAAAATCCTCTGCATTATCATTAGCATGCTCATACACTCAAACAATGTACTGAGCAAATGTCAAATTGGCATTTTACCAAATTACCGTACAACAGACCACGTATTCACCCTGCACACCCTAATTGACAAACAAACAAACCAAAACAAAGGCAGTCTTCTCATGCTTTGCTTATTTCAAAAAGCTTTTAACTCAATTTGGCATGAGTGTCTACTATACAAATGGATGCAACGTGGTGTTGGGGTAAAACATTATAAAATCCATATACACAAATCAAATCCAATTTTATTGGTCACATACACGTTTAGCAGATGTTACTGTGTGTGTAACAAAATGCTTGTGATTCTAGCTCTGATAGTGCAATGAAATCTAACAAGTAATATCTAATAATTTCACAACATATACCCAGAGCATTGGGCCAGTAACTAAAAGGCTGCTGGACCGAATCCTGAGCCAATAAGGTAAACATCTGTGGTTCTGCCCCTGAGCAAGGCACTGTTCCTAGGAACCCAAAGACATGGATGTTGATTAAGGCAGCCCCCCACACCTCTCTGATTCAGAGTGGTTGGGTTAAATGTGGAAGACACATTTCTGTTGAAGGCATTCAGTTGTACAACTGACTAGGTATCCCCCTTTCCCTTTCCCTTCAAATACACACAAATCTAAGTAAAGGAATGGAATTAAGAATATAAAAATATATGGACGAGCAATGTCAGAGCGGCATAGACTAAGATACAGCTGAATTGAATAGATTACAGTATATGAGGTGAGTAATGCAAAATATGTAAACATAATTAAAGTAACTAGTGTTTAATTTAAAGTGGCCAGTGATTTCAAGTCTATGTACATATAGGCTATTTAACAGTCTGATTGCCTTGAGATAGAAGCTGTTTTTCACTCTCTCTGTCCTAGCTTTGATGCACCTGTAATGACCTTGCTTTCTGGATGATAGAGGGGTGAACAGGCAGTGGCTCGGGTGGTTGTTGTCCTTGATGATTTTTTTGGCCTTCCTGTGACATCGGGTGCTGTAGGTGTCCTGGAGGGTAGGTGTTTGCCCCCGGTGATGCGTTGGGCAGACCGCACCACCCTCTGGAGAGCTCTGCAGTTGCAGGCGGTGCAGTTGCCGTACCAGGCGGGGATACAGACTTACAGGACGCTCTCAATTGTGCATCTGGAATGGTTTGTGAGTGTTTTATGTGTCAAGACAAATTTCTTCAGCCTCCTGAGGTTGAAGAGGCGCTGTTGCGCCTTCTTCACCACACTGTCTGTGTGGGTGGACCATTTCCATTTGTCAGTGATGTGTACGCCATGGAACTTGAAGCTTTCCACTTTTCCACAGCGATCCCATGGATGTGGATATGGGGGTGCTTCCTCTGCTCTTTCCTGAAGTCCACAATCATCTCCTTTGTTTTGTTGATGTTGAGTGAGAGGTTATTTTCCTGGCACCACACAGTCATGGGTGAACAGGGAATAAATCAAATCAAATAAAAATCGAATCAAATTTTATTTGTCACATACACATGGTTAGCAGATGTTAGTGCGAGTGTAGCAAAATGCTTGTGCTTCTAGTTCCGACAATGCAGTAATAACCAACAAGTAATCTAGCTAACAATTCCAAAACTGCTACCTTATAGACACAAGTGTAAGGGGATAAAGAATATGTACATAAAGATATATGAATGAGTGATGGTACAGAGCGGCATAGGCAAGATACAGTAGATGGTATTGAGTGCAGTATATACATATGAGATGAGTATGTAAACAAAGTGGCATAGTTAAAGTGGCTAGTGATACATGTATTACATAAGGATGCAGTAGATGATATAGAGTACAGTATATACGTATACATATGAGATGAATAATGTAGGGTATGTAAACATTATATTAGGTAGCATTGTTTAAAGTGGCTAGTGATATATTTTACATCATTTCCCATCAATTCCCATTATTAAAGTGGCTGGAGTTGAGTCAGTGTGTTGGCAGCAGCCACTCAATGTTAGTGGTGGCTGTTTAACAGTCTGATGGCCTTGAGATAGAAGCTGTTTTTCAGTCTCTCGGTCCCAGCTTTGATGCACCTGTACTGACCTCGCCTTCTGGATGATAGCGGGGTGAACAGGCAGTGGCTCGGGTGGTTGTTGTCCTTGATGATCTTTATGGCCTTCCTGTGACATCGGGTGGTGTAGGTGTCCTGGAGGGCAGGTGTTTGCCCCGGTGATGCGTTGTGCAGACCTCACTACCCTCTGGAGAGCCTTACGGTTGTGGGTGGAGCAGTTGCCGTACCAGGCGGTGATACAGCCCGACAGGATGCTCTAGATTGTGCATCTGTAGAAGTTTGTGAGTGCTTTTGGTGACAAGCCAAATTTCTTCAGCCTCCTGAGGTTGAAGAGGTGCTGCTGCGCCTTCTTCACAATGCTGTCTGTGTGGGTGGACCAATTCAGTTTGTCTGTGATGTGTATGCCGAAGAACTTAAAACTTACTACCCTCTACACTACTGTTCCATCGATGTGGATAGGGGGGTGTTCCCTCTGCTGTTTCCTAAAGTCCACAATCATCTCCTTAGTTTTGTTGACGTTGAGTGTGAGGTTATTTTCCTGCACCACACTCCGAGGGCCCTCACCTCCTCCCTGTAGGCCGTCTCGTCGTTGTTGGTAATCATGCCTACCACTGTTGTGTCGTCCGCAAACTTGATGATTGAGTTGGAGGTGTGCGTGGCCACGCAGTCGTGGGTGAACAGGGAGTACAGCAGAGGGCTCAGAATGCACCCTTGTGGGGCCCAGTGTTGAGGATCAGCGGGGTGGAGATGTTGTTGCCTACCCTCACCACCTGGGGGCGGCCCCAGTACCCAGTCAGGAAGTCCAGTACCCAGTTGCACAGGTGTTAAATGCGGGTAGTCGAGACCCAGGGTCTCTTGAGATGGGTTAGGGCAGTGTGCAGTGTGGTTGAGATGTCCTACTTCCGGCGCCGAGAGATGGCTTGGAGGGCACTATGGTGTTAAATGCCGAGCTGTATAAGTCGATGAACAGCATTCTCACAAGAATAGGTATTCCTCTTGTCCAGATGGGTTAGGGCAGTGTGCAGTGTGGTTGAGATTGCATGTCGTCTGTGGACCTATTTGGGGACATCAGAGACTGTAACGCAAAACATGGCTCACTGGAGTGGGTCTAGGGTGTCAGGTAGGGTGGAGGTGATATGGTCCTTGACTAGTCTCTCAAAGCACTTCATGATGACGGAAGTGAGTGCTACGGGGCGGTAGTCGTTTGCCCCGCCCCCCTTCGGAGCTCAGTTACCTTAGCTTTCTCCACGGCGCCGACAGAAACAAACATCTTTCTGTGAAGACGGGCGGGGGCGTGCCTTAAGGACATGGTGTGATGAAGGAAACTCTTGGGAACAGGAACAATGGTGGCCCTCTTGAAGCATGTGGGAACAACAGACTGGGATAGGGATTGATTGAATATGTCCGTAAACACACCAGCCAGCTGGTCTGTGCATGCTCTGAGGGCGCGGCTGGGGATGCCGTCTGGGCCTGCAGCCTTGCGAGGCACGAACCACTTGACACGTTTAAATGTTTTCCTCACGTCGGCTGCAGTGAAGAGGTATGAGAGTCCACATGTTTTAGTTAACTTTTTGCGGGGACCGTGTCAGTGGCACTGTATTGTCCTCAAAGCGGGCAAAAAAGTTATTTAGTCTGCCTGGGAGCAAGACATCCTGGTCCGTGACGGGGCTGTTTTTCTTTTTGTAATCCGTGATTGACTGTGGACCCTGCCACATACCTCTTGTGTCTGAGCCGTTGAATTGAGATTCTACTTTGTCTCTATACTGACCCTTAGCTAGTTTGATTGCCTTGTGGAGGGAATAGTTACACTGTTTGTATTCGGTCATGTTTCCAGTCACCTTGCCCTGATTCCTGACGTGGCCGCCCCAGTTGAGGGTAGGCAACATCTCCTCCCCGAGGGGCCCCACAAGGGTGAGGCTAAGGTCCACATCGAGCAGTGGTTTTTAAGTTCGCACAAGAGGGAGCTGAGCACGCACCCTTGTTGGGCTCCAGTGTTGAGGATCAGCGAAGTGGAGGTGTTGTTTTTTACCTTCACCACCTGGGGAGCGGCCCATCAGGAAGTCCAGGACCCAGTTGCACAGGGCGGGGTTCAGACCCAGGGCCTCAAGCTTAATGATGAGCTTGGAAGGTACTCTGGTGTTGAATGCTGAGCTATAGTCAATGAACAGCTGTCACGCCCTGGCCATAGAGAGGCTTTTTATTCTCTATTTTGGTTAGGCCAGGGTGTGACTAGGGTGGGCGTTCTATGTTCTTTTTTCTATGATTTTGAATTTTCTGTGTTTTTGAAGCATGGCAGCAGACTGGGATAGTATGGTTCTCAATCAGGGACAGCTGTCTGTCATTATCTCTGATTGAGAGCCAACTTCGATGGCATTGTGTTATTCAGCCTGTTTTCCAAAATGGGTTGTGGGTAGTTGGTTTCTGTGTTTCACCATACAGAACTGTTTCAATTTTCATTCATTCTCTTTGTTATTTTGTTTTGTGTTCAGTTTAAATAAAAATAACAGTGAAGTTCTTGGACGCTGCACTTTGGTCCACACCTTCTTCAAGGGAGGAGAAAATGGAGATGACCGTTACAACAGCATTCTTGCATAGGTATTCCTCTTGTCCAAATAGGATAGGGCATTTGTGTGCAGTGTGCATTGTGAGGTATTCTATGTCGGGTGAACAAAAGGACTTGAGTTCCTGTATGTTATCACAATCACACCATGAGTCGTTAATCATGAAACATACAGTCCTTCCTCTTCCCGGAATGATATTTATTCCTGTCTGTGCGATAAACTGAGAACCGAACTTCCGTGAAACAGAGTATGTTACAATCCCTGATGTCGCTCTGGAAAGAAATTCTTGCCCTAAGCTTGTCAACTTTATTATCCAGAGGCTGAACATTAGCAAGTAATATACTTGAAAGTGGTGGGTGGTGTGCGCGCCTCCTATGTCGGACCAGTAGACCACTCTGAGTACCTTACACACAAATGTGCAGTTAAAATGTACAAAAAACACACACATTTCTTTCCACAGGTCCAGCTTAAGCCCCACTCTCTTCAACATATATATCAACAAATTGGCGAGGACACTAGAACAGTCTGCAGCACCCGGCCTCACCCTACTAGAATCTGAAGTCAAATGTCTACTGTTTGCTGATGACCTGGTGCTTCTGTCCCCAACCAAGGAGGGCCTACAGCAGCACCTAGATCTTCTGCACAGATTCTGTCAGACCTGGGTCCTGTCAGTAATTCTCAGTAAGACAAAACTAATGGTGTTCCAAAAAAGGTCCAGTTGTCAGGACCACAAATACAAATTCCATCTAGACACCGTTGCCCTAGAGCACACAAAAACTATACATACCACGGCCTAAACATCAGGGCACAGGTAACATGCACAAAGATGTGAACGATCTGAGAGACAAGGCAGAAGGCCCTTCTATACCATCAAAAGGAACATAAAATTCAACATACTAATTAGGATCTGGCAAAAAATACTTCAATCAGTTATAGAACCCATTGCCCTTTATGGTTGTGAGGTCTGGGGCAAACACCAAATTGTACAATGTAAAACACCAAATAATGCATGCAGAGTAGAATTAGGCCAATAACCGCTAATTATCAAAATCCAGAAATTAACCGTTAAATTCTACAACCACCTAAAAGAAAGCAATTCCCAAACATTCCATAACAAAGCCATCACCTACAGAGAGATGAACCTGGAGAAGAGTCCCCTAAGCAAGCTGGTCCTGGTAATCTGTTCACAAACACAAAAAGACCGCACAGAGCCCCAGGACAACAACACAATTAGACACAACCAAATCATGAGATAACAAAAAGATAATAACTTGACACATTGGAAAGAATCAACAACAAAAATAGCGAAAACTAGAAGCTATTTGGCCCTAAACAGAGAGTACACAGTGGCAGAATACCTGACCACTGTGACTGGCCCAAACTTAAGGAAAGCTTTGACTATGTACAGACTCAGCGAGCATAGCCTTGCTATTGAGAAAGGTCGTCGTAGGCAGACCTGGCTCTCAAGAGAAGGCCGGCTATGTGCACATTGCCCACAAAATGAGGTGGAAACGGAGCTGCACTTCCCAACCTCCTGCCAAATGTATGACCATATTAGAGAAACATATTTCCATCAGATTACACAGACCCACAAAGAATACGAAAACGTTTGATAAACTCCCATATCTATTGGTGAAATACCACAGTGTGCCATCACAGCAGAAAGATTTATTTTCCCTTTTGTATTTTAACTATTTGCACATAATCTGATTTTTGAAATGTCTTTATCACTTTTGTTTATTATCTATTTAACTTGCTTTGGCAATGTTAATATATGTTTCCATGCCAATAAAGCCCTTAAATGTAAAATTTAATTGAGTAGGACTACTAGAGAGAAAGAGAGAGAGAGAGAGAGAGAGAGAGAGATTATAAGGATGTGATGTCAACAGCATACGAGAAGGAGAAGGGATGGGTACAAGCAGACAGGACTCGAGAAAGATAGAATGAAGACAAGGCCATAGAACTAGCGAGCTATGGTTACTCTAAGTGTAAGTGCAATGACTATGAGAGTGAGAGAGAGAGACAGAGACATCGAACAGAGGTCAGAATGTGGAAGAGCTAGGTGACCAGACCATTTAACCTCATTATTTTGTAAGGTTGAGACAGTAGACCCAAGCGTGAGTACATTCATCCACAACAAATAGCAGTCACACTGCTATTTTATCATATTAGATAGATTATAGGTTTTATGAAGTTGGCTCAATATCCACTGTCTACCTTGTACATAATGTTTTCCTCAGATTATCAATGGGCAGAATCACTAGACTGGAGTCTTCATCATCATTTGATATCAAATCACCTTTGATATAGAGTTACCCCTGTTATCTCTTCAGGTCAATATTTGGCTTTGGTTTCCCTCTAATGGAATCTCCGATCCATGCACAGCCTTGTAGCACCTTCTGTGGTATTGTGTATCTACTTCCCTGTAAATTGAGATTCCCCAAGGGGTTCCGTGGCCTTGTACTGTGGGGAAGTGGGAGATTAGACAATGACCAGAAAGTTCACATTATTCCGAACCCACTTCCCCTAGTTTGGTCGCGTTGACTGATGAGGTACTTATAGTAACTTATGCTCTTTCAAATGCTTTACATTTAGATTAGGCAATGAAATATTGTTAATGCACAGGTTTTGTGGTTACAAGTGCCTGTCGAATCATAACAGTATATTATTGGATTTTAAATAGCTACAGCATACTATGCACAAGGCAAGTGCTTAGTCCACTTGATTTTGTGTAGAATGAGCAAACTAGTTTTCAAAGTCAGATCTCAAGAAGAAACCTCAAAAGTTGAATGTGAACAACCCAAACCCAATGCATTGGGATGTATGAAAGCACTACCGCACTACCACACCAGAAGGGGCTTGATCCATGTAATAGATGATGTGTTGGAGAGGATGAGAGAATTCAAGGAATGAGGAATCTTTCAAAGTGTGACTGCAAGCTATGGACTAGAAGTCTTTGACAGACAGAACACTTTCCACTGGTGAAACAAACCCTGGTTGAATCAATGTTGTGATGCCGTTGAATCAACATGTCTTTTTTTTCTTCTTTTTTTTTAACCCAACTTTTAACCTAAATCCAATGACATGGTGAAATGTTTTGTTGATTTCACGTTGAATTCAGGTTTGTTGACAACTCAATCAATTTTAAATCAAAACCAGATGTTGAACTGATGTCTGTGCCCAGTGGGTTATGTTTCCTTTAGATGAATGCTGCCTGCTGGGTGTGTGAAGGCAACTGCATCTGGTATTTATTGATATAGACTGCCTCTCCTCTGCTCTGCTCTGCTCGGGGCTCAGGCTCAGTTCACCCAGGGAATACACACAACACCCACTCAGGCAGAGATGTTGGCAATTTGATTTCAAATAAGTAACGCTGCTGGCTGCTGACTCCTGGCCTCTTCTTACCTGAAAAAACCTCTCTCTGTCTGGGAGAGAGATCATTTTAGACTTGAGAGCAACGCAGTAATTATTTTGAATTTAGACCCCGTTCCCCACTGAATAACTAAATAGGAGCTTTTTAAAAGATGACAGTTTTTGTTAAGTCTTCAAGAAGCTTTTAACAAATATGTTCTGCAGTGTAGATAGCTTCAAGTTAATCTTTCAAATAGCAACGGTTCCAAAAAATTGTTCTGTACGGTTGCATAAAATCCACAACAATGTGAAATGTCCTCTTCCTTGAAATGTACTTGATTTTTCTGAGGTAGGATTGTTCAATATTCACCCTAACTGTACATTTGACATGAATAACATTACAGCAGGAAGTAGTCTTTGATGTGAATGTATTCTTGGTTTCCCTGCGTTCCATCTGTAGAATGTAGAGTGGATGTGTTGATCCCTCTCTTGGCCAGAGGAGGTTAGGTTAATTTAAAAACAGGCCACAAGATGTCCCTCTTCGACAAAAGAAGAGGCCAGAGTCACAATCTGCTAGGATGAATTGATGGGTTGATGGTACATGATGCACTTTCACAGTTTTTTGTTGTCTCTTTTTAATTGTTAGAACCCTATAAATCCCAGTAGTTAGGACAACATGTGAGATGTTTTTCTTTCTAGGTTTGCAGATTCATTCCCAATAAAATTTGTATTGAGGTTCAGACGGCAGACTATCATCAGAGAATGAATGAGTCTCTCTCTCTCTCTCTCTCTCTCTCTCTCTCTCTCTCTCTCTCTCTCTCTCTCTCTCTCTCTCTCTCTCTCTCTCCTCTTCTCCTCCTGCCCTCCTCCCTCTCTGTATTTTTGAGGTGTGTCTAATTGGTGCCAGCTAGGGAAGGATGTGATGTGTGAAGCAACTAGCATTCCTTCTCACTGGCCCTTGAAGGAGCTAGCTCTCTCCATACAGTCCAAACCATGTTCTGCTCCTCTGGCCTTTTAATGAGTCCTCTGGGTCTTCAAACCAACTGTACATGATCAGGGAGGCTTCTGTCTGACACACGGCACAGGTATAGCTGAGGTTGAGTTACTCTCAAGGTGTGGACACAGTCCTGGAATTGAAATCACGCTGCTACTGTAGATGAAATGGTGTTAGATAGAACAAAGAAGGGTTCTATGGCTTGATTGGCTTCATATATGGCCCTAAATGCACCCTTACCTTTAGCATTGCAGACTTCAATGGAGTTTAATTTCTAAGGTAAATCGGTTTACAAGGTAGTCTTCAAATTATGCATACTGTGTAAATGTTTAATTAAATGGTAATTTATTGTTAGATCCACTTTGAAAAATGATAATGCAAATGTTTAGGCGATTGAAATGTATTTTCAATAGCTGGGGTAGCGGTTCCAATTTTAAAGAGCAGAAAAGTCATTAATGATTGCCCTTGAGCTGGTAATTTTCATGAATAAATTGAACGCTGCCTTTGAGAAGATCTCATAACGGAAAAATCTCAGTTTGGATGACAGTCTCATCCGTAAAAATGATTTTTGAACATAAACACCGAATACAGTAAGTGTTTGGACCAATCTTTGACCAATCCACTTGCCAGCTATGGATAACAAACTCTTAACACATGATTTATAGTTAGAGAGAGAGAGAGATTAAGTTATGAAGACAATAGTCAATTGTTGACTGGAGAAAATGCAGAAATTAAAGTTGTGAAATCTTTATGGTATTTCAAGCATGTGGGAAAGACAGATATAAACATTTTGCAGATTATTAATGAAAGCAGTTGTTCACTGTTAATTTGTTTTAAAGATTCACCATTAAAACTGCAACTTGTAAAAGAAAATGCATCATGCAGGGTGGGAGCACCCTGTGAATCGCTCCATCTTTCACACTCAGTTTTATGCTACAGCCTGGATGTCTTTTTCCACAGTGAGGCTGAGGCAAGTGTCATTAAATGATATCACTGGGGGAAAAAGACCCTTCTGGAAATGTCCAAAAAATTGCTGCTGGGAGTTTGTTTGTAGCTTGAGATGTGGAAAGTTAAAATCCACTTGAATATCTGTTAAAATTTTGAGATGCCACTTTGCGTATTAAGAAGTGCCTTGGCTTTGTGTGTTGGACTGAGCTGCAGGAATTTCACAACAATTGACTGTCTCAGTCGTGCTTAGTCCCCTCCTATACTCCCTGTTCACCCAGGACTGCATGGCCAAGCAAGACTCCAACACCATTATGAAGTTTACTGACGACACAACGGTGGCCACTGACAATGATGAGACAGCCTAGGAGGTCAGAGACCTGGCAGTGTGGTGCCAGGACAACATCCTCTCCCTTAATGTGAGTAAGACAAAGAAGATAATTGTGGACTACAGGAAACGGAGGGCCGAATACGCCCCCATTCACATCGACAGGACTGTAGTGGAGCGGGTCGAGAGTTTCTTGGTGTCCACATCACCAACGAACTATCATTGTCCAAACACACCAAGAAAGTCGTGACGAGGGCATGACAAGCCTTTTCCACCTCGGGAGACTGAAAAGATTTGGCATGGGTCCCCAGATCCTCAAAAAGTTCTACAGCTGCCCCATTGAGAGCATCCTTAATGGTTGCATCACCGCCTGGTATGGCAACTGCTCGGCATCTTTTTATAGATTTGTCTATTGTATTATTGACTGTATGTTTGTTTATTCCATGTGTAACTCTGTGTTGTTTGTGTCACACTGCTTTGCTTTATCTTGGCCAGGTCACAGTGTAAATGAGAACTTGTTCTCAACTGTCCTACCTGGTTAAATAAAGGTGAAATAAAAATAAATAAAAGTCTGACCTTAAGGCGCCAAGTCTAGGTCCAAAAGGCTCCTTAACAGCTTCTACCCCTATGGCAAAAGACTGCTGAACAATTAAATGGCCACATGAACTATTTGCATTTACCCCCCTGCTCGCTGTTTATTATCTTCAGTTTATTTAGTAAATAGTTTCTTAATTCCTTTCTTAAAACTGGGGCTTGGTTAAGGTCTTGTAAGTAAGTTATATTGGGCGAGTGTGACAAATAAAATTAGATTTGACTTGATCAGTGCAGAATATTATTGAAAGATCTGATTATATACAGTTATGAGTAGATGAGTGTGAATGTTGGAATAGATGAACTAGATTTAATCCTTCTCTTTGTAAAGTGTATTGGTACCATGAGTACCCACTTGGATAGCGAAGCACTTGGATTTTAAGCTTGTTTTACTACAGTGTTAGTTAACAAAGTAAAGCAAGCACTGTAAAGCCTCTTGTAAAGCCTCTAATGACTAAAACTATAATATTGATATCATAGATAGTCAGCCTTTGCATCTCCAGTCCCATCCATCAGCTTTTTATCAAACCAGAGGTGGGGTGACTGCTTCGTTCATGTTTCAATTAAAGCTGAAATATGTAACTTTCTGGGTGACCCGACCAAATTCACATCGAAATGTGTGTTATAGATCTGTGATGCTCATTGAAAGTAGGTCTAAGAAGCAGTAGATCTGTTTGATGTTTGCTATTTTTACATGCTTCCTGTTCTTAAGGTTCCTGCATCTTTTACTTTCAGCTTTGTACACTAGATTCAAACAGTTAAAAATACAATATTTTTGGTTATGGAAAATCTATTTCACAGCGGTTTAGATGGAACAATGATTCTCTACACTATACTTGCTTGTTTTGTCACATAAACTGAAATTAGGCGAACTATTAGAATTTTGTCAACCAGGAAATGTCAGGGAGAGGCCTGTATAGTGCATATTTAAGGGGTCTATCTTTAATAAAAACACATGTAACATCTCCTCGCTTCCACACATAGCCTACAAGCCATTTTATAAAGTCTAATAAATCCATGTAATATAGCCTACACAATAAATCCATGATTTATTTAAGACTGGTCTAAAGGAGCATGATATGAAGAAGATGTAGTCTATTTCAGTAGAACATAATAGTACCATGATACTCTGAGTTGTTCTGATGTTAGGTCCCGACGTGGCTATGCCAAATGGCTGTGGGCTACACTAGTTCATTTAACAGAGAAGATTTGCTTAGAATTCCGAGGTAGTATTTTATATAATTTTACAGTATGAAGAATACAAAATATTTTCTCCAAATGATTTGAGGGAGTGTGCACATGCAGCTATTTATTCTGTGTTGAGCGGTTAACAAAGAAATAGGTTCTCCTATATGCTTAATTTAAAGGTATTATTGTCATTTTAGTTGTTCTACAAACACTGGGCTACATGTTTTGATTTTTAGTACATTGTATGGCTGCATGATGCAACTAATGATGATTTGAAAAAAATAGCTTGAAAGGCATGAGCTCTGCTTATTTTTTTTGCGTAGGCTGTACACACTCCAGTAGTCTCTCATTCAAAATTTGACAAGCACTTGATAATGCCTCAAATTTCACAGCGGCATCCCCTTTGTGGCCATAATGCACCCTAAAAAAATCCATGCCGAAACAAATCCATACCTTTTCCGGCTGGAGTGCTGCATTGTGCACTTCTCCCTGAGTGTGTGCAATCCGAAGCATCTCTCACTCTCTGTCAAATGATCAGATCTTTTTCACAGGCTACAAGTTAAGACAGACACATCGGGACTAGCCTATGTCAATCTACTATCCCCCATAGTACAAAAGTCAACCTATTCTATTCTGTGCGAGAAATACATTTTCCAAACAGTCTGGGACAGTTGAAGGATGCCATAGATCCCATATTAATACAACCACTAGCATCAAAAAACGTTTTCATGTAATGTGGCTGATGCAACAGATTAGAACATTGAGCTTAAAACGTTGATAAACTATTAGGCTGTTCCATTAGCAGAAAATGCCATTTACCACAAGTGACTGCAAATGCAATTATACATGTAATGCTTTTATTATAAAGGTGCATTTTTATGGTGAAAATGATCTTCCCCAAATTTGAAACTCACGCCCTGTTTATATATGCCAGTTAGGCTCTACACCGCTTGTAAAGCAGATTAAAGTGCCTAATTTTAAGAAGTTATTTGGCCACCTTAGTTGTGACACAAAACTCATTAAAACATATAGGCCTATGGGCTAGGCTACATGATGTTTGTGACTATGATTCGAACAAGTCACAAAAAAATCTTGTATCTTGTGCCATTTCATTTATGCACTTAAGTAAGCGAATGGAGGACGCTTTCCCAGTGGTTAATTTTCATGCCAGCCAGGTAGGCTACACTCCTGTTGTAAAGAGAAGCAATGTGCTTAATATTAGGAAAGCTGAGATATAAATATAGTAGGCTTAGCCTATAGAAAGCTGATGGGATCCTCTTCGTTTTATTACCAGCTTCACTCTGTTTTCTCCTGCAATTGCATAGCCCAGTGGTTCCCAAACTTTTTATAGTCCCGTAACCCTTCAAACATTCAACCTTCAGCTGCGTACACCCTCCAGCACAAGGGTCAGTGCACTCTCAAATGTTGTTTTTTGCCATCATTGTAAGCCTACACACTATACAATATATTTATTAAACATAAGAATGAGTGAGAGTTTTTGTCACAACCTGGCTCGTGGGAAGTGATAAAGAGCCCTTATAAGACCACGGCACAAATAATAATATAATTATAATCAATAATTGTACTCTTTATTTAGCCATCTTACATATAAAACCTAATTTGTTCATCGAAAATTGTGAATAACTCACCACAGGTTAATGAGAAGGGTGTTCTTGAAAGGATGCACATAACTCTGCAATGTTGTATTGTATTGGAGAGAGCCTCAGTCTTAAATCATTTTCCACACACAGTCTGTGCCTGTATTTAATTTTCATGCTAGTGAGAGCCGAGAATCCACTCTCACATAGGTACGTGGTTGCAAAGGGCATCAGTGTCTTAACAGCATGATTTGCCAAGGCAGGAAACTCTGAGCGCAGCCCTATCCAGAAATCTGGCAGTGGCTTCTGATTAAATTAAATTTTCACAGAGGCAGGTTATGAAACGAATAATGAATCCAGTTGTTTGTATTGACCCAGCCATATCCGCGGCAGCAGGAAGAATTAAGTCCTCCACAATAGCATGGGGCTTACCTGTCCTTGCCACTCAGTAGCTCACCATAAGACGCTTCTGGACCCTTCTTATATCTGCTGCTTTTATACATGTCTTACTACTCCAAAGTCATCTTAATTCTTGCTAAAAAAAACTCCTGTGGCTTATTTTTAGAATTGGCATGTTTCGTTTCTAAATGTCTGAGCAAGAGTGATGGTTTCGGCGAGTTGTGAGAAAGTACTTTTGCACATATAACACACTGTGGCTGAGGAAAGGCACTACTCCCAATATAAGTGAACATATTTGTGCCTCTTCAATGGTCCAATGTCCCTATCTGTTGTTCGGTGCTTTCCCGGGTAAGTGGGCAGTAGCTCTTCAGCTGCATCAGATTGACAACTGTCAGTGCCCATGCTAGCTAGGCTAGCAACAAATGTAGAATTACTCATGCTAGCATTGGATGTGCTCGTGGAAGCAGAACAATTTGTGTCGTCGAAAGGTGCATGTGTAGTAGTACTGGTTGTAGCAGTACTACCAGTAGAGGTGGTATGTGTCTCTATGGACGTGGGCCTTACTTTATTTCCATATTTATAAATTTTTCGAGCAAACGGAATGAGCAGCAGCTACATTTGGCTACATTTGGACAATTAGTGGAATTCCCGTGAGAGTGTAACGGTTAATGTGATTGGATGTTAATTATTTGACTAGGCTACCTGTATTTGACATTGTGTTGTTATTTGGCTGAACACTAGATGGTTTAATTTTATTTTAGGCAGTGAAACGAGGCTACTCAGGTGAGAAAAAATGTTTGAAAATGTGAATCACATTTTTATTTGGCGCAACCCCGACGGCATTGCGCGTGTCTCAGTTTGGGAATAGCCGGCATAGCCTATAGAAATGTTGAGAAGCTCATGAGCCCTCATGAAGTATTTGATTCAATTTTCAAATACATTGGCATTGATGTCAGAGTGATTAGAGGGACCAGGCAGTTAGCAAGTTTGGTAGGTTACTAATGACCAGCAGCAGCATCAGAGCTTGGAGAAGCCAAATTATTGTGACTAAATCACCGCATCAGCCCTAGTCAGTAGTCAACCTTCAGTCTACAGATGTTTTCATGCCATTCATTTTTATTCAAATTGTTTTTAGACAAAATTATCAGAGAAAAAAATGTAATCTGGGCTCATTAAATATTCAAGTGTACTTTTTTCTTGAAGCAAAAAGAACGGGGAGGGAAAGCGTAATTAAAAAGCTGGTTAGACAAGACCACAGGCAGGCATTTAATGATCAGATAAGAACTTATCTGTTAAGAACTCTATTGGACTGTGCAAGAAAAAGGTCATTGAAGCTAAAGATTTAGGCAGTGCTTCAAATCGCTTATGGTTTTATAGCTCCAACAAACATTTATTGTAAGCCCTCAAACTCCAGTCAACTCTTCACCCAGTCTTCCCCTCCTAACCGGGAGAGATTTTATCATATCCTGTTTAGTATTCAGGACTATGGATTGACACAGACTTTTTTCTTAATGAGATTTGGGGAATCCACAAAGTATGGTTTAAAGAATTAGTCTTGCCTGTTTATGAATATAGGAGATGGGCATCTTTTACTATTAAATGGATGCTTTATTTCAGTATCACACTCACCACAGGGATGATAAGCTCAAAATTACAAACACAGACAGACACCTGGTTCCAAGGAGAATGTCACAGAAGTATATCTAAGGATTATTTGCTGTGGGGTATGTTGAGGCATTTTTACATTCAGCATCACTACATCAAGGGAAATATATCTGTTAGAAAAAAAGACTACCTCTACATATATTTCAGGATAATGTGTATCTCTGGAAATAAACAGAATTCATGTAAATGTAACTGTTTTGAAAACATACACTCATAGAAAGAAAGGTGCTATCTAGATCCCCATAGGAAAACCTTTTGAAAAATCTGTTATGGTTCCAGGTAGAACCCTTCTTGGTTCCACGTAGGACCCTTTCCACAGAGGGTTCTACATGGAACTGAAAAGGCCACTACGTGGAACCAAAAGGGGTTCTCCTATGGGTACAACCAAAGAACCATTTTGGAACCATTTTTTGTAAGACTGTAGCTTGTTGGTACCATTTACCCTGGGAATGGGGTAAGTTGAGCATAGGGACGGGGTAAGTTGAGCATAGGGACAGGGTAAGTTGAGTCGCCTTGGGTTATGTGGGGGATGGTGTCCTGCAACAGTGGGTGATGATGCTGGTAAATCAAAGTTATAGTCATAGAATGGGAGTGTGGTATATTGTACTGTATATCTTAAATGTATGCCTACATTCAGATATATAGTTGAAGTCAGAAGTTTACATACACTTTAGCCAAATACATTTAAACTCAGATTTTCACAATTACTGACGTTTAATCCTAGTAAAATGTCCCTGTCTTAGGTCAGTTAGGATCACCACTTTATTTTAAGAATGTGAAATTTCAGAATAATAGTAGAGAGAATTATTTATTTCAGCTTTTATGTCTTTCATCACATTCTCAATGTCACGCCTTGGTCTTAGTATTTTTGTGTTTTCTTTATTATTTGTTCAGGCCAGGGTGTGACATGGGTTTATTGTGTTGTCGTATTGGGGTTTTTGTAGGCATTGGGATTGTGGCTGATTAGGGGTGTGTCTAGCATAGGCTTGGCTGCCTGAGGCGGTTCTCAATCAGAGTCAGGTGATTCTCGTTGTCTCTGATTGGGAGCCATATTTAGGTAGCCTGGGTTTCACTGTGTATTTTGTGGGTGATTGTTCCTGTCTATGTGTTTGCACCAGATAGGGCTGTTTCGGTTTTCACTTTTCATTATTTTGTAGTTTCCGCTTGTATTGTTTTTTCCTTCATTAAAATTATATTATGAATCATCATCACGCTGCATTTTGGTCCGATCCTTGTTCTACCTCTTCATCAGAGGAGGAGATAGAAGAACGCCGTTACACTCAGTGGGTCAGAAGTTTACATACACTCAATTAGTATTTGGTAGCATTGCCTTTAAATTGTTTAACTTGGGTGAAATGTTTTGGGTAGCCTTCCACAAGCTTCCCACAATACGTTGGGTGAATTTTGGCCCATTCCTCCTGACAGGGCTGGTGTAACTGAGTCAGGTTTGTAGGCCTCCTTGCTCGCACATGCTTTTTCAGTTCTGCCCACACATGTTCTATAGGACTGAGGTCAGGGCTTTGTGATGGCTTAAGGACAACAAAGTCAAGGTATTGGAGTGGCCATTTTGCCACAACTTTGGAAGTTTGCTTGGGGTCAATGTCCTTTTGGAAGACCCATTTGCGACCAAGCTTTAACTTCCTGACTGATGTCTTGAGATGCTGCTTCAATATATCCACATCATTGTCCATCCTAATGATGCCATCTATTTTGTGAAGTGCACCAGTCACTCCTGCAGCAAAGCACCCCCACAACATGACGCAGCCACGGTGGGATGGTGTTATTCGGCTTGCAAACCTCCCCCTTTTTCCTCCAAACATAACGATGGTCATTATAGATGGTCATTATGGCCAAACATTTCTATTTTTGTTTCATCAGACCAGAGGACATTTCTCCAAAACGTACAATCTTTGTCCCCATGTGCAGTTGCAAACCGTAGTCTGGCTTTGTTATGGCGGTTTTGGAGCAGTGGCTTCTTCCTTGCTGAGCGGCCTTTCAGGGTATGTTGACATAGGACTCGTTTTACTGTGGATATAGATAATTTTGTACCTGTTTCCTCCAGCATCTTCACAGGGTCCTTTGCTGTTGTTCTGGGATTGATTTGCACTTTTCACAACAAAGTACGTTCATCTCTCGGAGACAGAATGCGTCTCTTTCCTCAGCGGTATGACGACAGTGTGGTCCCATGGTGTTTATACTTGCGTACCATTGTTTGTACAGATGAACATGGTACCTTCATGTTATGGTTTTCTTCTATCTCCTCCTCTGACAAAGAGGTGTAGCAAGGATCAGACCAAAATGCAGCGTGGTAATTTTCATACATGTTTAATAACGAATAATACAAAACCGTAACACCCAAACCATACTATACTATACTATACTATACTATACTATACTATACTATACTATACTATACTATACTATACTATACTACACAGTAACACAGAGACAGGAACAATCACCCACAAAACACTCAAAGAATATGGCTGCCTAAATATGGTTCCCAATCAGAGACAACGATAAACACCTGCCTCTGATTGAGAACCACTTCAGGCAACCATAGACTTTCCTAGATAACCCCACTATACCACAAACCCAATACCTACAAAAAAAACAAGACTAAACACACCACATAATAAACCCATGTCACACCCTGGCCTGACCAAAATAATAAAGAAAACACAAAATACTAAGACCAGGGCGTCAGTCATTTGCACTTCAGTCATTTGGAAATTGCTCCCAAGGATGAACCAGACATGTGGAGGTCTGCAAAAAGAATTCTGAGGTCTTAGCTGATTTCTTTTGATTTTCCCATTATGTCAAGCAAAGAGGCACTGAGTTTGAAGGAAGGCCTTGAAATACATCCACAGGTACACCTCCAATTGACTCAAATCATGTCAATTAGCCTATCAGAAGCTTCTAAAGCCATGACATAATTTTATGGAATTTTCCAAGCTGTTTAAAGGCACAGTCAACTTAGTGTATGTAAACTTCTGACCCACAGGAATAGTGATACAGTGAATTATAAGTGAAATAACCTGTCTTTAAACAGTTGTTGGAAAAATTACTTGTGTCATGCACAAAGCAGATGTCCTAACCGACTTGCCAAAACTATAGTTTGTTAACAACAAATTAGTGGAGTGGTTGAAAAACAAGTTTTAATCACTCCAACCTAAGTGTATGTAAACTTCCGACTTCAACTGTAGATATCTCTGTTCAATATCACTTCCATTTCTTGACCAGTTGTTATTTGTGTGGTGGTACGGTGGCGTTTGTCTCAAATTACCCTAAGGCCAACAGTTTGACTATATTAGCCTACACAGCTACAAGGATGTACTTTCATGCTAGTTTTAGGGCCTCATATTGTAAATTATAGTGAGCCCAAATTATGTATAAAACTACAGTGTGTTTACTTTGGTTTGGAAACAAGCATCATGAAACCTTTAAAAAACTTAATTCATTTGACTTTGTGAAAATTAGTTTTTTGGACCTAAATTGAGTATCACTTTGTCCATGTGGTTTCTTCCTTCACAGACTCCATATAATGATGTTTGGTCACATGATTGATTTTGTGTATGGTTTCCTAGAAACAAGGTGTGGTACAACGAACCCTTTTACTCACTCTCCACCACCCTAAACTTGATTTAAAATGTATTAAAATATGTTTGCTCCATTGCAGTAACAAATGCATGACATGCTCCCAACTTGTAACCACTTATATACAGGTGACTGGGTAGTTCAAGAGAGTTTCTGCTGCAGTCTTTGAACATCTGTCTCAGTGTTTTAAGCCCTCAATAAATATCTGCTACAAATACTGTAGGACTTTTCCCAATTAACAGAATATTATGTCTATTATACTCCAGTGGGGAAAAACTACCACGCATGCAAAAGTGTTGTGCTGATTATGTCGTAAAATGACATGGCTCTCAATACTCTTGGGTCCAATTTCCTCTGCCTGGCTGGCTCTCGAGGTTCTGAGAGGCTCTGATTCAATGAAAATAAAGCTGCTTCTTTCATATCTGTTAATTGTGTAGGAGCTCCTTGGCAGCACTTTATTTTTGAAACTAACATGTAGAACTGTCTAAGACCCAAAGAATCAAAAACAAGTGGTAAAAGTGACATTTGATACTGCCTGATTACGGTAAAAGCCCTTGTGACTGATATATCAAAGTTTATAAATGCATTTGATTGATTTTCGACTAGAATTCTGAGGGTGTAATTTGAGTTCATGTTTATTGGCTAGTATCTGATTTACTGTTCTCTGGTTTATCAATAATACAGTTGTCATGGATCCTAGTAAAGAAGCTGCTACTGTTGCAGCACTACTGTAGCAGAGTGTAGGTAGCAGTAGATGGAAATGGAACCAAGGCATTCCCTGTTGCAATAGGACTTTTTGCTGTATTCTTGCTTGTATTTTCGAAATACCGTTCCCCTTCCCCTCCTCGCATCTGTGCCTATTCTATCACTGGAGGAAAACAATTTCACTCAGTGGCTCCACCTCATTCCCATTCGACTGTAGAGAAAAGAGAGTGAGGGGGGAAAGTAACTATATATTCCTGCTGCAAGTCCACAGACAAAAGCATATCTTCCAGCTGAGCAGAAGGGAGGAGTTAATAGCTTTCTAGGCAGCGTGCGCACAAAAGGCACAAACCACTGGAAACTGGGAGAACTATTGTCTCATTGTGGAGATGAAGAGGAAGGTGAAGAAGAAAAAGAGAGACAACATCTGAGCAACGGGGATACGTGTTTACAGATTTCCTAAGTGACTGATTGCTTCAGGAATTGAACTACATGCCTGTACCTGCAACATAGTATTATCACACCCATCTGTTGATGAGAGACTGGTGTTGGTTATCTTCTCTTTAAAAAATGTAATTCCGTTTTATTTTTTTTATTAAATTGTGAAGTTACCAAGCCTAATTACTGGACAGCTGAGTCTATCTGGAGCATCGAAAAGGATATTCTTTTTCACTTTTTCCTGGAATTTATGACACCAGTTCAACCAGAAAACCCATTATGATTTTCCAGGAAGCCACTGTATGCAAAATGAAAACCCTAAAGCTTGCCTAAGAAGACTGTATTTTGGCTTGAAACTTACAGGTTGCCTTTGGACGGAGATCATGATGTTAACTGCCCCCACATCAGAATTAAACAGCCTGGGGTCTCTACCTAACGATGCCCAGGAAACCACTATCCAGAACAAAACAGGAAGGAGGAAGAAGAGCATGCTGAAACAGTCATGGATGGAGATCACCATAGCCTTCATGAGGAGGACCAAGGTCCACGGGCTGAGGTTTGTCTTCTCCCCAGACAAGACCTTACCCCAGCGGGTCCTCTGGCTCCTGGCCTTCTTTGTGTGCATGGGTCTCCTGTTCACCTGGTCCTGGAACCGCATCCTCTACCTGATGTCCTACCCGGCCGTCACCAAGATCAAGATGGTGTGGGCTCACAACATGTCCTTCCCGGCTGTGACCTTCTGCAACCACAACCTGTTCCGGGTGTCCAGTCTGACCAAGACTGACCTATACCACAGCGGCTACTGGATGGACCTGATGCATCAGAACCACACGGTCATGGAGAGGAGCCTGGCTCTTCTGAGGGACAACCACAAGTACAGCCTCCTCAACCTGCTGGACTTCAATGGCTACACCCCGTCTCCACATTACCATGTCAACACAACTGAGATGATTGGCAGGCTGGGCCACCAACTGGAGGACATGTTGCTGGAATGCAGGTTCCGGGGGGGGAACTGCACCCATCAGAACTTCACCACTGTATGTACAGTAACGTA
Organism: Oncorhynchus tshawytscha; assembly: GCF_018296145.1. Lineage (NCBI taxonomy): Eukaryota > Metazoa > Chordata > Actinopteri > Salmoniformes > Salmonidae > Oncorhynchus > Oncorhynchus tshawytscha. The sequence goes on from NC_056438.1 coordinate 64,011,853, forward strand.
GTCTAGAGATATAGAGACCAATGTTTGAGAGGTGTTGTTGATGGCATTTTGTGTACATGGTAATGATAATTAATTCAAGGGTGTGTTTGAATGATATTCACTCTAGCAGGTCATCTCTAGGCAGGAGGATTGAAGGTAGCTGCTGGTATCAAGTCAGATGATTTGTCTGGTCCTTGGTAAACATGCCATGTCTTTTTGGTAACACTTATTTGAAGGGTCCGTTATAAAACATTTATAAGGCATTTATAAAGTGTGTGTTCACTATTTATTAAGCATTAGTAAAGTATTTTTGCAGCCCCTAGTCTAAAGTGAGCGCTATTTATGCTTTATAAATACTTTATAAATGTTTGGAGTGTCCAGTGTTATTTCTCACAAGAAGATTGTCATGCCATTGGTAGACATTCCAGCAGTACCTGGTAAAAGAATAGGCACACAATAGAGGATATTTAAAATAATATATATATATATATATATATATATATATATATATATATATATATATATATATATATATATATATATACATTTGTGAATAATTAGCTTACTAAGATTTTCAAATGTGGGAGTAATGATTAATAAATGGTGTGCAAACTGTTTGGAAATGTTTTAGAAATGCCTTATAAAACATTTATTATGGACCCTTCACATAAAGTATTGCAGTCTTTTCTTGAGCCTATTAAACATAATAGTTGTTCAGTGAATTGTAAGAAACCAAATAATCCAAATACAGTTTAGAGAAGGTTATTGATCCATTTCTTTACATATTGTTAACACGCTAGATGATTTTAGAGCCGCAGTGGTACGGTATAACAAAGTGAATCCTACCACATTCACATTGTCTCCATCTCCAAACATGATCCTTTTAGTAACTGCTATTCAAACCACAGTGGCAGCTTCAGGGAAGACTAATGAAGGCATCAATAATTCAACCATTATAAATGTACAAAATTAAAGTTTCTGCATCTCATATTAAATATCTGGAAGTTTATTGACTGTGTGCATCCATTTCATGGGCTTATTCCTCGGAGAGGTGGATTGCTTTAGGCTTATCAGTGAAAATAAGCCCCTGAATGCACCAGTCTATAATTATAACAGTCAGCTACTCTCAATCATTTCACCTCAAAGCTATTAGCACTCTTCAAACAGATTGCTGCTAAATTTGACATGAAAAGAAAATGGATGTCATTGTTAGTCACATTCAAGTGCTTAGTAGACATGACCAATTTATCAATAGCACAGGTTTAGAAAAAATATGAATAGACAATTTGGGATTTGCGTTTAAGTAGCTGACAGATCCAGAGATTTTTATCATCTGTCATTTCAAGTTTTATCGGATTAAATGAGATTCCATCTAAAGGAGGACTTTTCTCTTTAGGTTCCGTCTTTTGACAGCTTTGACAAAGAGATTTTCCACAAAGATTTGGTACTTCATTGTGAGGCATTGTAAAGCTTCATCCTAGGGATTATTTTATATTAAACCAGCACATTTTCAAAGGTCAAACCCCCCCCAAAAAATTGAATTCCCGCTGCCATTTTGTGCAGGGGCCAGTTGCTCCGAGGGCCTCATTATGGACAGGAGGGGAGAGGAAACTGAAGCCTCGTCATGTCCGTCTGAGCCGATGTTGGTCTATCTAAGACGGGACATGGAAGCCTGACTGATATCTAGAGAGAGGCTTTGTTACGCTGTCAGAGTCATCTCTCTCTTCCCCATCATCACTCTCCCTAAAACGTTCACCACAATGGATATTGAAAGGGAAATCTGTAGCCCATGGCTACAGAGTACTGGGCTACCTGTTTCTCTTCTGATGTATATCTGTGGGACCAGAGTATTAAGCCAGGTAGTGATTAATTCAGCAACAGGGCTTGTCTTGACCATGCTAGTGTCTGTTAGTGGCTATTAAATACTGACATATTATGCCCCAGCTCAAATCAAATGGTAGTTGGCATTGTGAAAGGATTAAATAGTGGGGATTTAAGGCCTTATTCGTTTTGTTTGATGAGACAAAATACTCCCAACAAACAGGTGTACCTTTTACCTGGTATTTGAGAGAGCAGGCAGTGGCAAGCGGGTCTCGTGCCATGATCTTGGATGTGTAATATACCCATGTGTATGAACACTGTAATGGATAATTGTGCCCATACAGTACCTTACTGATGTATCACCTGTCCTGTGGTTATGAATATACAGTGGGGCAAAAAAGTATTTTTTTTTTGCAATTGTGCAAGTTCTCCCACTTAAAAAGATGAGATAAGCCTGTAATTTTCATCATAGGTACACTTCAAGTATGACAGACAAAATGAGAAAAAAATCCAGAAAATCACATTGTAGGATTTTTAATTAATTTATTTGCAATTTATTTGAATTTATTTGAAAATAAGTATTTGGTCACCTACAAACAAGCAAGATTTCTGGCTCTCACAGACTTCTTCTTTAAGAGGCTCCTCTGTCCTCCACTCGTTACCTGTATTAATGGCACCTGTTTGAACTTGTTATAAGTATAAAAGACACCTGTCCACAACCTCAAACAGTCACACTCCAAACTCCACTATGGCCAAGACCAAAGAGCTGTCAAAGGACACCAGAAACAAAATTGTAGACCTGCACCAGGTTGGGAAGACTGAATCTGCAATAGGTAAGCAGCTTGGTTTGAAGAAATCAACTGTGGGAGCAATTATTAGGAAATGGAAGACATACAAGACCACTGATAATCTCCCTCGATCTGGGGCTCCACGCAAGATCTCACCCTGTGGGGTCAAAATGATCACAAGAACGGTGAGCAAAAATCCCAGAACCACACGGGGGGACCTAGTGAATGACCTGCAGAGAGCTGGGACCAAAGTAACAAAGCCTACCATCAGTAACACACTACGCCGCCAGGGACTCAAATCCTGCAGTGCCAGACATGTCCCCCTGCTTAAGCCAGTACATGTCCAGGCCCATCTGAAGTCTGCTAGAGAGCATTTGGATGATCCAGAAGAAGATTGGGAGAATGTCATATGGTCAGATGAAACCAAAATATAACTTTTTGGTAAAAACTCAACTTGTCGTGTTTGGAGGACAAAGAATGCTGAGTTGCATCCAAACAACACCATACCTACTGTGAAGCATGGGGGTGGAAACATCATGCTTTGGGGCTGTTTTTCTGCAAAAGGACCAGGACGACTGATCCGTGTAAAGGAAAGAATGAATGGGGCCATGTATCATGAGATTTTGAGTGAAAACCTCCTTCCATCAGCAAGGGCATTGAAGATGAAACGTGGCTGGGTCTTTCAGCATGACAATGATCCCAAACACACCGCCCGGACAACGAAGGAGTGGCTTCGTAAGAAGCATTTCAAGGTCCTGGGTGGGCTAGCAAGTCTCCAGATCTCAACCCCATAGAAAATCTTTGGAGGGAGTTGAAAGTCCGTGTTGCCCAGCAACAGCCTCAAAACATCACACAGATCTGCATGGAGGAATGGGCCAAAATACCAGCAACAGTGTGAAAACCTTGTGAAGACTTACAGAAAACGTTTGACCTCTGTCATTGCAAACAAAGGGTATATAACAAAGTATTGAGATAAACTTTTGTTATTGACAAAATACTTATTCTCCAACATAATTTGCAAATAAATTCATTAAAAATCCTACAATGTGATTTTCTGGATTTTTTTCCCTCATTTTGTCTGTCATACTTGAAGTGTACCTATGATGAAAATTACAGGCCTCTCTCATCTTTTTAAATGGGAGAACTTGCACAATTGGTGGCTGACTAAATACTTTTTTTGCCCCACTGTACATGTCGGTGATAACTGTATGACAGTATAGATAAAACCCTTAGAGCACTGCATGACCAATCAATTCCACCTCGGTGAAATTAAATCACTTACACAGCAAAATGCATAGAGAATTTAAAGCCATTATCGCTTTTATCTATTTTAACTTTTAATTTTAAGTTATAGCTCACCAGCCACGTGTGTCAGTTATGCAAAATCAGATGCAGCATTCTAAGAGGCTCCTAATGATTATTTCTGCTCTGCTGGCACACATGAAAGCAAAGTCGCCCATCTGAGAGAATTTGTAAAAAATTAAAAATTAAAATTAAAATGAAACGTCAATATGAAATGTGTGAGAGATGGTGCTAAAAGAACATGGTGGTGCTATACTGGAATATCAGCACTGTATATCTCTGAATCAGTTAAACCAGCTGGCTATTTGCTGCAGGCAAAATGTTTTCTGTACCAATACTTAATAGTACAGATGTAGGATCTTAATTTGAGACAGTTTGCTACAGCAATTTGAAGCAGTGGAATTTCTGCTGACTTCTGTGCTGCTCTTGGGAGCCAATTCTTAATACACCTAAATCATGGCTGGTAATTCACAAAGCTTAATTATTTATTTTGTTCTCTCTTACTCAGAGTCTGCTACCATTGCCTTTCTGTTACACCACAAAATATTATTTTCACACTCAAAGGAAATGGATTTACTTTTATACAAAAGGAATTTGACAACAGCTTGCCATTGTTCTTTGTATTTTATGAAAAGCCAACCAGTCAATGTTATTTTTCTCACTACATGTTATTATGCATTACTGAATCCAATTTATGTACAGATGTAGAATCTTTATTTGAGCCAGTTTGTACAGCAGGAAAACAATCCTGCAGCAACAGGAAATGTGAATTATTATGTGGATTATAATATTTTGTAGGGGTTGATACATTTTCTTAAGGGAAAGTCAAGTCTGAAATTTCAAAGTGAAAATGACATGCTTCAGAAGCCTTTTAAAACATTAACTCTACTGCAAGTTGTACATTTCCTGGAAATGTTATCCTGCAAAAGGGTGATCCAATTAAGATTCTACATCTAGAGATTACCATTGAGATGCATTGGTACAAGTTAATGCTTTCGAAGGGGTCTATAAGACACTTCCTAATATAAATTGTATTTGAACAATCTAATTTAGTGTTTTGTGGGATGGAAGAGGTTGGGTTTTGGCTATATTGCTTTGGATTAACTGGAACTTTCAGTTTTAATGGAAAATACATCCTAAAGAAGTATCTAAATTACTCAGGGGAAATTTTAAAAAATGGTTCTGGGTAAAGATTGCCAGTTGCCACAGTAGAGGTGTTAATTTATTTATTCATTCATCATTCTAGTATCTTGTTTGGTTCAGTGTTTTCTCAGATAATTACCTGCAAAGCTTTCCTGCCCAGCAACCCTATCCCCAACCGCAGTTTAAATTGGTCTACACAGAGAGAAACCATTGCTCAAAGTGACTGTGCTGTTTACTGTCTGTGTTGTCGCTATGTCAAAACAATGTTGTTGCATTGAGTTAATGTCATGTACCTTCTTCTTCTTCTTGCAGATTTACACGAGGTACGGTAAATGCTACACGTTCAACTCTGGTTTGGATGGCAACCCGATGTTGACAACGTTGAAAGGTGGGACAGGAAATGGTCTGGAGATCATGTTAGATATCCAACAAGATGAATACTTACCTGTTTGGGGAGAGACAGGTGAGTACCCAGTGGTATGACACCACTTAATTAGTACCACAATAACTGATCTGTCCATAAATACAATAATGACTTTGGATTTTGGGACATTGGTAGAATGAACTTTACACATCAACCAGCTGACTGACATGTATTCATTCAAGGTTCCTTCCTAGTGCTGAATTTGACCTGTACACTATTACAACAACATATAGTTTAACAACTTATCCAACACAACATTTATTGTCTCCGTCCTGGGAAAAATAGTTCATTCTTAGCACTGCATTTTCAACACGTGGCTTTATCACAACAGATGTCCAATATCCAGTAAAAACACATATCTCATTCCCAACACAACAAGCAATGTCTCTGACCAGGGAACACCGATCAGCAGAGGTTCCTGTTGTTACATTCTCTAGCCTGCTGTTGTATGTATCCACAGATGAGACCTCGTACGAAGCAGGCATCAAGGTTCAGATTCACAGCCAGGATGAACCTCCCTTCATTGACCAGCTGGGATTTGGTGTGGCCCCTGGTTTTCAAACTTTTGTGTCATGTCAGCAGCAACTGGTACATACTGCTTAGCCTTTTGCACAAACACCTATCCCTTCCTTCCTTCCTTTTTTTCTACTTCAATCCTCCTCTCGCTCTGCTTTTGTCTGTGTTTTTATCCAAAGCCCCAACCCTTCTTCCTTCTCCTGTCATTGGCTATACATCTGTGTCTCAGAGCCTGGAGAAAAATATATTCTGTTTATCTTATTGTATAATGCACGTAATAGCATGCGACCAGCACAATCGCTAAATCTGAACAGAAACCGTCTAATGATTCTGAACTGAAGTAGTAACAATATAATATTTGCTACCTAGTATGTATCCAACAAGGAATACAGAAGGAGAGACAGATTGGATGTACAAAGCAGAAATTGCCTGTAAATGTATTTACACTGTTATTGGTGGCCAGAGCTACAGTACCCCAGGCAGTTCACACGCAATCTCTGACAGCTCAAAGGTATATTTTCCATATAATCTTGCTGTCGCTGATACCAGTTGGATAGAGAACAATAGCATAATATATGCTACAGATGTAAGATCTTAATTTGATCACCCTGTTGCATGAAGACATTCCTGCAATGCAGGCTTCTGAGGTTTGTCATTTTTGATTTTCCCTTATGAAAAACGTATAAATGAATTATAATCCACATAATAATTCACATTTCCTGTTGATGCAGGATTATTTTCCTGCTGTAGCGAACTGGCTCAAATTAAGATCCTACATGTGTACATAAATTGGATTTAGTCATGCATAATAACACTATGTAGAGAGAAAAATAACATTCGGGAGACTTTGGTTTGCTTTTCATAAAATACAAAGAACGAGTTACATTTTGTGGTGTAACGAAAAGGCAATGGTACCACAATTATCATGGCTTTGAGTAAGAGAGGACCAACAATATCATTAAGCTTTGTGAATTACCGGCTGTGACTGAAGTGTAGTCAGAAATGCCTCCCAAGATTAGCACAGAATTCAGCAGAAATTTCATTGCTTCAGATGCTCTCTCTCTCGTTCAAATCAATTCCACATGCTAAATAAATACAAATCACGAAAGATGGAGCATCTGGTACATTGAATCAAAAATATTTCCAGAGGATTTCATTTACATTGTATGGATACATTTCAGATGGAAAAAAAGACCTAGCTATAGGCTACAGACAGTGCCTGTAACCACAGTCCTATACAGTAGCCTATATCTATTGGGCACTGTGAACAGTCGTAACGGAGCAGCAACATCTACACTGAACAAAAATATAAACGCCACAAGTATTGTGTTGGTGTTGGTACAATGTTTCATGAGCTTAAATAAAAGATCCTACAAATTTTCCATAAGCGCAAAAAGCTTATTTCTCTCAAATTTCTAGCACAAATTCGTTTACATCCCTGATAGTGAGCATTTTTCCTTTGCAAAGATAGTACATCTCCCTGACAGGTGTGGCATATCAAGCAGCTAATTAAACAGCATGATCATTACACATGTGCACCTTCTGCTGGGAAAAATAATAGGCCACACTAAAAATGTGCAATTTTGTCACACAACTCAATGCCACAGATTTCAAAAGTTTTGAGGGAGCGTGCAATTGGCATGTTTTAATTTTAAAAATATATATAACTAGGCAAGTCAGTTAAGAACAAATTCTTATTTACAATAACGGCCTACCCCGGCGACACTGGGCAAATTGTGCGTCACCCCCTATGGGACTCCCAATCACTCCCAAGCCTCTTGCACTGAGATGCAGTGCCTTAGACCACTGCGCCACTCGGGAGCACTGCAGGAATGTTAACTGCAGGAATGTCCTCCAGTGCTGTTTCCAGAGATATTCATGTTAATTTCTCTACAATAAACTGCCTCCGTTGTTTTAGAGAATTTGGCAGTATGTACAACCGGTCTCACAACCGTAGACCACGTGTATGGTGTTGTATGGGCAAGCGGTTTGCTGATGTCAACATTGTGAAAGAAGTGCCCCAAGGTGGCAGTGAGGTTATGGTATAGGCAAGAATAAGCTAAGGACAATGAACACAATTACATTGTATCAATGGCAATTTGAATACACAGAGACACTGTGACGAGATCCTGAGGCCCATTGTCTTGCCATTCATCCGCCACCATCACCTCATGGCCTTATGTAGCAAGGATCTGTACACAATTCCTGGAAGCTGAAAATGCCTGCATACTCACCAGACATGTCACTCATTGAGCCTGTTGGGATGCTCTGGACCGACATGTATGACAGTGTGTTCCAGTTCCCGCCAATATCCAACAACTTCTCACAGCCATTGAAAAGGAGTGGGGCAGCATTCCACAGGCCACAATCGACAGAATGATCAACTCTATCTGAAGGAGATGTGTCGCGCTGCAGGAGGCAAATGGTGGTCGCACCAGATATTTACTAGTTTTCTGATCCACGCCCCTACCTTTTTTAAAGTTATCTGTGACTAACAGATACGTATCTGTATTCCCATTCATGTGAAATCCATAGATTAGGGCCTAATTAATATATTTAAATTGACTGATTTCCTTATATGAACTGTAACTCTTATATGAACTGTAAAATCTTTTAAGTTGTTGCATGTTGCGTTTATATTTTTGTTCAGTATAGTATCCATTATCCAGTTGTCAGACACAAATATTAAAATCAATGTAGTCTTCCATTAGGGCAGATGTCAGGACCACAGGAGTCATTTTAATACTGAACTAAAATGTCTCTAATAAGTCTGTATTCCATGTGGTCACAATGGTCTGCTTGCCAGATCCATAGGTCATCTATTTCACAGTCCTGTCATTGTCACTAACTGTAACCATATCCAGGGTTAAATCAGTGAACATCAAACATACGTTAATAGATTCTCTTCGCAGTGTTCTTTCGAGTTGAGCAGCCAACACTTCCTTCAATAATAGAACAGGTGCATGTCCATAATACCCACATTGTTTTTCACATCAAAACCCAGACAAATCAAAATGTGTCAAAGGAACTTTTTCTACTACTGCATAATCATTTAAAGAGGATAGAAAATAGTATTACAAACCGTGCACCAGCGCCGGTTCCACGCATAAGTGACATAGACGGTCTCAATTGACTCTATTGAGAGTAAGAATAGTAGAATACACCAGGTGTAACTTCAGAATTTGTTTGTGCATCAGCAGTTTTTCTCTTGTTATGTCTGTCACTGACAGTCACTCAATTAGCCATGTGTGCGAACAACTTTTAGACTGGTTGTTAGTCGAGCCAGCTATCTAAACATGCTGTAATCATGGCCAAATACTGACCGGGCACACAGGGCACGTGCCTAGGGGCCCTGACCTCCAGGGGCTCCCATAGATTTTTTTTGTAATTCTCACTCAGATATCATATTAACATGGCATAAGAAATTACAAAATGTGTTGTATTGCAGGAAATGTGCTTTAAAACGGCAAATATTCTGCTCAAGCCCATGTCAAAATCTGTAGAATTGCAGGAAAATTGCTCTAAAACTGCTAAATAATTTTCTCTGCCCCATGGCATAATGAGTAGAATTGAATGAAATGTTATAATATTGCAGTTTTCTCTCCCCATTGCAAAATGTAGAGAATAGCAGAACACTTGCTTTAAAACTACCACATTTTCTCTATGGCCCATGGCAAAATGTGGAGAATTGAAATTTTCTCAAGACGGGGCCAGTAAAATGTTTTTCCGCAAGGTGGGGGCCCCCCAACGAAACCTGCTTAGGGCCCCCAAAAGGCTAGAGCCAGCCCTGCATTGCACATTGTTTTTTTGTCCATAAAATAAAATCTAATAAAATCTATTGCAATAACATGCCACTCAGGCTGCAGCTTGTGAAATCCTGTGGTTTGAAAACAGTGACAGGACAGTGAAATACAGCTGTGATCTTTTGATAGATATTTTCTTCGGCAACCACTTTATTGTAAAGGACCTCAGCAAAGTGTCACTGATGTCACAATGTCACGTTTTATACACCCATTGAAGATACAAATCTCATTAGGTGTCAGAACTCAGTTTCTCTTGAGTAGGGGTTTGTGGCACTTTTCCTACTGAATGAGTTACAAACTCATCAGAAATTAATTATAATACCTAGAATTACACCTTGAACCACAAGTTATTCAAAAAAGCCTTTGATCCCAGAGAAGATATTGTTTGGTACAAGTCACAAGTCTCTTCAAAATCCCTCACGCCATATTCAACAGAATAACATAGGGTTATCGGTGCAGTGCATCTCTAAAACAGACAATTGGACACAACAATCCAAACAACACTGAATTCTGAATTCAATCGACTTCCCTTGTAAAGTAGCTATGAGTAGATATATAAGGTGATATGTAAATTCATCTGTTCTTATGACTAGAGCAATTCATTTATAATAATTGTACTGAATTGATTAGTGTGCCATTTAAATCTGATAGGAATCATCTATCATAGGCTCTTGAGTGGCGCAGCGGTCTAAGGCACTGCATCTCAGTGCTAGGGGCATCACTACAGACCATGGTTCAATCCCTGGTTCAATCTCGGGCTGTATCACAACCGGCCATGATCAAGAGTCCTATAGGGCGGCACACAATTGACCCAGCCTTGTCCGGATTAGGGCAGGGTTTGGCCAGGGTAGGCCGTCATTGTAAATAAGATTTTTTACGTAACTGACTTGCCTAGTTAAATAAAGGTTAAAAAAAATATTATAATAATCATACTAGTAAGACCATCTCAAATGAATCCAAATTGATTGCTAAAAATGTTTAACCCCATATCCTTTTGATTATTTAAGCATTTTCAAACCCTTTTCGGAGGGATTGATCAATATATCAATATATGATTATACTTCCATTCACCAGAACCACTCAAATCTGCCTCACTTCAACCACATGATACAAACAGGTCTCCCAATGTCAGTGGAAGAAATGTCTGAACTAAATAAAGGACAACTTCATTCTGCAGCAAGCGAATACAGTATAATAACTTGTGGTGGAAATTTGGAACGCTATTTTTACCAACAATCGAGCTTCAAGTGGCCGAGAACAATTATTGAGAGATGACTGAATGACAAGAAATGTATGTTTCTGAACCAGTTTTGGGTTTGTGTCCTCAGACATGGGCTCAGCTGTTTTGGGGCTCAGTAAGATGAACACCTATAGGTTGACTGGCTGGCTGCTTACTGTATATCTGAGAGCCAAACAAAGGGCTTTGACAGATGTTGTCCGTGTCAAAATCGGTAGTTGGTGACGTGTTCACTGGTCCCTCCCCTATATGAGAAGTCCTATGAGGCCTGAGTAAAGGTTCAGATTCACTAGTCAGAGCCTCCTCTCCCACACTAGATAGGTTTTGGGGTGGAAGCCCTCGGCCAACTGTAACCCCAGGCTTCCAAAGGTTAGTTTCCTCCCAAGTGCAGAGGGTGGCATACCATAGCATACCGTAGTGTACCATAGCATACCGTAGTGTACCATAGCATACCGTAGTGTACCATAGCATACCGTAGTGTACCATAGCATACCGTAGTGTACTGTAGCTTAACGTAGCGTACTGTAGCATACCATATGTACAATAGCGTACATAGCAAACCTCCCAATCTCATTACCAATCAAGTCTTCATGATGGAATGGACCAATCACCTCCCTCCATGTGGCTGTCGTGACCTCATTTCAACGACTGTCCCTTCCTGGTTCATCTCTGTCTTATGTCTCTTCATAACTACCATCACTATAGAATATCAGCACATAATGTTATCCTTTCCAGCTAACACATTAAACACTCATTATCCAGTCTTTGTCTTCATAAAAGCTGTTGTGTATATGGTGCAACCAATATTATTGTGCAGTTATGTTTAGTTTGTTTTGTTGTTTTTGGGCTTTGCATTTGAATGTTGTATATTGCTGGGATAATCTACATCTGGCTAATGCCTTCTGTTAGCCAATCATTGTGTTTAATGTGGTTATATTACCCTCCCAGAGTAAAGTCCTAGGAGACATTAACCAGATTCAGAGGATCCCAGGAGTATGCAACATTCAAATGCAAAGCACAAAAACAACAAAACAAATAAACATACTGTAACTGCAAAATAATATTGGTTGCACCATATTCAACAGCTTGTATGAAGACAAAGACTGGATAATGAGTGTTTAATGTCTAGAGGGCCTGTTATTTTCTCTGGGTTTTTATTTCCTACATGGATAATGTTTATGAGAGGCTGTAGCCTGGCAATCAAGTTCCATAAAGAATGAATCAAGTATTCCATTTCAAGTCACTTCATGACTTACTGGCACTCTGTATCTGTCACACTCAGTCTTCCAATGCATGCAGACGCAAGAGACGGTCAAGGGTAGATTTGGGGAAAATGATTGAGAAGTTTGGAAAATCTCTAAGCCACACCAAGGTCTTTTTCAGTTATCTGTTATGTCCAATGGGCTATGTGCTTCTCTGAATGTTGGTACATACACAAATACAGTTGAAGTGGGGAGTTTACATACACCTTAGCCAAATACATTTAAACTCAGTTTTTCACAATTCCTGACATTTAATCCTAGTAGAATTCCCTGTCTTAGGCCAGTTAGGATCACCACTTTATTGTGAAATGTCAGAATAATAGTAGAGAGAATGATTTATTTCAGCTTTTATTTCTTTCATCACATTCCCAGTGGGTCAGAAGTTTACATACACTCAATTAGTATCGGGTAGCATTGCCTTCAAATTGTTTAACTTGGGTCAAACGTTTCGTGTAGCCTTCCACAAGCTTCCCACAATAAGTTGAGTGAATTTTGGCCCATTCCTCCTGACAGAGCTCAGAGTCAGTTTGTAGGCCTCCTTGCTCGCACACGCTTTTTCAGTTTTGCCCACAAATGTTCTATTTGATTGAAGTCAGGGCTTTGTGATGGACACTCCAATACCCTGACTTTGTTGTCCTTAAGCCATTTGCCACAACTTTGGAAGTAAGCTTGGGGTCATTGTCCATTTGGAAGATCCATTTGCGACCAAGCTTTAACTTCCTGACTGATGTCTTGAGATGTTGCTTCAATATATCCACATCATTGTCCTTCCTCGTGATGCCATCTATTTTGTGACGTGAACCAGTCCATCCTGTAGCAAAGCACCCCCACAGCATGATGCTGCCAACCCCGTGCTTCACGGTTGAGATGGTGTTCTTTAGCTTATAAAGCCTCCCCCTTTAACCTCCAAACATAAAGATGGTTGTTATGGCCAAACAGTTCTATTTTTGTTTCATCAGACCACAGGACATTTCTCCAAAAAGTACGATCTTTGTCTCCAAAAAGTTTTAATGACTCAAACCTAAGTGTATGTAAACTTTCAGGAATAGACCTGACCTGCATCACTGATTTCCTGCATGGTGTCTGCTTGTTGTTTTCTGTGAGCTGTGTTTATCAGTTACACTGTTGTCTGAGTGGAATATTCTTATAGATGTGAACAGAAGCCAGAAAACGTGTCTTTATTTCATTATGTTCCCTTATTAATTGTTCAATACATATGTTTGTTTTTTTGTCTGCTTGTGTGCACTTTTATTTTGGATTTCCTGCTGGGCTTGACTAGATGTTGTTGAAAGTGGCCAATATACTGAGGGGAAATCTATGCTCTGTTCTGTCGCAGCTTCAGTACCTCCCTCCCCCATGGGGAGACTGCAAGTCCACTCCCATCGACTCTGAGTTCTTCTCCACGTACAGCATCACAGCCTGCCGTATCGACTGTGAGACACGCTACCTGGTGGAGAACTGTAACTGCAGGATGGTCCACATGCCTGGTACTCACACACATCTTGGCTTGACCGTCACATAGTTCCTCAATGGAATATGATTAATAATGTTTTCTGTGTTGTTGTTGTTATTCATAGGAATATGTAGTTATGTTAACATTACATTTTTGTTTTGCCCCCTCTCTCTCTCTCTCTCTCTCTCTCTCTCTCTCTCTCTTCTCTCTTCTCTCTCTCTCTCTCTCTCTCTCTCTCTCTCTCTCTCTCTCTCTCTCTCTCTCTCTCTCTCTCTCTCTCTCTCTCTCTCTCTCTCTCTCTGACGTGTTGAATAGGGACCTCAACAGTATGCACACCAGAGCAGTACAAAGACTGTGCAGACCCAGCTTTAGGTAAGGCAGAAACAATGGTAATGATATAAGGATTAGGAATATGAACCAGTTATCACTGATCAGTAGATACACCAAACAATATTTTAGTTTGAGATATGAGTACGAAAGCGTTTATACAATACAGCATTTTGAAATAAGGAACTGCTGAGCAGCAAAGGTTGTTTTTGCAGCTTCTTTTGAATTGTACTACCTTTTATCATGGGGCCTGTAGTGAATTGGGCCCAGGACTCCCATTCTATTGTCATCCCCCACAGACTTCTTGGTAGAGAAAGACAACGACTACTGTGTGTGTGAGACACCCTGCAGCATGACACGCTATGGCAAAGAGCTGTCCATGGTGAAAATACCCAGTAAAGCCTCTGCCAAATATCTGGCCAAGAAATTCAACAAAACTGAACAGTACATTGGGTAAGTATCTGGATAGTTACAGTGAGTTAACAACTTCAAATTAATTTAGTCTCAAATAGCCGCCTGTCCCTTTTAATAGTCGGCAATGGTACACATTTCAGCAAATAAATGACTGTTTCAAATAAACGCTGGGTCTAAATGAATTGTTTCCAATTTTACCATGAATTGTTTACTAGGTTTAACGTGAGATTTGTTGCATTAAATAATTAAGTAATGACTCTGAAAAAATATGGCAATCAATCTGTTTTTATTGCCATTAAGAAATTGACAGCCATTGGCTGCTAACAGCTGAGAACTGCTAGCTAGCTGGCTAGCATAAAAACAGCTAACAACTTCGGGAGTACGGACCCCCAGAAATCATGCTCCAGTTGCGGATTACGCTCTAGTGGTCAAAAGTAAGAACTGACGAAAATGCACAGTCAAAGAGAGAATAATTATTCTGTCAAGGAAGTTTTATTTTATTTTAAAAGAGGTATACTTAGAGAGAAGACATGTAACACAGTGCTTAAATGATAACATATTAGTGCAGGAAATAAAAAAATGTATTAAAATACTGGAAGTGGACTTAAACAATGAACTACAGTTGAAGTCGAAAGGCTACATACACTTAGGTTGGAGTCATTAAAACTCGTTTTTCAACCACTCCACAAACTATAGTTTTGGCAAGTCGGTTAGGACATCGACTTTGTGCATGACACAGGTCATTTTTCCAACAATTGTTTACATACAGATTATTTCACTTGCAACTCACTGTATCACAATTCCAGTGGGTCAGAAGTTTATATGCACTAAGTTGACTGTGTTTTCAATCAGCTTGGAAAATTTCAGAAAATGATATCATGGCTTTAGAAGCTTCTGATAGGCTAATTGACATGATTTGAGTCAATTGGAGGTGTACCTGTGGATGTATTTCAAGGCCTACCTTCAAACTCAGTGCCTCTTTGCTTGACATCATGGGAAAATCAAAACAAATCAGCCAAGACCTAAGAAGAAAAATTGTAGACCTCCACAAGTCTGGTTAATCCTTGGGAGCAATTTCCAAACGCCTGAAGGTACCACGTTCATCCGTACAAACAATAGTACGTAAGTATAAACACCATGGGACCACACAGCCATCATACCGCTCAGGAAGGAGACGCGTTCTGTCTGTCTCCTAGAGATGAACGTACTTTAGTGTGAAAAGTGCAAATCAATCCCAGAACAACAGCAATGGACCTTGTGAAAATGCTGGAGGAAACAGTAAAACAAGTCCTATATCGACATAACCTGATAGGCCGCTCAGCAAGGAAGAAGCCACTGCTCCAAAACTGCCATAACAAAGACAGACTACGATTTGCAACTGCACATGGGGACAAATATCGTACTTTTTGGAGAAATGCCCTGTGGTCTGATAGAACAAAAATAGAACTGTTTGGCCATAATGACCATCGTTATGTTTGGAGGAAAATGGGGAGGCTTGCAAGCCGAAGAACAATATCCCAAACGTGAAGCACGAGGTTGGCAGCATCATGTTGTGGGGGTGCTTTGCTGCAGGAGGGACTGGTTCACTTCACAAAATAGATTGCATCATGAGGAAGGACAATGATGTGGATATATTGAAGCAACATCTCAAGACATCAGTCAGGAAGTTAAAGCTTGGTCGCAAATGGGTCTTCCAAATGGTCAATGACCCCAAGCAAACTTCCAAAGTTGTGGCAAAATGGCTTAAGGACAACAAAGTCAGGGTATTGGAGTGGCCATCACAAAGCCCTGACCTCAGTCCTATAGAAAATGTGTGGGCAGAGCTGAAAAAGCATGTGTGAGCAAGGAGGCCTACAAACCTGACTCAGTTACACCAGCTCTGTCAGGAGGAATGGGCCAAAATTCACTCAACTTATTGTGGAAAGCTTGTGGAAGGCTACCAAAAACATTTGACCCAATTTAAACAATTTGAAGGCAATGCTACCAAATACTAATTGAGTGTATGTAAACAACTTCAGACCCACTGTGATGAAATAAATAAAAGCTGAAATAAATCATTCTCTCTACTATTATTCTGACATTTCGCATTCTTAAAATAAAGTGGTGATCCTAACTGACCTAAAACAGGGATTTTTTACTAGGATTAAATGTCAGGAATTGTGAAAAACTGAGTTTAAATGTATTTAGTGTATGTTAACTTCCGACTTCAACTGTATGCAAATGAGCAAAAGCTGTGTACATTAAGGAAACAGAAGTCTCTATCTATTAAGCGCTTGTTGTGTTCAGTGATTTAAGCAAATAATCACCCTGGCTATTAATTGAAGTTTTACGGTAAGTGACGTAACGATCAGAGGTTTGCATTTTGATTAAAAGAAATCATAATAAAAGTATGATATTGGTCTCCACCATTCACCTTTATTGTAAATTAATGCAAAATGTCTCAGAATTAGCAAATTAAATCAATCAATTGTATCTCTAAGATAGATGTATGTTATATAGTAACACCTTTTCGATGTATTTGTTTTTGTCTCTAGAGAAAACTTACTAGTCCTGGACATCTTCTTTGAGGCATTGAATTATGAGAAGATTGAACAGAAGAAGGCGTATGAAATTGCAGGGTTGCTTGGTGAGCGATTGTTTCAAGTTTTCCCATCAGGTTCATGATCTGTTTTTACGAATGAGAGGAAACGCACTAGGCCTGAACATCACATCCTCAGCAAGCACTACACGTTGTCCCATTGTGTGATCATGCCTGCTGGTCTAAACTCCTTTTGAGACTATTTTCTTTGAACCTGTAAGACTCGGTCGAATGCATTATTAGAATGTACTTGAAAAGAGCACTCAGTCAGGAGAGGCAGATGAAAAGCAAAGTCTGGATGGACGGTTTCTGGTCTGAGTCTGACAGCTCTCCTCATCTTGCTGAGAGACAGAGCTTAAGTTAATGTTTCAGGAATCGTTTTGTGCACTATGTTTTAAATTATTTTTATTTCACCTTTATTTAACCAGGTAGGCCAGTTGAGAACAAGTTCTCATTTACATCTGCGACATGGCCAAGATAAAGCAAAGCAGTGCGACACAAACAACAACACAGAGTTACACATGGAATAAACAAACATACAGTCAATAACACAATATAAAAAAATCTATATATAGTGTGTGCAAATGATGTAAGATTAGAGAGGTTAGGCAATAAATAGGCCGTAGTGACAAAGTAATTACAATTTAGCAATTAAACACTGGAGTGATAGATGTGCAGAAGATGAATGTGCAAGTGGGGTGCAATGGAGCCCACATTTAAAAAACAAAAAACAATATGGGGATGAGGTAGTTGGATGGGCTATTTAAAGATGGGCTATGTACAGGTGCAATGATCTGTGAGCTGCTCTGACAGCTGATGCTTAAAGTTAGTGAGGGAGATATGAGTCTCCAGCTTCAGTGATTTTTGTAATTCGTTCCAGTCATTGGCAGCAGAGAACTGGAAGGAAATGCGGCCAAAGGAGGAATAGGTTTTGGGGATGACCAGTGAAATATACCTGCTGGAGCGCGTGCAAGGGTGGGTGCTGCTATCGTGACCAGTGAACTGAGATAAGGCGGGGCTTTACCTAGCAAAGACTTATAGATGACCTGGAGCCAGTAGGTTTGGCGACGAATATGAAGCGAGGGCCAGCCAACGAGAGCATACAGGTCGCAGTGGTGGGTAGTATATGGGGCTTTGGTGACAAAACAGGTGGCACTGTGATAGACTGCATCCTATTTGCTGAGTAGAGTGTTGGAGGCTATTTTGTAAATGACATTGCCGAAGTCAAGGATCGGTAGGATGGTCAGTTCTACGAGGGTATGTTTGACAGCATGAGTGAAGGATGCTTTGTTGCTGAATAGGAAGCCAATTCTAGATTTAATTTTGGATTGGAGATGCTTAATGTGAGTCTGGAAGGAGAGTTTACAGTCTAACCAGACACCTAGGTATTTGTAATTGTCCACATATCAGAACCGTCCAGAGTAGTGATGCTGGACGGGCGGGCAGGTGCGAACAGCGATCGGTTGAAGAGCATGCATTTAGTTTCACTTGCATTTAAGAGCATTTGGAGGCCAAGGAAGGAGAGTTGTACGTCATTGAAGCTCGTCTGGAGATTAGTTAACACAGTGTCCAAAGAAGGGCCAGAAGTATACAGAATGGTGTCGTCTGCATAGAGGTGAATTAGAGAATCACCAGCAGCAAGAGCGACATCATTGATATATACAGAGAAAAGAGTTGGCCCAAGAATTGAACCCTGTGGTACCCCCGTAGAGACTGCCAGAGGTCCGGACAACAGGCCCTTTGATTTGATAAGAATACAGTGATTGACAGAGTCGAAAGCCTTGGCCAGGTCGATGAATACAGTTGCACAGTATTGTCTTTTATCGATGGCGGTTATGATATCGTTTAGGACCTTGAGCGTGGCTGAGGTGCACCCATGACCAGCTCGGAAACCAGATTGCATAGCGGCAAAGGTACAGTGGGATTCGAAATGGTCAGTGATCTGTTTGTTAACTTGGCTTTCGAAGACCTTAGAAAGGCAGGATAGGATAGATATAGGTCTGTAACATTTTATGTCTAGAGTGTCTCCCCCTTTGAAGAGGGGGATGACCGCAGCAGCTTTCCAATCTTTGGGGATCTCAGACGATACGAAAGAGAGGTTGAAAGACAGGGTCCAGATTGTCTAGCCCAGCTGATTTGTAGGGGTCCAGATTTTGCAACTCTTTCAGAACATCAGTTATCTGGATTTGTGTGAATGAGAAATGGGGGAGGTTTGGGCAAGTTGTTGTGGGGGGTGCAGGGCTGTTTACCGGGGTAGGGGTAGACAGGTGGAAAGCATGGCCAGCTGTGGAAAAATGCTTATTGAAATGCTCAATTATCGTGGATTTATTGGTGGTGACAGTGTTTCCTAGCCTCAGTGCAGTGGGAAGCTGGGAGGAGGGGCTCTTATTCTCCATGGACTTTACAGTGTCCCATAACTTTTTGCAGCATGTGCTACAGGATGAAAAATTCTATTTGAAAAAGCTAGCCTTTGCTTTCCTAACTGCCTGTGTATATTGGTTCCTAATTTCCCTGAAAAGTTGCATATCACAGGGGCTATTCGATGCTAATGCAGTTCACCACAGGATGTTTTTGTGCTGGTCAAGGGGAGTCAGATCTGGAGTGAAACAAGGGCTATATCTGTTCCTGGTTCAAAATGTTTTGAATGGGGCATGCTTATTTAAGATGGTGAGGAAAGCACTTTTAAAGAATAACCAAGCATCCTCTACTGAAGGAATGAGGTCAATATCCTTCCAGGATACCCGGGCCAGGTCGATTAGAAAGGCTTGCGCGCTGAAGTGTTTTAGGGAGTGTTTGATAGTGATGATGGGTTATTATCTGTCTGACTGTGGTATTGCCTGTTTATGTCTTTTCATCTGTCATCCTCTTTTCAGGTGACATTGGTGGGCAGATGGGTCTGTTCATTGGAGCCAGTGTTTTAACGATATTGGAAATATTTGACTACTTATATGAGGTAAAGTGGAGGCATTCACATTTGTTTAATCACTTAAAAGTATTCTCAAGTAGTAGAGTAGGGGTTATATGTTGAAAGTACACAATTCATTCATGATGATGAAGTATTTAAATGTAATCAAAAATACGAGAAACCCTTGTCCTAATGATGTTGTCTGTCTATATGGTTTTAAGTGTTTTCAACTGTTTGCACTGTCTGGTTTGTTGTGATGTTAACTAGATACTCTTGTATTTAGGTATTTAAGGATAAAGTTTTGGGTTACTTCATGCGCAAGAAACGACCGCAACGTTGTCCAAGCGACAATCTGGTAATTTGAGTCTCCCACAATGCACTGGTTTGTAGTTCTGCACTGCACTACAAACAAAGTAAAGCACTGTAATGTGTCAGAATCTCAAGCCTTTTTCATGACCAATCAATGACAGATGTGGAACGCAAATCAAAGTGAGCACTTTTTCTTTAGTTATATACAGTGCCTTCAGAAAGTATTCATACCCCTTGACTTATTCCATATTTTGTTGTGTTATAGCCTGAATTCAAAATGGACTAAATAGATTTTTTTCTCATCCATATACACACAATACCCGATAATGACAAAGTGAAAACATTTTTTTAGAAATTTTAGCACCTTGATTGAAAATGAAATACAGAATTATCTCATTTACATACAGTACCAGTCAACATTTTGGGCACACCTACTCATTCAAGGGTTTAAAAAATGTATTATGTGACTTGTTAAGCAAAATTTTACTCCTGAACTTATTTGGGCTTACCATAACAAAGGGGTTGAATACTTATTGACTGAAGACATTTCAGGTTTTCATTTTGTTTTCATTTGTAAAAATGTCTAAAAACATAATTCTACTTTGACATTGTGTGTTGTGTGTAGAACAGTGACAATAACATCTAAATGTAATCCATTTCAAATGTAGGCTGTAAAACAAAAAAATGTGGAACAACTCAAGGGGTGTGAATACTTTCTGAAGGCACTGTATATACCCAAAGTCTGGTTCCAAGGTAGTGAAAAAGCCCTGGGTTTCTGTTTCTGCATGAGCTATCTGCATGCACAGTTGCTTCAGTCTTGGAGTTTTTCCAGTAAACTGATGTGGTGGAAAAGGTTAGATAAAGATGTCCTGGCTCCACTACTGAGATAACTGCAGCTGCATGTGCCAAGGAGGTATGTCTCCTACTGATATTTTTGTAAAACCTATAAACCAAATAATACATTTAAAAAAACTCTAAGACTGAATGAACAGGAAATCTTTAAAATACACTTCTGTTGTTACTTGGCTTTCAGCTCTTTTTGCATTATGTGTAAAATAGAATGTCCAGTTGGATACAGCCTACAGATTTGGACATGTTGACACTAGGATACAGTTTGACTTACAGTATCCTACAAAAAGCAGTTTAAAGGGTCTATTGTAATTTAAACAGTCAAAAGGTATACAGTAATTTAAACAGTCAAAAAGGCAAGAGATGTTTGACAATTAATATCATAGATATGGTTCTGTATTTTTATTTGTTTGTTAAAATGGAAATAACAGGTTTATTCAGAGCATTCTACGTGACAAAGAGGAGAGAGAAGTAAACCATTTCAACTGGATGTACCCTATGAGAGATCCGCTCCAGGCATAGAATAGTTTCTTTAGTATCACATTGTGTCAGCACTATCACTCTCAGCTTGATACTGGTAGAACCCATCATATCTGAACAGCTAAATCTGGACACATGGAGAGAAACACTTCTCCCAAACCTGTTTTCATGCCTGTTGACTTAACTGTTTCTTAGTGAATCAACAATACTATGCATGCCAGTCTCTCTTGGCTAAGAGTTAAGGAAATACACTTCATCACTTATTGCTTTAATAAGAAACATGAATGTGTTGGAAATTCAATTTTCTTTGCATAGTCAACTTACACACAGCACTGATACACACACTTACCCCACCAGAACCCACCAGGGGTCTTTTCACAGTCCCCAGGTCCAGTACAAATTCAAGGAAACATACAGTATTATACAGAGCCATGATTGCATGGAACTCCCTTCCATCTCATATAGCGCAAATTAACATCAAACCTGGTTTAAAAAAAATAAAAGAAAGAAACACCTCACGGCACAAAGCCTCTCCCCCGTGTGACCTACTTTTTATGTGTATGTACTGACATGTATGTGTAACTGATAGATGCCCACACACACACTACATGCAAATGTTTTTAAATATATGTAAATTGTAAAGTATGTTGTCTGTAATGTCTTTTTCGTTGTGTGTCGGAGCCCAGTAAGACTAGCTGTCGCCACTGGTGTCGGCTAATGGGGATCCTAGTAAAATCAAAACAGAGTAGAGTAGAAAAAAGACCTTTGTGGCATCACAACAGTTTTTCCTCAGGCTTCAGCATTATAGATGCTTTTCATCAGCAGGAACCAACAATGTTATGTAACATACCCTGACTAGAGGCACATACTGCAACATGAAACAAGGACATGGAGCTTTAGGTGGATGTAATGCTGTTTTACTATAACATTGTTTCTCCACCCATGTCATGTAATCATCCATTATTGGAGGCTTTCTTTGCATTGAAACATAATGATAAGCCATCTTTAATAGCTTTTACTGTCATGTTCCCCAATCCTCTTCTCCTTTACTTCCAACTCCATTCACCTCCTCTCCTCTCTAACCACCCAATGAATCAACCTAGATGAGTGCTATATGAAAACAGTCAAATAAGAAATGCACATTAATGTTAAACATAGTGGTATGATAGTTCTAAGACTACTGACTTTACATAGTACATTAGATGGCATGTAAGATGAATGGCGCCAATAGCAACCCTTTCATATCAAGATACAGTATATTAGTGATTTCTATTTCAATGAATGTCTACAATTTTTTTTAAATGACGAAAAACATACATGGGCAGTGACTAAGAATGGTCTCTTGCTTTCTCAAATGTCTCTGATTTTGAGACTTTCATTAAAATTAAATGGCTGAATGGAGGTAGCTCTCTGTGACATTTATGTATTGGTGTGCAGCATTCTTCTCTGTAACTAATCAATTACACAGGGCTGTAGCCTAGCCATTGTGCACAGACAGACTTGCTTGGTGGGGCCACTTGTTTACTTACTTATCAGCTCTGCATTGTATTTTAATTTCATTTCAGTCACCCTCATCTTTCTTTTCATCATGTCTATTCCAGGAGTTTCCAGAGAACCCAACCAGCCCTGGTGTCACGCCTAATCATGCCCCCAGGTAGCAAACCCCATTGATAATAGCTCCTCCCACCCATACTGTCCTTCCTTTTCAGACATTCTGGGAACCATTTCATACATCATTTCCATTCTGGTTAATGAGATGTTGGTTCACCTGAAGCTGGTTTGGTGGGTGATTTTGTAGAGATGTTGGTTCACCTAAAGCTGGTTTGGTGGGTGATTTTGTAGAGATGTTGGTTCACCTAAAGCTGGTTTGGTGGGTGATTTTGTAGAGATGTTGGTTCACCTAAAGCTGGTTTGGTGGGTGATTTTGTAGAGATGTTGGTTCACCTGAAGCTGGTTTGGTGGGTGATTTTGCAGAGATGTAAACATACTAGTAGTGATCACTTTATACATTTGTTTTTCCAACATTGCGTTAGGTCAATCTTCCTAAATACAATACAATGTATTTTCTGTGGAGTCTATTCTGAAATCAATGACTCTTAATGCCGTAAATAGGTTTGCTGTGTGGATTTTTCATTCTGAGATTATTATTGGTTTATTATAAACAATGAATTGTTTGGATTCTCCATCTGTTAAGACAATTTGGGACTCTGCTATAAGAAAATTAGCTTCTTTCTTATTGTTTTCACTGAATAATAAAGATGCTTTCCTTCCCTTAGGATAAAATGCAGTTTCCTGAGAAAAATATAAATGTGTATACATACATAATTTGTTGTAGATGGCACAACAAAAGCTGATCCGCAGGGGATCATCTACATATTGCTTTCCTGCAGCACCAAGGTCCATTTAAGGGGACCATTTTACTGGAATCTGTGTCCAATAACATCACTAGATGCATTCCTTTGTGATGCTATCACAGGTCTGCATGCAATGCAGTTTGCATCAAATTAAATGGTTCTTTGTCTGCTGAAATAGCTATCTACATCTACAGTATGGCTAATGCTTCTTTTGAACCCACATATCAGCAATATATTAACTGAAGCAGCCACAGTTGCACTAAACGTATGCAGACATCATGTGGATGTCGATGAACATGTAGGAATCAAGATACTAACATAGAGACAAGGACTAAAAAACTGTTTTGTTTTCTCTTTCCCTTCTTCATCCATACCATACCCCTCTTCTCTTTCTTCTCTCTACCCATACCCTGAAACATAACTGACCTACTTTAAATGTCCCCTACACTACCAATTTAATGTTCACCCATTTGTATTGTATTATTTTGTCAATGTGTGTACTATGCTTTCAACCCTCTCCCTCTGTCTGATGTATCAATGATGGTTAACGTCATGTTATCTACATCTATTCTGTTTCCACTTGGTTCTGGTTATGTTCAATTGTCCCACTTTTTTCCTATTTATGTCACATCCCCTCCTATTTTTACTGTGACCTGCGTGCCTCTCGATCTCCTCTTCTCCTCCCTCCCTCATCACCCCTCCCTTAATACGGTTGAACTCCTCTTCCCTCCCTCCCTTCCCTTGTCTTACAGAGCACCTGTGACACCCTCCGGAGTCACTCGGACAGTCTCGGATTCACGCCGAACATGTTACCTCGTCACCCGACTCTAGGCAACTTTGAGGAGTTTGCTTGTTGACGACATAAAGCAGGGGGCACGTGGGATATTCGGGGTTTGACAGAAAACTGTGAAATAACATGTATTATTACAAACATGGTTAGTGTAGAGTAGTAGGATCTAGCGATTGCCTGATTAGAAATAGAACACTATCATAAGAATAAAACCATTTCCAAAGCAGAACTCAGGTGACGGACATATCAAGGCGTCGACGACACTATTTATTTGATGTTCCATTCATGTTGCATTCTATTAAACAGGGTGACATTAGTGTGTTTGAATTGGTTTTAATCAGCCTAGTAATGTATAAGACTAGTAATGTATAAGACTAGTAATGTAGATGGAAAGGACTTCAGAGTGGTCTCAGTTCATGTCAACTTATTTAAACCATTGTAATATACTCAACAAAAATATAAACGCAACATGCAGCAATTTCAAAGATTTTTGTGAGTTACAGTTCATAGGGAATCAGTCAATTGGAATATATGAATTAGGCCCTAATCTATGGATATCACATGACTGGGAATACAGATATGCACTTGTTGGTCACAGATACCTTTAAAAAAAAGTTGGGGTGTGGATTAGGAAACCAGTCAGTATCTGGTGTGACCACCATTTGCCTCATGCAGCGCTAAACATTTCCTTCGCGTAGAGTTGATCAGGCTGTTGATTGTGGCCTGTGGAATGTTGTCCCACTCCTCTTTAATGGCTGTGTGAAGTTGGTGGGAACTGGAACGCGCTGTCGTACACGTTGATCCCAAACATCCCAAACATCCCAAACATACTCAATGGGTAACATGTCTGGTGAGTATACATGCCATGGATGAAATGGGAAATGTTCAGCTTCCAGGAACTGTGTACAGATCCTTGCAACATGGGGCCATGCATTACCATGCTGAAACATGAGTTGATGGCGGCGGATGAATGGCACGACAATGGGCCTCAGGATCTTGTCACTGTATCTCTGTGCATTCAAATTGCCATTGTGCTCGTTGTCCTTATGCCTGCCCATACCATAACCCCCCCACCACCACCATGGGGCACTCTGCTCACAACGTCATCAGAAAACAGCTCACCCACACAACGCCATACACGTGGTCTGCGATTGTGAGGCCGGTTGGATGTACAGCCAAATTCTCTAAAACGACGCTTATGGTAGAGAAATTAACATTCAGTTCTCTGGCAACAGCTCTGGTGAACATTCCAGCAGTCAGTATGCCAATTGCATGCTGCCTCAAAACTTGAGACATCTGTGGCATTGTGTTGTGTGACAAAACTGCACATTTTAGAGTGGCCTTTTATTGTCCCCAGCAGAAGGTGCACCTGTGTAATGATCATGCTGTTTAGTCAGATAACTGATATGCTACACCTGTCAGGGGGATGATATGCTACACCTGTCAGGGGGATCTTGGCAAAAGAGAAACTAACAGGGATATAAACAAATTTGTGCACACAATTTGAGGGAAATAAGCTTTTTGTGTGTATGGAACATTTATTAGATCTTTAATTTCAGCTCATGAAACTTGGGACCAACACTTTACATGATGCATTCATATTTTTGTTCAGTGTAGCAGTCAGTTCTGGTGTGCTGAATATCAAATTGAGAGGCTAACCATGGTTAGCATGTGTAGCATCAGCATAGCCAGGTCCATTCATTAGTAGAATTAAGAGGGGTTTTAAAAGACATATTCATGTTACCACTCTTTCATTTATAACTAATTGAGAGTAAGAGAATGCAGATTTCAGTGATGCCCACTCAACTATGATCACAATGCTCAAAGGAGAACAGCAGACCTAACTTGAACCCCCCAGTCATAGACCGTTCGCAGTAATTGTGCTGCCTTCGTACTCAAATGATTCTGTTTAGAGATTGATCCTATCACTGATTTGAAACTATAAACCATCAAGTAATGAAAACCTCTCGCGTTAGGTCCCCGGAATATAAACTATTGCAAGATAATTGAATGCAATTCTTTGTTTACAAGTGACATATTGGAAAGTAGAAAAAAAGTGTTTATGTTTTCACATATGAACAATCACAACTTTTCCATGAGATTTGGGGAAAATAGGAACATGTCCCATTGTTATATATAGTGCTCCACATGCTTTCTATCTGCTTACTGCTGAAAAAATGTACATCAATGACAACATTTTCTTCTGTCATGGTTTCCCATTTTTTCTGGGAAAAGAGTTGTCGTACTGACCGTACTATCACTGGAAATGGACACTCTTCACAGGAGTCTGCTGTAACTCAGCCCCCCTCTTAATCACCACTTTCAATAGATTAGACAAACAAGCAAGATGATCCACCAAACTTAAGGTTAGTTTATGTGCGTGTTGTTCAAATGGTTTTGTTCCATGACCATGGCTTTTAACTGCTACAAAAACACTCATTAGCACAAGTCCCCTGTGATCGTAAACTATTCTCTATTGGAAACTAGTGGAGTACAAACATTGTCAAGGTGGTGTTCTAAATATTGATTGAAATGTGTAAATACCAGATCAAAATGCCATTAAGAAATTCAATCTCGCTCATATGTTGATATATTTATAGTATGTAAAAAAAAAAAAATGTTAATAAAAAATGTATCCATTACTGCTGTTGCACCATAAGGGAATTGGAGGACAAGGGAGCTGCAGACTTGCCATACGAGCACACAATGGCCTACCACAAGAGTCCATTAGTTTGTGTTGTTATCCAAGTGGACCTCAAGTGTCTTCCAGCTTCTATTTAATTTTAGGACCGGACACAGAGTAGAATTTGTTAGATGCCAGAGGCAGTTTAATACAGTGCTTCAAAAACATACATGTCCCAGGTTCCCTACTTTATTCAGTTCAGTTGGTTTAAAACACTGAAATGCATTGTATAATTGCATTGTTATATACTATTGTTATTGGAATTCCAGTACATGTAATAAGACTAACTTAACAGTCAGTTTGTGATGTGTAAATTATCAAATATAATAAACTATATATTTAACCATCTTCCTATGTACATACCTTTCTTTTGTAAATCTTTTGTGTCTATTTTCTCTTATGCTACTGTTCATGTTGATCTTTGCATTAATTAGCTAACAACATAGTTTTTTTTATCTATGTGAAATTAGTTCTAGTCATGTTAAACTTTGTTATGTGGTCATTTTAGAGAAAAGAAACCAGAACACTTCAAAGGGACATTCAAAGGGACATCTGTAGCTTTACCTTTTTTCCTATGGAAAATGACTAATTCTAGAAGTTATATTTCTATGCTTTTGTCTGTTTATTAGATGACTGTTGATGAGAAGCACAAAGACCTTGAGATCAGCCTTGGTTCCTGAGCCAATTACCTCCCTCTCTGATCAAGACTGGCTACCTTATTGGCACGTCTTATATCCAACTATGTATCCTGGGATAAGCCTTGTCTTGGGTGAGACTAGAACCAAGCCAAACATCACTCAGTAAGGGTCTCTTTTTTGAAGTTGTAAACTTTAAGATATGGTTAATCAGTGTTTTGTTATGAGCAATAAATGCATTGGTCCAAAAATAATGTAATTGTCAAATCAATGTTATTAACACTATTTATTTTCAAGTCTGGTCACACTGTTCCCCTACTAATGGAATTTGTGGATTTGGCATAAAGGAATTCATTTTTGTACTGGGTTACCACAACTGATGATGTGACATTGTCTTGGTGTTAACTGTGTGTCCCATTGTGGTCTGGTCTTTCATGACAATGTGGAGGTTAGTTATAAAACTCACCACCAAGGGGGTATCACCTGTCCTTCCTGAAAAAAATACAGTAAGTACTTAACAGAAATCAGAATACATTGCAACTATTTGCTTATGCTTTGTAAACATCAATCTAATTTACATTCAATTCATTATAAATCAGATTGAAAGTAAAACAGGTAGCAAATTTAAGGGGTTAAAGTTTTATGAATACTTTGTACTACGTGCCATACTGTGTCCCATACTAGAATCCTTATCTACCCCTGCCTTAATGCCAATCAAAGAATAGCAGAGCAGAAGCAACACAATAGTCAGTAGTCTGAAACAGAATATGGACATGGTCCTGTCATATTTGAATAATACCTCAATACTGGTTGTGCTTATTGATTCAAGTCTTTTAATGGGTATTTTATAGCATAATAAATTACAGCCAAGTAGATGACAGTGTTGTATATTTATGTCAACTAATAGTCTAAAGACCTTCATTCTTGCAGCTTAATGATGTGTATTGTTATTGTACCTCACCTCTTTTCCTCCTTGCATGATCATTGTGTACTCCTCCTTGTGTATAATCAGCCGCCATGTTACTTTACTATTTTGTTGGGAACGAGATGGTTAATATCCATGTTGTGTGGTAGGGTACTGTTCAATCTTTAGAATGAAAAAATCTTCATGAAAAACTAGGCTTAGGGTTGTGCAATATTCAGTGACCATGAAGTATTGAACATGGGGCTGAGAAGCCGGGTTATGTTTCCTGACAACAAAAATATATATATTGTACGTACAGTATGTGGCCACTGGCTTGTAAGGAATGTTATTCTTCTGTAAGACTGGATCTTACAGAGAGTAGATTATAGTATGTCTCGCACTGTTGGAGGCCTACAGACAGCTGTGGAACTGAACTAGGATCAACTGGCACTATGTACTGTATGTATATGATACTTTCACCATGTGATTGACCTTAAATATCCATTAAATAATGAATACCCTCTCCTAACCAAGTGTAACATTCTCAATCTTACGTGAAACATCACGTGCAGAATTATCTGGAAATGTAATCAGCATTGTTTGGTCTTCTATGCATCATCATTCATGTAATTACATGTAGATCATGTAACACCATCTTTATCTACCCTTAAACAATCAATCAATCAAATGTATTTATCAAGCCCTTCTTACATCAGCTGATGTCACAAAGTGCTGTACAGAAACCCAGCCTAAAACCCCAAACAGCAAGCAATGCAAGTGTAGAAGCACAGTGGCTAGGAAAAACTCCCTAGAAAGGCCGGAACCTAGGAAGAAACCTTGAGGAACCAGGCTATGTGGGGTGGCCAGTCCTCTTCTGGCTGTGCCGGGTGGAGATTATAACAGAACATGGCCAAGATGTTTAAATGTTCATAAATGACCAGCAGGGTCAAATAATAATAATCATAGTGGTTGTCGAGGGTGCAACAGGTCAGCACCTCAGGAGTAAATGTCAGTTGGCTTTTGATAGCCGATCATTCAGAGCATCTCTACCGCTCCTACTATAGAGAGTTGAAAACAGTAGGTCTGGGACAGGTAGCACGTCCGGTGAACAGGTCAGGGTTCCATAGCCGCAGGCAGAACAGTTGAAACTGGAGCAGCAACACGACCAGGTGTACTGGGAACAGCAAGGAGTCATCAGGCCAGGTAGTCCTGAGGCATGGTCCTAGGGCTCAGGTCCTCCGAGAGAAAGAGAAAAATAGATAATTAGAGAGCATTCTTAAATTCACACAGGACACCAGATAAGACAGGAGAAATACTCCAGATGTAACAGACTGACCCTAGCCCCCCGACACAAACTACTGCAGCATAAATACTGGAGGCTGAGACAGGAGGGGGGTCGGGAGACACATGGTATGACAGATCACTCCATGATATGAGTTCCTTCAACTATTTGAACCATTTGTGTAACTGAGGTATTCTATTTGACAATATTTGGTGCAAAAAGTTACTTTAAAATCCTGGGTGATGGACCATGGTAACATCTTAACGGAAATTCACTCACGCCGGCTGGTGCATAGGGCAGAATGTTGGAAAAGGCTCTCCAGTTCTGGTTGTTGACCATCTTTTCCACCGTGCCCCTGCTCTGAAATTGATGGAGCTTTGTCTTGATTTTACTGAAAAGGAAATCATTTTCCAACAAGAACAACAAAAAAATGTTGAGTCCACTTTATTGAATACTGAACCATTGTGTTTTAAAATGTACACAAAAAGACCACTGCTGACAGCAATTGTCTAAATACTTGACCCAAGTTTTACAATAAAACAATGATAATAAAAGTGCAAAGTCCACTCTTCTTTCAAAATAGAAACGAGTCATATTTAAACTAATAATCTACAGCAGTCTTGTCTAAAAAATAAGCACTGGAATTGCTTGTCTTTACAGATGTAGGATCTTAATTTTATCACCCTGTTGCAGGAAATTTCCTGCGCGGCAGGAAATGCAAACTTGTAGTGTATTTGAGGTTTAAAAGGCTTCTAAAGTTTGCAATTTTCACTTTAAAATGTCAGACTTGATTTGCACAATCTAAAAATGTATCAAACTCAAAAATGTCTATTAATTATAATCCACATAATAATTCACATTTTCTGCTGTGAGAAACTGGTCAAATTAAGATCCAACATATCTGCATTTGATAATGGAATTGAATCTCAACTCAGATGCAAACATCAATGCACACTATAAAGAGCTGTAAAAATGCCATGGAACTAGGTGTCACAAATGTCATTATTTGAATAAGAAGAGCATATACAACTCCTGAAAGTAATTTGTTTGATAGAAAAAAAGACAATGCACACATAAGCAGACATTCAATTATAAATAAATACATGCATTCTGCTTGTCATCTTACATCATCAAAATACATATTTCCCCTATCCATGCAAACCAATGTTTTGGTAGATTACTTAAAATTGTGGCTTTCGTGGGATAAGTAGCTGGACTAAAATAACACTGAAAAATGTGCTAGTTCCTTGCCAAAATTAAGTTACCCATCTGAGTGAACACAGTCAAAGTCAGAGTGAGTGGTGCAAAACAATCGTAATGTGGTAATACAGGTATCAGTGGATTTCCTCCTCTCTTCACTTTCTCTTTAGCTATAAGAGATTAGGTCAATTATGAAAGATTGTACAAAGTTACAAAAATGTAACTATAAAATAAAAGCAATGACTCAAGTTCGTATGGTCCACTGTTCATAAAATATATCCGTTGGCCCCAGCTTTGACAATACCGACTTTCAGTGTTCAACTTTACTTGATAGAGTAGATGAGATCTAAACTATTAAAAAAGCAACTGCCATTTACAAAGTGCACAAAAAAACTCAAACACAAAAAGCTAAACAGCAAGCCTGAGAAGTAACTGATAAATATGCCTCCCCCTCCATTTTACAATCTCCTATTGTAAGTGGAATATTGTTAACTATGATGAAGAACAAGGGAAATATGCAAGTCTGTCTCCAATCTTATGACCAATTAATGCAATATTGACAAGTTAACAGCAGTAGCACATTAAACCTATTTGAACAATGTATCCAAATACCTACATTTTGCCAGTACATTATGCAGCACGCAACTTCAATTGTTCAAACCTCTTACTCTGCTGCGCAGCTATTGGCTCAGAAGGATTCACGGTTTCTCTGGGTCCAGATTTGTTATTCGCTACATGTTATATGTTTCCATATCAGTGCGCTTCACAGACAAAAGCAGACAGGTTTGCTAACAAAATCTAAAATATTGCAGAGCCCACAAGGACTTGATTCCATTTGGAGGCACAACAGGATGAACTGAAGGGAAGTGTCTTAGTCAAAACAGGTGCTGCTGAAGGATGAGCCTTGTAGGGAGTCGGGATAGACAGATCCTGTTGAGAAGATGGGAGTGAAAGAGGATTGATTCCGATGGAGGAGGTTCAGTTGAGTGACGTGTTTGGGCACCTCATCTACGGTGGGCAGAAATCAGCAAAGTAAGGGTGTTGTAATGCCTCCTCTGCAGAGATCCTCTGGACAGGATTACACTTCAACAGATTCTAAAAGAGAGAAAAAATAAATAATGCAAGTCAGATGTGTGTTGTTTGTAAGGCAACATTTCTTAAGTATTCAAGTGGCATTTGGGAAAAGCTTAGCACTGACTCCACCTAGTGACAACGTGACATTCCTGTCTAAGCTGTCTGCCAGGTACACTACACACAACTAGTTTGTTGGAACTCCACAGTGTGGGTTTGCTCATATGAATTCAGAGTGTTACAGTGAAGGACATTGCATTGTAAGTTTATGTTAACGTCAAGGAATGATATAGCATGATAATACATTGTATACTGATTAATATATTGGTTAGGGGGGAGATACTAACCTGCAGGAGATCCCGTCCTGTGCTACTGAGTTTGGGGACAACATTCACCAGTGAGGTCGTGGCTGGATACATGGGATACGGCTGTAGGTAAAAACATCGATAGAGAAAATGGATGTACAGTAAACAGACAGCAGCGCAGAAAATATTTGTTCCATCTCTTATCGATGAATCTGATCTACAAATGTCAATTACTCTCATACCTTGTAAATCATATATTCTTATTTTCCTGAAGGCAGTAGAAAACATGAGTTTCTGTATGGTCATCAGTAATTGACAACATCAGTGGGATAGCCTACCTTATAGTCTGGAAGCTTTGTCATTGTCTGCCACTGTTCTTCAGTTGGTGTACCCAACAATGTGCCACAGCATTAAGGGAAGACTTTCACCAGTAAATAGGACTGGTAAAGTTTAGTCATTGCAATAGATTAATCTCAACGAAGTGGACCAACTTTAGTTTCCGTGTCTTTGTTTCTACATACCATACAACACAGACAGTATACTGAACCTGGTTACCATCTAAACATCTCTGAAAGGATATCGGAAGATCCTCTTCAGCTGGTCATCAACGTCATTACCCGGAAACAGGGGCCTTCCAGCGTTTGCCAACTCTAAATGAAAAAAAGCTAAAGTTATAGAAGATCAACAAAAGGTAGAGGCCCTAACTTATTTACCTACTTTATTGTCCCCATGGGGAAATATTGTTGCAGTGTCATGTACACGTTTAAAGTGGTGTTTAAATACAAAACAAAATTGACAATACAACTTTCATATCAGTTACATACCAATATAAAAAATATATATATATATATTAAAAAAAAATGTTTTAAAGACTAGCCTGCTGGCCTTACTGAGTCAATAGGAAAATTAGCCGGAGCTATTTAGGAGGGATATCACACCTGGCACAAATGATTGTCTAGTTCTATTTTTCTTGCTGAGGGGTGCCCTATACCTGCGCCCAGAGGGGAGCAGTTCAAAGTCCGGGTACAGGGGGTGGCTTGGGTCTAAAATGATTTTGTGAGCCTTGCGGAGGGCCCTGACCTTAAATATCTCATCCAGGCCTTTCTGTTTGACTCCAAGTACCTTGCTTTGGTGATAATCCTTCTCAGCAGATTTCTCTGGCTGACAGTGTCATTGCCAAACCAACAAACAATTCAAAAAGTTAAAATACTTTCAATGAAA
This sequence comes from Oncorhynchus tshawytscha, assembly GCF_018296145.1. Lineage (NCBI taxonomy): Eukaryota > Metazoa > Chordata > Actinopteri > Salmoniformes > Salmonidae > Oncorhynchus > Oncorhynchus tshawytscha. Next base: position 64,045,888 of record NC_056438.1, read on the forward strand.
GATTTGTAAAACAGAGTCAGTATAGTACAGTCTACATTAAAAGATCCCAGCTTTTTGAGAAAATAGTCTCTGTTGGCTCTTTTTGTAGGTCAGGTCTGTACATTTACTCCACTGAAGTTAATTGTCCAAGAGGACACCAAGGTATTTGTATTCCTCTACAATCTTTATATTCTGACCTCTGACAGATGTTAAGAGGTAGGTGTTGGACACTTCCTGAAGTCTATGCACGTCTCTTTGGTCTTGAGGACCAAGTGTGATTCCTCACACCACTCTACAAAGTCATCTAGGACCGGGAGATGATGTTCCTCGTCATCATGCAACAGGCTGACCAAGTCAGTGTCATCAGCGAACTTAACAAGGTGTCTGTCAGGATGGTGTACAATATGTACAGGAGTGGGGACAAAACACATCCCTGAGGAGAGCCTGTGTTGGTATTGCATATGTCTGACACTTGGGGACCTATTTTGACTCGCTATGAGCGTTGGCTCAGGAAGTCCAACAGCCACAAAACCAGCCCCCCCATCTAAAGAGCAGTCCCGAATGAGTCTCTGTGCAAGAATGTAGGGCTGGATTATGTTGAAGTCAGAAGAAAAATCAACAAACAGAACCCTAACATGGGATTTGGCACCCTCTAGATGTCTATAGACCATGTTAAGGACGGTAAGAATGGCATCATCAACTCCTCTGCTAAGCAAAATGAAATGGGTCGAGAAGCTTCTGGGTGACTCAGAGAATATAACACAGGTAAGTAGAGTGTACAATCATCCCCTTGAACTTGCTGTGCAATTTTGACCTCAAGGTTATACATACCTGCAAATATGCATCCAGCAGACCACATGTCAATAGAGGTAGAATAAAGCTTAGCACCGAAGAGCACATCTGGGGGCCTATACCACAACGTCACAACCTACAGAAAGAGAGAGAGAGAGAAGCTTGAATGTCACCAGTAATTTAGGCATTCATTTTCTTTGCTCGTATCCAAATTAATACAATAATTGTCATATCACCTCTGCTGAGTAACATCTCACTGGGATTCCAAAGGCTCGAGCCAAGCCAAAGTCAGCCAGCTTCAATTCCCCATTCTAAAAGGAGCAAATCATTCCACATTGTAGACTACGGAAAAGGTAAATGATTTTCTCACTAACCAAGCAAGATCATTTCTGTTTAAGTTAAGACACTTACAGCACAGTGTATCCTCTAACTTTCAAGAACTAGAACTTAACCAGTCAAAGCCTAACTTTCCACTGACTTACCCTATTGATGAGGAGGTTCTGTGGCTTCAGGTCTCTGTGGAGAACATTCCGACTGTGGCAGAAGGCAAGCCCCTTCAACAGCTGGTACATGAACGACTGCACATACATAAAGTAGGGAAACACTGAGTTAAGCACAGAGATTCAGAAAGACAACAAAGCAGTAATACTTCATTCTCATTATTAATGAGAGAGGACATTGGTGGTAGTCTTCGGAGTTACACGATAATTTGTGTCACACAGTGGAGGCTCCTCAGAGGAGGAAGGGGAGGACCATCCTCAGTGAATTTTATAAAAATAAAAAGGTCTAAACATTTAAAAAGTTATAATTTTTAAATGAAACTAAACTAAATAATCAACAAATAACTTACAAATAATTTATAAAAACACACTATTTGGAAATAATATAGTAGCCTTCAACAGAACTCTGTAGGGTAGCACAATGGTGTAGCCGGAGGACAGCTAGCTTCGTTCTCCTCTGGCTATATTGACTTGACAAAACCTAGGAAGCTCATGGTTCTCACCCCCTTCCATAGACTTATAGTAATTATGACAACTTTCAGACAATGTCCTATAGCCTATCAGAGCTCTTGCAGCATTTTATTTTTTATTTCACCTTTATTTAACCAGGTAGGCATACAACTGCAACCTGGCAAAGATAAAGCAAAGCAGAGCGACACAAACAACAACACAGAGTTACACATGGAATAAACAAATGTACAGTCAATAGCATGATCTGACATGTTGTCCACCCAATCAAATGATCAGATAATGAATCTAGTACTGAAAGCTACAGCTAGCTAGCACTGCAGTGTATAAAATGTGGTTAGTAGTTGACTCAGAGAGAGGAAGACAATATTTGAACAAATTAATTTCTTACAAAATGAAGGAGAAGCAAGAGTCTTTTTTTTCCACTTTCAGTTTCACTTACCTACCAATGCAGCTAGACATTGAAACACCCTGCTCAAACAGAGGGATGCTATGTTAGCTAGCTGGCTATGACTTTTCAACACAACACTGGAGCTCTTCCAAGTCATGGTAAGCTTTTGGTATTACTCATTTATTGCCACCGGGGCCCGCCCGTGTAACTGCTTACTGACTGTACACTAACGTTACTGCATGATTGTAGTGGGTTTACTAACGCGTTAGTTCTATTAGCTACATTGACTATGACATTATTGCAAGTAAAACTAAATGCATGCTCTTCAACCGATCACTGCCCGCACCTGCCCGCCCGTCCAGCATCACTACTCTGGACAGTTCTGACTTAGAATATGTCGACAACTACAAATACCTAGATGTCTGGTTAGACTGTAAACTCTTCTTCCAGACTCACATTAAGCATCTCCAATCCAAAATTAAATTGGCTTCCTATTCCGCAACAAAGCATCCTTCACTCATGCTGCCAAACATACCCTGGAAAAACTGACCATCCAACCGATCTTCGACGATGTCATTATAAAATAGCCTCCAACACTCTACTCAACAAATTGGATGCAGTCTATCACAGTGCCATCCGTTTTGTCACCAAAGCCCCATATACTACCCACCACTGCGACCTGTACGCTCTCGTTGGCTGGCCCTTGCTTCATACCCGTCGCCAAACCCACTGGCTCCAGGTCATCTACAAGTCGCTGCTAGGTAAAGCCCCACCTTATCTCAGCTCACTGGTCACCATAGCAGCACCCACCCGTAACATGCGATCCAGCAGGTATATCTCACTGGTCACCCCCAAAGCCAATTCTTCCTTTGGCCACCTCTCCTTACAGTTCTCTGCTGCCAATGACTGGAACGAACTGCAAAAATCACTAAAGTTGGAGACTCTTACCTCCCTCACCAGCTGTCAGAGCAGCTCACAGATCACTGCACCTGTACATAGCCCATCTGTAAATAGCCCTTGCAACTACCTCATCCCCATACTGTATTCATTTATTTATCTTGCTCCGTGGCACCCCAGTATCTCTACTTGCACAAGCATCTTCTGCACATCTACCATTGCAGTGTTTAATTGCTACATTATAATTACTTCGCCACCATGGTTTATTTATTGCCTTACCTCCCTTATCCTACCTCATTTGCACTCACTCACAGACTTGTATTTGTTTTTTTCTACTGTATGTTTGATATTCCATGTGTAACTCTGTTGTTGTATGTATCGAACAGCTGTGCTTTATCTTGGCCAGGTCGCATTTGTAAATGAGAACTTTTTCTCAACTAGCCTACCTGGTTAAATAAAGGTAAAATAAAAACAATACTTTACATAATATGGTGACAACGATGTAGGCTGTGTGTAGTGGTTTAGCTTGGAAAGTTTTTTTTTTGCCTGGTCACATACAGCTGATGTGTTGTGCATTGAAGTCCACACGTGAAGGGAAGAGGTGAGAGGAGGAGAGCACATTGATACGAGAAGGAATACAATGTGGCTGCTATGAAAGTGAACTATGTTTAAGCGTGATCAGTGTATTAATTCTGACGATTCTGTTCAAAAACATTTCTTAAACAGAAACAAAACAAGGACCAAAACCTGAATTTGTCCAATAGAAACTTGTTTGCAATTGTTGGACTAATGATTACACCCTATATCAGCTAGATGCAAGCAAGTGTGCAAGGTGGTATTGAATATCCCTGTCTGTCACCTCAAACTTGTCTCTCGACCTGTGTGCACCTACTTTCATTCATTGGATAGATTGTAGCGACCTCATGATGGGTTTAGGGAAAATTTGAGTAACATGTAGTAGCCTAAACCTAACGCTGTTACATTAAACTGGGTGAATGGAATATGAAAGAGTCTCATCCAATATGCTGTAATAGAAATAAGGCTATGCTCTTAAAAAAAATCCTCCCTCATCTTAAACGGCACTGACCGCCACTGGTGTGACATTACATGCATTTGACTTAGTTACAGTCATGGGACATCATGGTGTGGTTACACAAACATGTTTCTCAGAGCCATATTCTGCACCTTATTTGAATCTCAATGACTCACCTTGACAGTTTCTGGATCTAGGTCTCCATTGCAGCTGTCAAAGTATTTCTTTAGATCCTGTGGTTGTAAGAGTCAAGTTAAATCACTGCACCCCAGCAAAAAGAAAATCAGACATCAAATCAAACAAGTGAATCACTGGGGAGAAAACTTTTATCTTGTGGGAGGGCACTTCTACTTTAAATTGGTTTTGGTAAATTGTCATAGCTAAAGCAACAAACTCCTCTTCATACAAAAACGGCATTCACATACATCTGGCAGCACTCACCTGATCACAAAATTCAAACACCAATGTTAACTTCTTGTCACTGTGCAGAACATCATGCAATCTAGGAAAAGCAAAATTAAATGTGAATTAAACTCTCTGCATAGCTAGATATTTAATATAATGCTAGAAATTACACTGTTGAAAAGTTATTTACTAGTCACTTAAATTCTGATTCGGGAAGATGTATGCCATACAATAGTTGGACATGGCTAATTTATGCATTTTCAGAATTTGACAAATTTCACATCAGACATACCTCACAATGTTTTTATGCTTCAGTTCTTTCAGGAGGCAAATTTCTCGCAGGGCAGAACTTGGGACCCCCTACAAGAAACCAGCAAGCAAATTGAGCCGTCAACAATATGCCATAACCTTAGCAAACTAACCAGTTGACTAGCTTTAGCATAGCTATACTTGTAGTCTCAATAATTCCTACCTCATCGTCGTCGTCCAATCTCACTCTTTTTAAAGCCACGATTTCATGCGTTTCTCTATTTTTTGCTTTGAAAACAGTTCCATATGTGCCTGCAGAAAGAAATCACAAATTTTACTAGATGGCTAGCTAGCTTGGCTGAATGGGTTATGTTAGCTTGCTTAGCTACATTGCTAGCTAACTTGCCCATGACTGGAATAATGACACGCTAGCTAGCTCAACTTTAATTAAATTAACGGACTAAAATTTCATTGTGGCTTAATCTTGCTGCTAGGTAGGAAAGACATTGTCAAATTAGCTAAATATTATCAAACGTGTGTAACATATCAATGTCAATGACTTGTCATTCAAAATCGCTAGCTGGCTAACGTTAGCGATCTAGCAATGCTAACAGAAAACAACATTATTAGATAACATTAGAGATTATCTGGGAAAGACACAGGCACACTTACCCTCTCCAATCTTCTCAAGTTTTTCATACTTCTGCATATTTTGTCAATAAAGCTAGCCTTTAGCTAGCTAATAGTAGTGGAATGCAGCCCCAGTGGAAATGTTGTTAACGAACGTTCGCTAGCTACAATGTTGCTGCTACACCGGCATCCAAAGCGGTCAAATTATGAACTGCAACATGCGGGTGAATCACCACCCATTCCCTCAGTGAAACAGCATTCATGTGGATAATGAACCTGAAATGACTGTCAATCTTAGAAATATTTACAAAAAATGTAACATCTCTAATGTTACCTTCTAACGAAATCCTCAGACATTGGTCCAATTAGACAGCCTGTAGGCGTACAATCTTGTTAAATATGTTAATAGTTTAGCTAGAACCACCATCTTCACACAGTATAATCTATTTTACACAATGATTATCGCACGCACGCACACACACACACGGGAAACATGTTTACATTGCCTAAGTAAGTGAAATAGATAATAAAGAAAAGTAAAATAAACAATCAAAAATTAACAGTAGACATTACACTCACAAGTTTCAAAGGAATAGGCACATTTAAAATGTCACATTATGAATATGTACATAGTTAAAATGATGTGCAAATAGTTAAAGTACAAAAAGGAAAATAAATAAACATAAATATGAGTTATATTTACAATGCTGTTTGTTCTCCACGGGTTGCCTTTTTCTTGTGGCAACAGGTCACACATCTTGCTGCTGTTATGGCACACTGTGCAATTTCACTCAATAGATATGGGAGTTTATCAAAATTTGATTTGTTTTGGTATTCCTTGTGGGTCTGTGTAATCAGAGGGAAATATGTGTATCTAATTTGGCAGGAGGTTAGGAAGGGCAGCTCAGTTTCTACCTCATTTTTTGGGTTGTGTACATATAGCTGGTTTTCATCAACACCACAGGCCTTTTTGGGGTGGAGGGTTTGTATTTTGTCCTGTAGTTCATTCAATGTAATTGGAGAATCCAGTGGGTTCTGGTAGTCTTTAATAGCTGATTCTAAGATTTGTAATTGATCATGTATATGTTTTTGCTGTTTGTTCTTTGTTATAGAGCCAAAAAGATTGGAGAAGTGGTTTATCCATCTCTATTTTGGATAGATAAGTCTTCATGTTGTTGTTTGTTTAGTGTGTTTACATTTTCCCAGAAGTCGTTAGATTCCTTCCATCTATAGCATTCCTTAATATTGTGCAGTACCTTTAGGCTGACACATCATGATTGAGTATTGCTCTGTTCAAATAGACTGTGATTTTGCTTTGATCTGATAAGGGTGTTAGGGGACTGACTGTGAACACTCTGAGAGACTCTGGGTTGAGGTCAGAGATAAAGTAATCTAAAGTACTACTGCCAAGGGATGAGCTGTACCTACCATAGGAGTCTCCTCGAAGACTACCATTTACTATGTACAGACCCAGCGTGTGACAGAGCTGCAGGAGTTGTGACATGCTTTTATTGGTTGTTTTGTCATGGTTGTGTCTAGGGGGGAATATTTGTGAGGGAATACTGTCACCTCCAAGTAGGTGTTTGTCCCGCTGTGTGTTGAGAGTGTCAGGTTCTTGTCCAGTTCTGGCATTTAAGTCGACACAGACTAGTACATGTCCCTGGGCCTGGAAATGGTTGATCTCCTCCTCTAGGATGGAGAAGCTGTCATTGTTAAAGTATGGGGATTATATTAGGGGGATATACAGTGCATTTGGAAAGTATTCAGAACCCTTCACTTTTTCCACAGTTTGTTACGTTACAGCTTCATAACAAAAAAAAGAATCCTCTCCAATCTACACACAATACCCCATAATGACAAAGTGAAAACAGATTTTTTTAAATGTTTGCAAATGTATAAAAAATAAATAAACATATTTACATAAGTATTCAGACCCTTTGCTATGAGACTTGAAATTGAGCTCAGGTGCACCCTGTTTCTATTGATCATCTTTGTGATGTTTCTACAACTTAATTGAAGTCCACATGTGGTAAATTCAATTGATTGGATTTGATTTGAAAAGGCACACATCTGTCTATAAAAGGTCGCACAGTTGACAGTGCATTTCAGAGCAAAAACCAAGCCATGAGGTTGAAGGAATTTTCCGTAGAGCTCCGAGACAAAATTGTGTCGAGGCACAGATCTTGGGAAGGGTACCAAAATATGTTTGCAGCATTGAAGGTCCCCAAGAACAGTGGCCTCCATCATTCTTAAATTGAAAAAGTTTGGAACCACCAAGACTCTTCCTAGAGCTGGTCGCCCAGCCTAACTGAGCAATGAGGGAGGGGTGTCTTGGTCAGTGAGGTGACCAGGAACCTGATGGTCACCCTAACAGAGCTCCAAAGTTCCTCTGTGGAGATGGGTGAACCATCTCTGTAGCACTCCACCAATCAGGCCTTTATGGTAGAGTGGCCAGACGGAAGCCACTCCTCAGTAAAAGGCACATGACAGGTCTCTTGGAGTTTGCCAAAAGGCACCTAAAGGACTCTGGCCATGAGAAACAAGATTCTCTGGTCAAATTAAACCACGATTGAACTCTTTGGCTTGACTGCAAAGCGTCACGCCTGGAGGAAACCTGGCACCATCCCTACGGTGAAGCATGGTGGTGGCAGCATCATGCTGTGGGGATGTTTTTCAGTGTAAGGGACTGGGAGACTAGTCAGGATTGCTGGGAAGATGAATGGGACGAAGTACAGAGAGATCCTTGATGAAAACCTCCTCCAGAGCACTCAGGCCCTCGGACTGGGATGAAGGTTCACCTACCAACAGGACAACGACACTAAGCACACAGCCAAGACAACACAGGAGTGGCTTCAGGACAAGTCTCTGAATGTCCTTGAAGGGCCCAGCGAGAGCCCAATCTAACATCTCTGGAGAAACCTGAAAATAGCTGTGCTATTGGGAGAATGGGAGAAACTCCCCAAATACAGGTGTGCCAAGCTTGTAGCATCATACCCAAGAAGACTCGAGGCTGTAATCGCTGCCAAAGGTGCTTCAACAAAGTACTGAGTAAAGGGTCTGAATCCTTATGTAAATGGTTTATAATACATTTTTAAAATCATCCTCCTCATCTTAAATGGCACAGACCACCACTGATCTACCGGTGGGTTAAAAGTCAGCCTTAGTTGGTTCTGTTTTTTCTCCTGCAGAAATTCCAGTTGAAAAACTAGGGATGGTTGGAAGAATTTGTCACACTTATTCCCTCTTGATTCCAGAAAATCTGTTTTCACTTTGTCATTATGGGGTATTGTGTGTGGACGAGGGAAAAAATATTTTATCCATTTTAGAAGTAGTCTATAAGGTAACAAAATGTGTAAAAGGTAAAGGGGTCTTGTGACGGCCCTCCCAGTCTGTCTGCCGTATTCTCTCTTTGTTCTTGTTTCCTTATGAGGGTCGTCAGCTACAGCTACATTATCTCTACGTTGTCTCCCTTTTGTTCCGGGCTTTGAGCCGGTTCGTGACAAGTGGGGGCTCATCCGGGATATTTGAACGTATTGATTTGGGAGACCGTGGAGGTACGTTTTTGGTTTGCATATTTTGTTTGAGGTAGATAGATCCAGTATTGGTTGCCTTTGTTGTTTGGTTTGTGTGCTGCGTTGGAGAGAGATAATGGTTAATTTCCAGGCCCTTCCTAGCCTGGAAACTTGTTCTACTTTCTGTTGGGACATCAGTCTGAGGAGACGAGTAATCGGCTGTGTACCTCGGTGGGAGATTTGGGTAGGGTAGTGGAACTTGCTACCCGGAGCTATAGCCTTTTCCCCCTGATAGGCTTAGCGACGTGTTTCAATTTTGGATATGTTGGGCATGGTTAAAAGTGTTTGCTATTTTTGTGTGGTGTCTGTGGACTGAGCAGTTGTCTCGGGGGCACATCCGTGGCTTGGTGGAATTTGCCAGCATGCTGGGAGTTCTATTTCCTTACCAGCGGGCTACAGTGCGCAAATACCCACGCAAATCTGCACGAAGACTAGGGTTGAGTTATTATAAGTTTTGGGGAAGCTCCGTATCTCATCTCTCTTCTGTGGTGCTCAGGGTGATTGTCATTTCGCTGGTTGTGGTCTGATGTGCTCAGCAGAGGGGTTGAGCAAGATTATTTACTTATGACTATGGTGTCTCATGTAGACAAGTTCATTCGCTTTCCATCAGAGGAACTGTTAGACTTATGTACTAAAGAACAGCTGTTGAAGATCGCTGAACACTACAATGTTGAATGATTGAAATTAGTGAAATTCTGTTACGTTGGGAAGTGACTATGAATCGTTGGGAGTTGTTGTAAAAATTAAGAAGGACCCTGATGTTCTTTTCGTTGGAGTTTGTAGCTGTTGTGGTCTTTTGTGCCAAGTTCCTGTCTGTTCCCTCCTGGTCTTGTGTTCTTCTTTCCTCTTAAACATTGCTTCCTATGCGCAAAGGTTGCTGAGGTCTGGGGAGGAGGTTGGCTGGGGCAGGTGGAGGTGTGAACACATAACCCCTCATCAATTTGGACGCAGAGGCTGTGCCGTTGTTCCGGGGCACTTGTTGGTCCCCGGTTTAATGGGGGGGGAATGTGACGACCTTCCCACTCTGTCTGCCGTATTCTCTCTTTGTTCTTGTTTCCTTATTAGGATGCGGGTGGGCGGAGTTGGGAGGGTCGTCAGCTACATGGGAAACACCTGAGCCCGGTGTGTCCCAGGATAAATAGACCTCTTCCACATTCATGGAAGAGACTCTCTCCATGCAGACACCTTTATAGATTTTGTTGTGTTTCTTGGTGGTTTTTTGGTTGTTTGCTTTAGCATCTTTCAACACCCTGCATTATCACATGCATACAAAACACTAACTTACACTACTGATTACACACACCATTGTATATTATACTTAGTTACTTATTTAATAAATATATATTTTGTTACTCCTTATCTCCACGTTGTCTCCCTTTTGTTCCGGGCTTTGAGCCGGTTCGTGACAGTCTGAATACTTTCCGAATGCACTGTAGGTAGCACACAAGGACATTTTTCTGTTTCTAGCCAGATGTATAATGTTCCTGTTTTGACTAATTTAATAGTGGGTTAGGTCTGCTCTGTACCAAATTAGCATTCTCTCGCTCTCTCTGAAAACAGATTAGTGGATGAATAGAATTTAATGATTAAAAGTATTGCAAAATGTACAGACACAGGACAGGGCCAAGTAACCCTGCTAAAACCACATTCACATCCTGTACAGTTAGTATTCTCTTCCTATAAACACATGATAAACACTTGCAATTTCAGCAGCCTTACTTGGGCCACAAAATATAATTCAATTGGTCCAACCATACATTTGGCTTTAAAAAAAAATGGAATTGGACCATTAAACTAAATCAACTTTACACCAACAAAACAAGTGATAATACCTATGCATCTTTTTCATTTCTTATGAAAAGGCTGTCCCTAGTTCATGATATAGGCCTACAGTTCTGTGCCATATCAAAGTAGTGTTCACTTCTCTCCCTCTGATCTCTGCCTGCGTATCAGGTCAGCATACAGCCCTCCTTTGCTCAGCAATTCCGTGTGAGTTCCAGCCTAGGAAGAGACAAGACAAAAACTATACAACCAAGCATTTGTAGTTAAATTGACATACATCATTACGTGTTGTGATGCTCTTTAAAAAACTTTACGATTATTACTTTAATGACAAGAAAACATGTCTGGAAAAAAACACCAATGGGACAGAGGACAATAGACATCCCTCTCTTCCTTCAGTGCTTTAGCCGCTCCCTCACCTCTACAATGCGTCCATTGCTCATGACACAGATGAGGTCTGCCCTCTGGATGGTGCTGAGTCTGTGGGCGATGATGAGCACAGTGCGTCCTGTGGTGGCCCGGTCCAGAGCCTCTTGCACCACCCGCTCTGACTCTGCGTCCAGTGCACTGGTGGCCTCGTCCAGGACCAGGATGCTGGGGTTCTTGATCAGGGCGCGGGCAATGGCAATACGCTGCTTCTGGCCCCCTGACATAGTCACTCCTCGCTCACCTGTGTGTCCACAGAGGTACAATATTCAGTAAAAGCACTTATTGTAATGCAATTAGTACTACTTATGTTAAAAAGTATTTAAGTACATTTGATTTGAATATGTGTGTCTGGGATTTATTAGAGTGGTATAGACTAGTAATAAATCAGAGGATGTTAGAACTGGGCCATTCACAAAAAAATATGTTTTTTTTCTCAAATATGTGCTGTCACTTACCAACCACAGTGTTGTATCCATCTGGAAAGCCTGTGATAAAGCGGTGGGCGTTGGCCTGCTTGGCAGCATTGATGACCTCAGCATCAGTGGCCTCCGGCTTTCCAAAGCGAATGTTCTCCATCACGGAGGAGCCAAACAGCACAGGCTCCTACACGCAGGGGTGGGTTCTGAATTGTTAATAACAAAGTAACATTGCTATCACTGTTATTATGGCAAAAATCACACAAGAAGGCTGTTTCTTACGGAGGACAATAACCAAATCTGAAGCAGTTCTGAAAGAAGATCCTAGAACATCCTTATGCACTAGAAAACAGAATGATTATTCTAGAACATTTACCTGATTGATAAATCCAATGACTTGTCCTCTGAGCCAGGATGGATCCAGTGTCCGGATATCCAGACCATCCAACATGATCACACCACTGCTGGGGTCATAGAAACGCTCTAACAAGGAGGCCACTGTGGACTTCCCTGCAGTGCAGGAGAACCATAACTGACACATCATTTTCATAAATATTTCATTATGTTTATGTAATCAGACTAATTGAGAACTTGTATCCATGGGAACGCATGGAACATTACCTCCTCCGGACTCTCCAACGATTGCGACAGTCTTACAGGGGGGGATGATGAGGTTGAAGTTCTTTAGGATCCGTTGGCCAGGTCTCGTTGGGTAACTGTGGAAAAACAAATACAAAAAATGTCACTTACTGATATATATCATTTGTATGGGTTTGTGTGTCTTTTTGTTAATTATGTCTTTCTGATGTGGTCATGCCTGAAAGTAATGTTCATGAAGTCCACCCGTCCTGTCAGAGATTTGTAAGGAATGCGGCCTCCTCCCGAAAGTGGAATGGTAGGCTCCAAAGACAGGTACTCAAAAACACGGGCCCCAGAGCTGAGGCCTCTGACCATCTGCAAAACATGGTAGGTTCTAATTTCTTATTGCCATATCAACTGATCACCTTGTGAAACCTGAAACTCTACATTGATAGCAATGCATTTCTGACTTCTTCTATACGTCAAGTCTTTACTCACTTGGCCAAACAGGATAGAGATGCTGGCCAAAGACCTAAGAAAAATAACCGAAGGAAAGGTCAAATCCAATTTGTTATTCACCTAACGTTCATTGAACACTTCCATTTGATAATGCAAGCATTTGGCACGTTACAGTGTGAGAGATTAGCTTAAGTGTAATCTTTGCTAACAACAAATATTTTACCTCTGCACCGTCTGTGAAGCCACCAGGAAAGACATGAGGTCACCTGGAGACATTTCATCACCTGCCATCAATGACCCACCAGCAAAGATGGTGCCTAAAACAATGCCTGCAAGAAAAGGAACCATGTAACAGATAAGCAATGGCATACTTAAATAAATAGCAAGTTCAATCCACTATTCATGATAAAAGGAACTCACAGTTCAGGACGATATTTGACATTCCTTGGAAAACAGCTATCCCTGAGCCTAGAGATTCATTCATCTCGCATGATTTGTCCACTTCCCAGGCATATAACCTGCAAAACACAGACAAATAGTTACATTCTTTCACACAATCCCTCTAATAAGGGGTGAAATTAGGAATGCTTTGAAAGACAATTGTGACTTTATTATAAGGCAGGTCTGATAATATTGTCTGATCTGGACTATAATAGACTGTCACTCACTGCATCTCTCGCTCCTCCATGGCGAAGGCTTTCACTGTCCTCACATTGCCAAGGGCCTCGTCTGCCACCCCTGTTGCTTTCGACACCTACACACCCACAACAATACACATGCTGTATATCAGTCTAGACACAGACAGACACCAATGCTCAGCACACACCATTCTCCATGCTGTAGTTCTGATAAACTCAGTAGAATGCTTTCTCAGTTGACACTTTTATCTATTTCTCTAATGTGTTTCAGATAGTGAATGAGTCAGAATGAGTGAAGATGTCACCTGTTCCTGAGCCAATCGGGACAGCCTGCGAAGGAATGAGCCAATCAGAGCTCCTGCCCCCACCAGACAGGGAAGTATCACCACTGTCATACCAGTGAGTTTAGGGGAGATGACATAGAGGGACACGAAACAGCCAACCGTCTGTGTTACACTCCGCAGGCCCTGTAGATATGAGTAATTGAGGCAATATCATTAGATTTCGATCTTGTGAACTGTCTCTAGATGGGAGCAACAGCTAATTAATAAATTATACTGAAAAGTTATGGCAATATGTAATAGGTTAGTGCATAGGGAACCACAATGGAAATAAGCTTTATTGTGTTTTTATCCTAGATAATTTTGAATGCATGTTGTCTTTGGCTGGAGCAGCCTACTACTTTTAATTATCCAATAAATTCATATGTACGCAGCCATACCTGAGAGACGACCAGTTTGAAGGAAGACTTGAACTCCTGAATATCAGCAGTCAAACGGTTCACCAGCATGCCAGTTTTGTTGGAATCAAAGAAGGCTACATCTTGCCTGAAACAAAAATGCCAAGTCTTATGTTAGCAAGAGTAAAAGTTGGACAGTGGATAGCAGGTCTAGCGACATCTAGTCAGTCACTCTTGGAACTGGTCTATTCTACCTCTTGTTGCTTTCAATATATATTACTGCAACTGGGTGTATACCTGAGTAAAGATTGGAAAAGAGTCTTTCTCATATCTGCTGCTACTCGCTCCCCTACCCTGGAAAGCAGGATGATGTAACCAGTCGTGAGCAGACCCTGAAGCCAGGAAAGAGATTTCATGACCATATTGTTTTTCTATGTATTCCACAGAAGTAGATTTTTCAATCTACATTTAAATTAAATCATTGACAATGACTTTTTTGACAAACAACTTACTTGGAGACCATACAATCCCAGCAACTTCAGAGCAGGTCCCCTCATCTCTCTCATGTAATTCCCAGTATGTTCTCTCATGTAGCGTGCCACTATGTTCACCAGATCGCCCAACATCAGGGGAATTTGAATATTCAAGATGGCAGCACCAAAAGCAAGCTGCAAAAAAAAACATGATTGGTCTGAAATATCTCAGCATTCCAATACAATTAAAACACCACTGGAGTTTAGCCAACATGTTACTGTCTAAACAGTAGATTGTCCAGTAGTGTTAAGTTATGTTGCTCACCACAACAGCACCAAGAAGGGCAAAAAGCTGGGGTTTGACAAACTCCCACAGGATATGCCAGTCGAACTCAGGCTCAGTTTCTTTGGCTTGAAGTTCTAGTAGAACATTGTTATTCACATCTGCCTGGCAATATGCTACACCACCAAGTACTCGAGCAGAGATGGTGAGAACCACTGGCCCCAAGATGAACTTCAGGGCCCCCCCTGGTGGTTTTGACATCCAGCAGGCATATTGGCGAACTGCTGCTTGAGCCAGACCCCAGATACGCCCAGCAGCATTACTTGGCTGTCCAGAGGAGTTGCCTGCATTGGCCAATTGTGTTGTGTATAGCCGTGATCTGAAACGAAAACAAAACAAACAAACAATATAACAAGCTGTACTGTTTGTAGTGTGATCTGTATTATACAAGTTTGAGAGACATGGACAACATGAGCTTAACAACTAATAATAACTATGTGGTGGGCTTTTCACTCAATGTATTGTTAAAATTGTGACAAAAAAAGTTACAAAAGGCATGACACTTCTGGACGGTCTATTCCATTAAAATCACTTTACTGAACAACACTACTTACAACTTTGGGACAGAGCTGAACTAATATTGTTTTCATAAGGAATCATATTAGCTAGTGCAAAGTCTAAGGTCTGTAACGATAGTAGCTGTCTGATCAGCTGACTACCGGCATTAGCCAACTAGAACGTTGTCCTACCGTGGCTGTCTCCATAAACCTTGTGTTCTATTCAAATGCGAGTAGAGGGGGCGCAACGGTGCAGTTGTGCTGACTCTATTACAAAGTAAGTGAAACATATTTAGACGTGTTCACGGAAATCTAACAAAATTCAAAGAATCTGAGCGCTTAACTCAGAAGGGTACAAGGAACAACATGTAGGCTGCCATGTTGACACTATCCCAGAATGCATCTCATTGGCACAGTAAATGGGATCATGTTTAATGTCAATAACAAAACACGCATTTTGATCGCTAAAAACAATGTTAAAAGGCTACAACATGAATCTTTATTCATTATCATTGGCAAGGATTATCTCTGTCATTGGGAAAAAGAAGAAGAAAAAAAGACACTCCTCTCGCGGAAGTGACGATCGTGAAAATTAAGTGACGTCAAATTGTGTTTTGTTGACATATGTTTGTGAAAGACAAAACAGTGGAAGCCCACGAATGATCTCTAGCTATTTAGCTGGCCAGCTACTGTTAGTTAGGTTGTTAGCAACCATTAATATCTATTAGTTAAATATATAATATTGGTTATTCCAATAGCTCGACAAATAACGTTGAAGTCCAGGCCATTTGAATTTAGAATTCTGCGAATGGACCGTGAAGGGAACAATAACGTTAATAGCAGTACATCAAGGCAAGGATAAACGAGTAACGTTAACTGACTGGCAAGCAAGAAAATAAGCTGATCGAGGTAAGAACAGTTAGCTACCTTGCTAGATAGTTAGCTACTTGGTAGTTTGTTGCTGCCTTTGTTGGTGTTAGGTAACGTTAACCATTCAACGTCACATTGTAATGCTACGTATCTAACTAACGTTAACTAGCATAATAGCTACAGTAGCAAGCTGTCCCCAGCTGTCTGATTTCGCTTTAGCGAATGTTAGCTAACTAACGTTAGTTATCTGTAAAATGACTGGTTGGTTGTTGACAACAAGTAACCAACATAACACAATATTTAGTCAATCTAACTAACGTTAGCTATGTAACGTTATGCCTATTTCTGTTAGCTAGCCAACGTTACCTGTCACACTGTCGTGAACACGACTGCTAGCTAAAGTTAGCACGTTAGATTCCAAGAAAGGCAAGAATGCATAGAAAACCAAATAGACCAGATATTTTAAATCTAACGTTACACTTACTTGGTTATCTAACTCTCCAGTTGAATGTTGTTGACAGCTCATCTTGCTGTGAATTGTCTCACACAGCTGATATCATCTATGTAGTGTGTGTTCACTGTGTCTGACACTCGTCGTTGATGAATGCTGCTCTTTCCAATCCACACCACAATAACACTGTGTGTGTTCCCAACTTGCCTACTGGAGGAGGAACAGTGGAGAATGTGAAGGACTATGGCGAACTTTGAAGCTTACCAGGAGTACCAGCGGATTGATGACTTTGAGGAGGACTCACCTCCCGGGGAGGAGGACCTATTAGTGCATGTGCCAGAGGGCCTGAGTGGTACTGTACTGGTTATATTATAACGTAATATATATTGTTCTATCAGGGATAGACATAAAGGCTATGTTATGGTATAATATGATTTGGTGTGATAATGTGATTCCTTGTAATGCATGACACAGTACTACTATTTCCTATAAGCCCAGGCTGTAGATTCACTGAAAGTTGTTGTTTTCTTCAAATCATACCTGATTACTACTGTTATTGCTGTTTTGTTGAACAAAAGTAATGGTTTCATGAAGTCTCAATGTTACTTTTATTCCCACCCCTAATTTGCAGACTCATGGCACCATATCAAGAATCTGGACAACTTCTTTACAAGAATATCCTTTTAAGACATGTGTGTGATAAACATGTTTCTCTGGCAATATACAGTACCAGTCAAAAGTTTGGACACCTACTCATTCAAGGGTTTTTCTTTGTTTCAAAAATGTTTTATGTTGTAGAATAATAGTGAAGAGATCAAAACTATGAAATGACACATGGAATACTGTAGTAAACAAAAAAGTGCTAAACAAATCCAAATATATTTTAGATTCTTCAAAGTAGCCACCCTTTACTTTGATGACAGCTTTGCACACTCTTGGTATTCTCTAAGCCTGCTTCACCTGGAATGCTTTTCCAACGGTCTTGAAGGAGTTCCCACATACTTGTTGGCTGCTTTTCCTTCACTCTGCAGTCCAACTCATCCCAAACCATCTTAGTTGGGTTGAGGTCAGGTGATTGTGGAGGCCAGGTCATCTGATGCAGTGTAACAGTTTAGCTTCCATCCCTCTCCTTGCACCTACCTGGGCTCGAACCAGGGACCCTCTGCACACATCGACAACAGCCACCCTCAAAGCATCATTACCCATCGCTCCACAAAAGCCGCGGCCCTTGCGAAGCAAGGGGAACAACTACTTCAAGGTCTCAGTGCGAGTGACGTCACCGATTGAAACGCTATTAGCGCACTCCCTGCTAACTAGCTAGCCATTTCACATCGGTTACAGCAGCACTCCATCAATCTCCTTCTTGGTCAAATAGCCCTTACACAGCGTGAATATGTATTGGGTCATTGTCCTGTTGAAAAACAAATGATAGTCCTACTATGTGTAAACCAGATGGGATGGTGTATCGCAGCAGAATGCTGTGGTAGCCATGCTGGTTACGTGTGCCTTGAATTCTAAATAAGTTACAGACAGTGTCACCTGCAAAGCACCATCACACCTCCTCGTCCATGCTTCACGGTGGTAACCACACATGTGGAGATCGTCCGTTCACCTACTCTGCATCTCACAAAGACATGGCGGTTGCAACCAAAATTCTCAAATTTGGACTCATCAGACCAAAGGACAGATTTCCAACGGTCTAATGTCCATTGCTTGTGTTTCTTGGCCCAAGCAAGTCTCTTCTTCTTATTGGTGTCCTTTAGTAGTGGTTTCTTCACAGCAATTCGACCATGAAGGCCTGATTCATGCAGTCTCCTCTGAACAGCTGATGTTGAGATGTGTCTGTTACTTGAACTTTGTCAAGCATTTATTTGGGCTGCAATTTCGGAGGCTGGTAACTCTAATGAAATGATCTTCCGCAGCAGAGGTAACTCTGGGTGTTCCTTTCCTGTGGCGGTCCTCATGAGAGCCAGTTTCACAGTGCTTGATGGTTTTTGCGACTGCACTTGAGAAACTTTCAAAGTTCTTGACATACCTTCGTGTCTTAAAGTAATGATGGACTGTCATGTCTCTTTGCTTATTTGAGCTGTTCTTGCCATAATATGGACTTGGTCTTTTACCAAATAGGGCTATCTTCTGTATACCACCCCTACCTTGTCACAATACAACTGATTGGCTCAAACCCATTAAGAAGGAAAGAAATTCCACAAACTAACTTTTAACAAGGCACAGCTGTTAATTGAAACACATTCCAGGTGACTACCTCATGAAGCTGGTTGAGAGAATGCCAAGAGTGCAAGCTGTCATCAAGTCAAAGGGTACTTTGAAGAATCTTAAATATAAAATATATTTAGAATTTTTTGGTTACTACATGATTCCATATATGTTAAGTCATAGTTTTGATGTCTTCACTATTATTCTACAATGTAGAATAGTCAAATTAAAGAAAAACCCTTGAATGAGTAGGTGTATCCAAAGTTTTGACTGGTATTGTGTATTGTAGCTTATTGTTATGTAAATAAGCATTACTTTCAGTATGATGTTTAAAATTGCAGCTTTATCATGTCTGTTATCATTATTATCACCTAACAATCTAATTTAGGAAGGAGCCATTTTAAACACCGCTTTGACATGAATATGATTCTGACAGTACGGTGTGGCTGTAAATAAATGCAACTCGTGATGCACAGTGACTTTAAATAAGAGACTTGCCTCAGGAGAACGACTTTCAATGATGTGTGGCCTTCCAGAACGTCCTCTGTACTTTAATGATATTGATGCCATACTGGTTCACTTTACGTTGCTTTGTTGTGGTTTTGTTTCTCTGTAATGGATGTATTAAGTCTACATAAAAAAACCTACATCACGGTTGTTATTTGATTAGCCATCAACGATTACTTCAAGAGTGGTTGATTTGTAGGCTATGACAACAACAAAAAACACTCGACTCTGTTTTCCTTAACTCAAATTTCCACATCTATCAGTTTCATCAGAAAAATGGCTTTGCTTGTATGATGTTATCAGAGTTCTTTGAACTTTTGTAAGTATATCCATTTATTTACCAACCTTATGTTAATCTAAGATTGTTTAAACTTTTAAGACAATATTCAAAGTTTATATTGGCTAATGTTTAACCCCAACATCTCAAACTCCTTATTGCAGTCAGTTCCTGTTTGTGGTCACTTTCACAACATTCCTCTTCAACTGTGTGGAGTATGATATACTGTTTGCCAACCGGGCAGTGAACCACACAGGACCTGGCCAGAACCCCCTGGACAGGAACAAGGTCTCTCTGCCTGATGCCATCCTACCAAGCCAGCAGTGCACTGAGAGGTAGGTCAATCAGCATTGGCTTAATAGATGGATTGGTAGCCTATATAGGCATGGATGGCTATAATAATATGTAGTTGAGGTAGAAATAGTTGTCCTTGTTGCCAGTTCAGGTTTATTGTTTTTGTTCATGATCCCTCAGAAACACATCTGAGTGCTTGACAGCATAGATAAATTGGGTGGTTTTCTTACCACTACAATGCCTCTCCCCCATGTGACCTACTTGTTATGTGTATTTACTGACATGTATGTGTAACTGATAGATGCCCACACACACTACTTGTTAATGTTTTTACATGTATGTCAATTGTAAAGTATTTTGTGTGTAATGTCTTATTCGTTATATGTCGGACCTCAGTAAGACTAGCTGTCACTAATGGGGATCCCAAAATCACTGCTAATGCCAGAATGTAAATCCTTCTTCATGACATTGGGTATTTTATTCTCTTGTGACTAGACAGAATTATACCAGGGTATATACGTCTCAGAGCCTGCAGAACTTCATCAGGCCTGAAAAGGGGATTTCCAGCTAAATGTAATGATGACCAGTAATTCTGAGGCTAATGTTTGCTTATTGGGTTGTGTCAGATGAGGTTTTACTGTAAGACATGCTCACATTCATAGAGATACACTGTGGAGCGCAGAGCTCTGGCCTACTTTCACATTGCCTGTGGGTTATACTTCCACTCAGAACATTATGATGAAGAAATCATTTTCTTGTTTATCAGAGATGCTAATTGCGATATGAGCTCTTTTGAGTGGTGAAGTCTTATCATTGTCATTTTCTATTATCTAATTGGAAGTTGACATTAATTGAATTAATTTGGAGTGCTATTGGCATGTAAGTCTAATTGTGTTCAATGGACTGAGGGAGGGCTGCTGTTTTAATTAAATTTGATCCAAAGATATTTTAGTTAGCCTTGTGTGCTGTGAACTAGGTGAACCCTTGTGTTGAAGAGCTTAGTTAGTTAGACCTACCGAGCAAAGGCTTTGGTAGTCATGACTTCTCTGTCAAAGACAAATCTGAAATATGAATTAAGTTCCCTGCAACTACATTTGAATGGTTTATTTCAAAATACTAAATCATCCGCATAGCCTCGGCCTGAAACTTGGAAACACGAGGCAAGTTGCAACACCGTCAGCCTGTAGTTGATGACAGGTTCTTGAAGCAGGTTATTTGTGTATCAGTGCACTGTGTTCAGAGTAATACCAGGGAAAACAATGTAATGGATAGCCCCTACATGGTAAGTCTCACACAGGGACAGCTCATTGAGTAGCTGAAAGGAGTCACTCTTGAGGTCTGGGCAGGCAGGCTGTGGACCCCATGACACACCCAAGCTCTGCTGCTAGACCCAGTCCCCTCCACCACAGCCACATTTCTTTCCAATATGGATAAACAAGCTTTCCTGTTTTCATATCATTAATCTGGTTCTGCACATAAACACAATCTTAGGCTGCCCCGAATCCCTTCTCTAAGAACCCTCCATGACTGAATGGGTGTTTAGACGGAAGATGATGACACACCACTGCTAGGAATTCTAATCGAGGAACAGCATGTCCCATCATTTAAAACCACAGACTTTGCCTGCTCTCCCATCCTCCCCCTAACTCCTCTCTATTTTGAATTGGTCTGGAAATGACACACAAATTCGAAAGTAGCCTAACTTTGTCACGTTGTTTGTTTTAGTTTTTTAAACTTCCAAATTAAACTCCTGAATGTATGTTTATGTTCATTGTTCATTCTCCTGAATATGTTTACCAGGGTGGTTACCTAGATCAGGGGTTCCCAAACTTCCAGCATTAGGGAACACCCCCCCGCCACTAATGATGCACTAATGAACAACATACATTACACTATAAGGTTGGTTCAGGTCACCTGTGAGGAGTCTTAAACTAACAGATTTATTAGGCTCCTTTACTCTCATTTGTAGATAGTTAGTTATGGTCATACATCAATGGTGCAAATAAATAATTTTGACCTTCTATGCATGGCCTGCATCATCATCCAAAGGGGTACAGTAGTAGGTGCCAGGTGCACCTGTTTGACTGTGTCAAGAACTGCAACGCTGCTGGGTTTTTCACGCTCAACAGTTTCCCTTGTGTATCAGGAATGGTCCATCACCCAAAGGACATCAAGCCAACTTGACACAACTGTGAGAAGCATTGGAGTCAACATGGGCCAGCATCCCTGTGGGACGCTTTCAACACCTTGTAGAGTCCACGCCTCGACGAATTGAGGCTGTTCTGAGGGCAAAAGAAGGGTGCAACTCAATATTAGGAAGGTGTTCCTAATGTTTTATACCCTCTATACACATGCATTTTTCATTCATTGAAATGAACCTTTAATGTCAAACAGAGATTAAAAATATGAATTATTTCATCCCTTTTTTTCCCCAGGATCCAGGAGAACAGTTGGATCATCTTCCTGCTCATCATGGCGACCATCTTCTGGGTCTACCGGATGATCAAGGTCTTCTGCAACATCCTCAGCTACTGGGAGATACGCCAGTTCTACATCAAAGCACTGAAGATCAGCATGGTAAGGCTTTTTTTATGTCCACTGGACATAAGGGGTTTCAGTGACCAGGAATAACACATTAAGGGATAATTTACCCTATTTTACGTTTGAGCCTAGAGTCTCATGAAACAGTGGTATGCTGATTTTTCAGACCATTTTAGCTTACTGTAGTTGTCAGTTTTCTTGGAATCCATTGGTTTCAAAAGATATAAAGAAAAATGTTTGTTATACCCACCCAGCTTACCTGCAAGTAGGTGTCCCTCATATCAGGGTACAAAGTCTGAACACCTTTGACCTCTCCCCTTTCCAGGACGAGCTGTGTAACTTCACATGGCAGGAGGTCCAGGACCGTCTGATCAGCCTGCAGCGGGAGCAGCAGATGTGTATCCACAAGAAGGAGCTAACTGAGCTGGACATCTACCACCGCATCCTGCGATTCAAGAACTACATGGTGGCCATGGTCAATAAGTCACTGTTACCTGTACAGCTTCAGCTCCCCCTTCTGGGAAACCTGGTGTTCCTCACCCAGGGCCTCAAGTACAACTTTGAGCTGATTCTCTTCTGGGGTCCGGGGTCGCTGTTCCAGAACAAATGGAACCTGCACCCCAAGTACAAGCGAGCAGGGAACCGTCTGGAGCTGGCCCAGCAGCTGAGCCGGGTCATTCTTCTACTAGGCGTGGCCAATCTGCTCCTCTGCCCCTTCATCCTGGTGTGGCAGGTGCTCTACGCCTTCTTCAGCTACACCGAGATCATCAGGAGGGAGCCAGGGAGTCTGGGAGCACGCCGCTGGTCTATGTTCGGCCGCCTCTACCTGCGCCACTTCAATGAGCTGGACCACGAGCTGCACGGCAGGCTAGGCCGCGGCTACAAGCCCATCTCCAAGTACATGAACTCGTTCACCTCGCCGCTCCTCACCGTGCTGGCCAAGAACGTGGCGTTCTTCTCTGGCTCGGTGCTGGCCGTGCTCATCGCACTGACCGTGTATGATGAGGATGTCTTGACCGTGCAGCACATCCTGACCGCCATCACCGTGCTGGGAGTGGTTATCACCATCACCAGGTAAGCCAGGGGACAGGGGGAATGGTGACCTGTCGGGATGATCTTGCAGTGATTTGAGGCTGTGTATCATTTGAAAAATGCGTTCCTTACCCCTTCCCATTGCAGAGTTGGTATGCAACACCTCCACCTTGATTCCACCATATTGTTGTCACCCCACCAGTTCTAACAGACAGTAATGAGCGAGGGAGCAGAAGGAAACGTCTTTGTTAGAGAATATTTCAGCCTATGTTAAACCCCCAGACATACCAGTCTGTCCATAATCCATATAATATGTTGTGTGAAATAGAGAGATGATGTCTGTGAATATGCCCTCCTCCTAGGTCCTTCATCCCAGACGAACACATGGTGTGGTGCCCGGAGCAGCTGCTGCAGTGTGTGCTTGCTCACATCCACTACATGCCAGACCACTGGAGGGGCAACGCCAACAAGAGCGAGACCCGGGACGAGGTGGCACAGCTGTTCCAGTACAAAGCGGTGGGTGAGAAGGGCCAGACAGTAAATAGAGACTGCTCATTGGCTGCAGCTTAGATAGAATGGAACTACTGAACTATTCAGAGTGTTCAAAACAGTAGGAACACCTTCCTAATATTAAGTTGCACCCCTTTTGCCCCCTTTTGCCCTCATCCTCAATTCGTCGAGGCATGGACTACAAGATGTCGAAAGCATTCCACAGGGATGCTGGCCCATGTTGACTCCAATGCTTCCCACTATTGTCAAGTTGGCTGGATGTCCTTTGGGTGATGGACCATTTTTGATTCACACGGGAAACTGTTGAGCGTGAAAAACCCAGCAGCATTAAAGTTCTTTACACAAACAGGTGCCTGGAACCTACTACCATACACTGTTCAAAAGCACTTAAATCTTTTGTCTTACCCATTCACCTTCTGAATGGCACTAATACACAATCCATGTCTCAATGCTTAAAAATCCTTCTTTAACCTGTCTCCTCCCCTTCATATACACTGATTGAAGTGGACTTAACAAGTGACATCTATAAGGAATCATAGCTTTCACCTGGATTCAGCTGGTCAGTGTATGACTTTATGACATACGATCTGAAATTGAAATGCTCTTGTAACTAGGGCTGTTGCGGTGGCCGTATTACCGCCACACTGGTAGTCATGAGACATGAAGGCAGTCAAATTCCTCATGACCGTTTAGTCACGGTAATTAGGCTTCTCCAAGCTCTGATTCTGCTGCTGGTCATTAGTAGCCTACCAAACTTGGTAACTGTCACTCTGACATCAATGCAAATGTAATCAAAAATCGAATCAAACACTTTGTGAGAGCTCATATTGTGCAATATTTCTATAGGCTATGCAATTGTGGAAGAAAACAGTGATGGCCGCTAATAAAAATAGGAGGATCCTATTAGCTTTCTATAAGCCTACTATATTTCTCAACTTTCCTAATATTAAGCTCATTGCTTCTCTTTAAAACTGGAATATAGCCTACCTGGCTGGCATGAAAATGAACCATGGGAAAAAGCATCCTCCATTCGCTATTTAAGTACGTAGATGACATGTCTTTTTCCCCGCTGCCCCCGTTTCGATACAGGTGCATGATAATGGTCTCTTCTAAATCAAAACAAATGTCACCTATATATTATTTGTATACACTACTGGTCAACCGTTTTAGAACACCCACTCATTCAAGGGTTTTTCTTTGCTTTTTACTATTTTCTATTTTGTAGAATAATTGTGAAGACATCAAAACTATGAAATAACACATGTAGTAATCAAAAAAAGTGTTAAACAAATCAAAATATATTTAATATTTGAGATTCCTTTAGCCACCCTTTGCCTTTGACAACTTTGCACACTTGGCATTCTCTCAACCAGCTTCACCTGGAATGCTTTTCCAACAGTCTTGAAGGTGTTCCCACATATGCTGAGCACTTGTTGGCTGCTTTTCCTTCACTCTGAAGTCCCACTCATCCCAAACCATTTCAATTTGGTTGAGGTCGGGTGATTGTGGAGGCCAGGTCATCTGATGCAGCACTCCATCATTCTTCTTCTTGGTAAAATAGCCTTTAGACAGCCTGGAGGTGTATTGGGTCATGGTCCCGTTGAAAAACAAATGATAGTCCCACTAAGCCCAAACCAGATGGGATGGTGTATCGCTGCAGAATGCTGTGGTAGCCGTGCTGGTTAACTGCCTTGAATGCTAAATAAATCAGACAGTGTCACCAGCAAAGCACCACCACACCGTAACACCTCCTCCTCCATGCTTTACAGTGAGAAATATACATGCAGAGATTGTCCACCTACTCTGTGTCTCTCAAAGACACGGCGGTTGGAACCAACATTCTCAAATTTGGCCCAAGCAAGTCTCTTTTTATTATTGGTGTCCTTAAGTAGTGGTTTCTTTGCAGCAATTTGACCATGAAGGCCTGATTCACACAGTCTCCTCTGAACAGTTTATGTTGAGATATCTGTTTTTATTTAACCTTTATTTAACTAGGCAAGTCCTGTCTTCTAAATGAACTAGTGTAGCCCATAGCCATTTGGCATAGCCACATCAGGACCTAACTTTTTATTATTATTTAAACTTTATTTAACCAGGAAGGGCTCATTGAGATTTAAAAATCTATTTTTCAAGAGCGTCCTGGCCAAGATAGGCAGCACCAAGTCATTACAAAAATTACAGACAAACAACATGAAAATCTACAAGTAATCTAGTAAAAACCATAGAATTCACAAGAGTATATCAAAATCAAAAACAGCAGTATTGAGGATAAGTTTCAATTGACACAATGTATGTTGAACAGTATAAAAAGCAGTTTGCAAGTTCTGGAAAGCTTTTGTAAGAGATGAGGCACAACAGTAAATAACAGTATCATCAGCATAAAAATGAAGTTGCGCATTTTGGACATTTTTGTCCAAATAATTTATATAAATAGTGAATAAGAGAGGACCAAGTACAGAGCCTTGGGGCACACCATTAAAGACCGACAATTTAACAGACATAAGCCCATCAAATTAAGTGCACTGAGTTTCATCAGACAGATAGTTAGCAAACCATGCAACTGCATGCTCTGAAAGACCTACACTCGACAATCTCTGCCTTAGTATAGCATGATCAATCATCAAAGCCTTAGAGAGATCAATAAAAAGTGAGACACAGTGCTGCTTTTTGTCAATGGCTTCAGTGATATCATTTAATACCTTCATGGCTGCTTTAATTGTGCTATGCTTCTTCCTGAAGCCCAATTGGTACATTGATAAAATAGAGTTAGTAAATAAAAACTCTTTTAGCTGTTCACTCACAAGGGTTTCAAATATTTTCACCAGGGGTGACAGCTTTGAGATTGGCCTATAATTATTTAAAAGAGTTGGATCTCCCCCTTTTAAAAGTGGTAGGACAAATGCTGATTTCCAGATTTTCGGAAGTTCATTACATTCCAGGGTTAGATTGAACAGTTATGTAAGTGGTTCAGCTATGAAATCAGCTGCCAGATTTCTCTTACGAATAAAATGTGGGTTTGTCTTCGGAACCTTAGTATTTCTAATAGAAACAACAGCACAATGGTCACTTAAACCATTACAAAAAACACCAACCGCAGAATATTTATGTGGAACATTTGTCAATATCAAGTCAATAAGGGTAGATTTATCTGGGCATTTAAGATTTGGGCGAGTGATTGAGTTAATCAACTGGGTAAGATTCATAGAATTACAAAACATTTTTAAATCATCAGACACCGGCTTTAACCAACACCAGTTGAGATCACCAATCAAGATCATTTCACTGCAAAGAAGTTTAGACGTAAGGTGCGTCAAACAAGAAAATGCATCACCGAGAGCAGAGGGGGGTCTATAACAGCCAATCACAGTTATAGAGAGCAGAGGGGGTCTATAACAGCCAATCACAGTTATAGAGAGCAGAGGGGGGTCTATAACAGCCCATCACGGTTATAGAGAGCAGAGGAGGGTCTATAACAGCCAATCACAGTTATAGAGAGCAGAGTGGGGTCTATAACAGCCAATCACAGTTATAGAGAGCAGAGGAGGGTCTATAACAGCCAATCACAGTTATAGAGAGCAGAGGAGGGTCTATAACAGCCAATCACAGTTATAGAGAGCAGAGGGGGGTCTATAACAGCCAATCACAGTTATAGAGAGACCCTTTGAAACCTCAATATTCAAAGCAAGAAAGTCCAACTGTTTACAAATAGTTTCAGACTTTGCCACACTTACATGGAATTTAGATGTTACATATATAGCCACACCCTCACCTTTCTTAACCCGATCAGTGCAATAAACATTGTAACCACTTATACAAATATCCTTATCAAAAACAGACTTGCTGAGCCAGGTTACAGAAAACACAATTACATCAGCATCAGTTGATTTAGCCCAAATCCTAACCCCATCAATTTTTGACAACAGGCTGCGTACATTTAAATGAAAAATACCAAAACCAGATCTTGATTTAAAATCAGAGGGGGTTTGGAGACATTGCATATCAGGGCCAGGGTTAGGTTGCACGTTACCTGATATCAACAAAAGAAGAATAACTAGGCACCTGTTTAATAACCTTGCACGGCTCTTTTTTAAGAGACCTAATCCAAGTGAATTCTACAAGGGAGTTTCCAGACAATACAAAACAGTCATTTAAAACCATTAGACTTTGGTAGTGACACAAATTCGTACTGTTCACATCATGCCACAAATACATAGGCACTTGGACGAGTGGACTGAGTGAAAAAGAGCGAGTTCCTGCAGACAAAATGTCTAATGGACAGGAGAGCACATTGTCAGATGTACTCACCCAGCGACAATGTTCGTTTTCTCCAGAGTTCAGTAAAGTCAGTGCACAAAGCAATACCACGAAAATTGTCATTTTCTCTGACAAATGTAAAAAATAGAGGCCAACAAAGGTAAGTGGAGAGAGGGACAGCGTGTATGTATGAGTCTGAATGTGAGTGTTTGCGCATGTGAGTAGATTGGGTGTTGAGGTCGATTGAGAGAACGGGTTGGGGATTGTTGAGCTGCCACTGACATCCAGGCGAAGAGCAAAAAGGATCAGCTTGGACGAGACACTCCGCGGATGAAGGAGGAACTCAGGCCAGCCAGAGATAGGGTTACTTTGGTTAACTTCAAGTAATGAAGTGCCAAGTTGAGGAGGACCTGTGATCTTTACACCAGCAAAAACAAAAACACACATGTAAGGGTTTGCTCAAGATTTGATCAATGCCTAAACAAGTGCTTTAATTGTATTAACTTATTCTTGTACACTCCAATTCATATGACCTCACCATAATATTGTATGTCACTTTCCACACAGGAACTAATTCATCTTATGCCACTTTAATCATTTGTTTGGGAGACACAATGGAAAGTATTCAGACTTGATCAAAGTGCTTAACTTTACTCGCAACTCTCTCATTAACAATCAGTGAATGACATAGGCTATGTAAAAAATTCAAGTTAAGGGTGCAGATCTCAAGTCTGAATAGCGCCAAATCCTCATTCAGTATTGTCTGTCTTTGTGTCTGTGTGTGTCTGTTTAGCTGTTTATCCTGGAGGAGCTGCTGAGCCCCATCGTCACGCCCTTCATTCTCATCTTCCTCCTGAGGAACAAGTCCCTGGACATCATCGACTTCTTCAGGAACTTCACTGTGGAGGTAGTTGGGGTCGGAGACATCTGCTCCTTCGCACAGATGGACATCCGTCGTCATGGAAACCCTCTGGTTAGTGCCTGTAATTTAGGGTATGGGAAAGGGACTTTGATATGGAAAGTATTGTCATTACTTTGTTGAAATGAAGATTCTCACTGCTGATTTTAGGTCAGTGATCACCAGGTCATCATTATTGCATCAGAAATTAATGTGAATGCGTCCTCTCCTGATATTAGTCACTTATGCATAGTTATTATTATTATAATTTTTTTGTTATTTACCCTCTTTTTCTCCATAATTCCGTTATATCCAATTGCCATCCAATTACTATCTTGTCTCATCACTGCAACTCCCCAACGGGATCAAGAGAGGCGAAGGTCGAGTTATGCTTCCTTCAAAACATGACCCGCCAAGCTGCACTTCTTAACACCCGCTCGCTTAACCCAGAAGCCAGCTACACCAATGTGTCAAAGGAAACACCTTTTAACTGACGACTGAAGTAAAACTGCAGGTTCCCGGCACGCAGTCACTCGAGTGCAATGAGCCAAGTAAAGCCCAACGGCCAAACCCTCCCCTAACCCGGACGACGCTGGGCCAGTTGTGCACCGTCCTATGGGAGTCCCGATCACGGCCGGTTGTGACACAACCTGGAATGGAACCCCAGGCTATAGTGATGCTACAACACTGCGATGCAAAGGCTTAGACCGCTGCACCACTCGGGAGGCCGCATAGTTAATTTTTTTCAATATTGCTTTGTTCCAGTGAGTAATTGTCACACGTTGTCTGTTTCAGTGGATGTCTGAGGGCCAGACGGAGGCGTCTGTGTACCAGCAGGCTGAGAACGGCAAGACTGAGCTGTCTCTGATGCACTTCACCATCAAGAACCCCCGTTGGCAGCCCCCCCAGGAGAGCTCAGTGTTCATCAGCCACCTGAAGGAGAAGGTGCACCAGGATGCCCAGGGAGGACCCCCCACCCAGCTGCTGCTCTCTGAGGCCCCGCTCTGCTCCTCACTGCTCTCCAACGGGTCCGGCAATGAAGTTAGTAACTACAGTAACTCCCCACTACACCCACATCCTCATCCAGCTAATTCATTGTCAGTCACAGTTAGTACACAGGTAGATGTTTGCCTCAACACTATAACGGCAACCAGACTCTGCTAGTCATTCAACTGTTTCATCCAACAATGATGTCAATGTATTGCAATTTGTCTAAGGTTTGTTATTGGATTACAGTATGTTGAGTTATATCTTGACAATTTGCTTGTATACTGCCCTCTGGGTTATGTTCTCCTGTCCAGCCTGACAACCTATTGGCAAGTGTCCTGGCCCACCCTGTGCTGACCGCGTCAGGCCTACCAGGCC
Source organism: Oncorhynchus tshawytscha (assembly GCF_018296145.1). Taxonomy (NCBI): domain Eukaryota; kingdom Metazoa; phylum Chordata; class Actinopteri; order Salmoniformes; family Salmonidae; genus Oncorhynchus; species Oncorhynchus tshawytscha. Next base: position 64,076,312 of record NC_056438.1, read on the forward strand.
GAGACCGCCGCTTCGTTCCTCCCAGCACGGCTGCCTCTGCCGCCGCCAGCGTCCTGGCCTCGCTATCCAGCTCCCACTCTCAGCTCCCCCACGCCAGCCGCTCCCGCTCGCATGTCCATCTGCCTTCCACCCACCCCGACAGCACCATGTACTGCAGTGACCGCACCATCATCGACAGGTAGGTAGACTGACACCATGCTCTGCAAACACACACTGCAAACACAACACTGTTGTCTAGGTTCATCCATAATGCAAAAGTGTTGATTGATTTGATACAGTACCTGCTTGTCGAAGGTGCATTATTGATTGAATATGAGGTTAGTTCATAGTCTGTGAATTAAGTGATGTACTTAGATGTTTTTTTTAGACTTGCTGATAATAGCTTGTTTTTATTTCCTCAGCATGTCAGGGAGTGATTCTCGAATGAAGAGCACTACATTGCTATCAGAGTTTGCCTCGGCTGAGATGAGTCTCCATGCTATTTACATGCATGAGGTAGGTAACCTCGAAGAGGTGGCCTCAGGGTCCTTCTTTTCATTTACCTTTCTACACGCACAGTGTGTGTGACGTGTGTTCCACTCTGTCCTTAGGTCCACCAACAGAGCTCACTCCCCCACCAGAGGACATTCGGCCAGTGGCAGAACCCAGTGCCAATGAGAGAGCTAAGCAGCAACGCTGGTACGAAACAGTCATTCATCTGTTTTTACTTACATAAGATCTTGGCTAACGTCAGATGGAGCGTGTTTGGTAGTTGATAGTTTTTAGCTTATGACATCCAGTTGTCCAACTGTCTATGCTCCGACCCTCTATCTACGCAATCAGGTTCTCAGACGCACAGCGTCCACACAGCAGTCAGCCTGTCTAATATGCCCAGCCCGCTGCGTCTGGGAGGCTGGACGGAGGAAGAGGAGGGGGATGCAGAGGAAGAGGAAATCCTCAACAGTGGGTCGACTCCTAAACAGGACTCTAGGAGTAGCTATTGAAGTGCCTTAAATAAATGGGTTTGTTCCATCACATCTCTATTTCCTACACACGGACACTCCTCCATAATCTATAGGCTAATATTGTCAGAAAATGATCTTTTATCTAGTACTACTCTTTTTGCTTTTCTTAAATGTGCAATATGTAGAAATAGCCCTGCCTTTTCCTGTTTTCTAAAATTCTAAAATGTTTGCCAGATTTCAGTTTGTGACATCAAGCAAATATAGAGAATTGTTGTACCATCTAAACCACTGTGAAATATCTTTATAGCCAAAAATATTTAATATCTTTATAGCCAAAAATATTTAATATCTTTATAGCCAAAAATATTTAATATCTTTATAGCCAAAAATATGAAATGGCTTTATAACCAAAAATATTTAATATCTTTATAACCAAAAATATTTTTCAGCTGTTTGAAGCTGATGTACAAATCTGAAAGTAAAAGAAGCAAAAATTAAACTTGTGGAGGGGAAACAGAAATATTGCACATATAATGGATATACTGCTTATCAGACTTGCTATCAATGACTAAAATGTCTGTCTGAAAACAGTCGGGTCATACACAATTACATTATGGCCCTTTAAAAAAAATATATCCCACAAGAGATGTGTGGCTGACTGTCTTTTCTCTTCTTTTGCAGTGTTTACACTTTCCTTTCTGGATGAACATTGTGGCCTTAGATGATCTTTTTGGAGTATAGGATAGATAGGACCTTTATGACGTCACACAGCACAGGCAGCTGGGGAACTCATTGGATAACCACTGTCTCCATGCCTCTCCTCCTATCACATCAGGAGGTTTTGTCGTCAGGGAAACCAACTGTATGTCTTCCGTCCCTCTCCATGTCATATTTTGTTATAGAATGTATTTACATCGCTCATAGAGGTGTGTGTGTGCGCTTTGGGACTCTGGGAAAGAGTGGCATGCACAGCTAGGACACTTGCAAGGCAGGTTTGAGCATGGTACGCAGCAAAACCTGTCACACTTTTTGTTGCATATTCATGTTTTTTTATATATATATATATATATATATATATATATAAGTTTGATTTGTGCATTTGGGAGGTTTACAATATGGGTCTGGGTTCACTTTCTCATGGTGGAAATGGTGTCTTTCCTGGTGCTGAAGAGACTATGGAGTGAAGGTGTATCATACTAGCTGCCTGACCATTTTCACTATATGAGGAAAGTTAAGTGCAAAATTCTACATTGGCATATTTGGCCCTTACTTATTGCTTGACATTTGTAAATACACTTTAGCGTCTTACCTCTATATGAATATTTAAGTTTTGTTGTTTTTAGTCCTTGGGGCAGTTTTAATCCTTGGGGAAGATGGAAAAGTACTGAAAACAGTGACATGAAGCAGGCTGCAACTATACTACTGCTACTACAGATAGGACCCCACTAGAAAATATGACAAAAGCCTACAGATGCGCTAGATTAATTAACCACAATTGTAAACAGGATAAAATCTCATTAAAAGCTGCTGTCTGATTTAAATGGGCCTAATATTATTCTCTTTCTTTAAAATCCTGGGTGACTCTAAGACAGGATTCAACATATAATAACTTGATTATTTTGTATCAAAGTATCTTCCATGTACAGTCTCCACTGGCAACAGGGGTGTTATACTTGACAAAGGTACATACATCAAGATTACATATTTGCAGAGGCAGTAACTACATTGTTGTGGGTAGGTATGAGAATAAGCTATGGAGGGTTGCATATTATGTACAGTAAATCAAGAAGTGTTGTTGTATACATTGATTTTGCATGTACTGCTCAACATTTTGTTTACAAAACACTTTCCCCTATGTACACACAATTGAACTTTATTATTATTTTGCAGTTACAGCAATCAGATCTTGAGGGTTAAACCTGTTGGTTTTCTGTTCTACCTGATAGTTAATTGCACTCACTTGGTGTTCACGGTCTAAATTAGTCCCTGATTAGAGGGTACAATGAAAAAATGCAGTGGAACTAACTTTGAAATCCAGAGTTGAGATTGAGGGTTATAGAGGATGATGTGAGCTGGCCAATCAGCGGTCTACTCACATTAATATTTTTAATGACCGGTATACACCCACACCATTCTGTTGTTGGGGTATGCCCACACCATTCTGTTGTTGGGGTATGCCCACACCATTCCAACACAGAATAGCATTCTTTTTATAAAAATAATGTTACATTCTTCATTCAAAAACTGTGGAAGGAAGACAACTATTTCACTCATATTGTAATTCATATATGTCATATTTCATAGAAATCTGGTAACTGGACAGTTACTTTAATATATTTCATTTAGTATTTATTGTTGAAAAATAATCTTTATAGTAAATACATTCATACCAAATATGATTGGGATCTAATGTTAATAACGGAATGTCTTAACAGAAATCTTGAAGGCACCCATGTAAATCTAACTTGTTTTCCTTAATGTATGTCTCATACAACATTGAACAAAACTGATTTAAAAAATATATATTTTTGTTGAATTGCCTTTGACAAAACATATTTGGATATGCAACTTTGAAATGAAACAATCCTTCATGTTGCTGGTTTCATCAGTACAGTGCAACTCAAAGGAGAGCAAACTTGTCTGCATGTAAATGCTGAATGTAACCCAGCCATCATCCCTAGAAATACGTGGCATGATGTATCATTGGTACTGTAGCCAGAACAGTTTATTGAAACATTACACTAAAGCTCCATTACTGCTACTGTATCCATGTCCCACTGATACAATAACCTAGTCCACACCTATATGTATATCTCTGTATCCTCCAACATTTTAGTCATTTAGCAGCTGTTCTTATCCAGAGCGACTTACAGTAGTGAGTGTATACATGTTTGTTTTGGTCCCCCGGTGGGAATCAAACCCACAACCCTGGCATTGCAAGCACCATGCTCTACCAACTGAACCAAACAGGACCACTATTGTAAGACTAGAGAGTATATGTGTTTGACGACTTTTTCCCTTCATTTAGTTTTTTTCATTTGTGTTTTGAAGTGGTGTGGATGTAGACATCAACCTAACTATGCTAAGCTAACGTTGACTCAAAAGTTTTGCACTGATTGAAAATAAAAATTATATTGATAGAGACCTGCATCAAACTATATTTTCGATCAAGCCGAGGTCTCAAAGGAACAGTGAGTGGAACTCCCTTCCTGAATGGCCTCTCTCACTATATATAATAACCATATGTAGGATTGTTATCATCCATACCGTGGGCCTATCACAGACCTGGTTGTTGTTACCTCTGGTCAGCAAAAGTTCACCAATTAGTGGGGAATGTCTGTCAATGTTTTAAGTAACATTATAGGCCTAGTCAATGCCACATATGGTATTGCTGTTGGTGTTCCATTTGTTTTACTGATGTAATGAGTTTTAGGGGAGACGTGGTAGTTCATGAGTCTTGCCAGTTTCCATAGCTAGATTGCACTGCCTCTCCCTATCTTTTTTTTATTTGATTATTTTGCTTTATTTTGAGCAGTGCCTTAGGGTTAGCTTTAGTTCATATTAGAAACCATTGAAACTGTCAGAGCTCATTTTACTTTGTATTTTAGCAGCACATAATGTACAGTATTTCTTTTGGCAGGATTGTCATGTTTTGGCACCAAGTATACAGTGGGACTTGTATTCTAATATTGTTGATGAGTCCTGAGTAACATGAACTACAACAGACTGATATTTGACATCAAAGTAGTCAAATCACTTTCACCTGATGACAGAATTAATCTGATCAAAGTGTTTCGTTCTGTACTGTCTGCCTCCCCAGTCCAAAAGAATCAGTTGGGGAGGGGAAATGTTCTATACCCTTTTCATTTATGTTGAATTATTATTGAATTCCATCCTTGAGGCTCCCCATTCAATATCATTGCTTCTTATCCACTACAAACCAGTCCCCCCCCCCAAAAAAACATGTTGACTGGTACAAGGTGCTACGTTTTCATATTCTTAGTGTTGAATAGATTTTGAGCCATCTATTCTTTGTTGCTTAGGTTTGTTCTTTTTGTTTGTTTTGTTTAATTTAAGAAACACTAGCTGAGAATGAACAATGCCAAAATAACTTGTTTTCAGCAAAGCTTTATCATACACATTGTATTTGTTTTCTGTAACTGAATAGGCAAAGGAATTCTTATTGTGTGTATTTAATCATTGAAGTGTGTCCCAAGATCTAATGTACTTGATTTGAAATAAAACATGTAATATACATTCTGTTCTATGCATTTCTAGAGTTTCCTTGGCAATGTTTGCATTGGAACAAACTTTTCAAATACTGTAGTATTCCTGAACTGCCATGAAACATTTAATAAATAATGCATTGCCCAGCCATTCTCTTTTAAAAAATGTATTTTGCAGTTTATTAGTGTGATAAACAAACTGGACATAACTAGTAATAATTAACATTCAACAATTGGCATATAAGAATATGTGTATCAACAATTTTTAATTAAAACTAATTGCAAACAATTCAGAAGGTAAGAAAACAAAGTTATTGGCAGCATTTTAGAAAAAGAGCTAAATAAAAGTTGTTCAACCACCATAACTTGAAGTTCTTATTAAGTTTCTTTAACAGATCGGAGGAGTCATGGAGGTGCGATGGAGACACTTCTAGGGAGAAGAACTCTGCTGCCCCCCCCTGGAACCTTTGCTGCCCACCTTTAACCCTCAATTACTGCTTCTTATCCGAATCTTCTGTTGCAATCATGAAAAATATGATTAAAATGTGTATAAATATAATTAGATAATTACAAGAAGTGCATGTTCACTTCATCAAGAAACATGAACTTCAAACAAATAATTAACATATTGCATTTTTTGTCACTCACTTCATTGTTGTGTCTTATAAACTTCCAGTGCTCAGTAGCATCCCACTGGGCACACACTGGTTGTTTCCATGTCATTTCAATGAAATTATGTTGAACCAACGTGGAATAGATATTGAATTTATGTCTGTGCCCAATGGGCCACTTGCATAGCATGATATCCTACACAGACACTTTAGACAGGTTGTGTGATTTGTTTTGTTTGGGTGTCGTCAGATACAGTTCAGGGAAATAAATATTCAAACTTTCAATTTTTTTTTTTTTTTTTATACTCTTTTTACTCTCTTTTTTCTTATACTTCTTTTACTTTTTATACTGCAAGTGGCAGTCTAACCAAAAGGGTTATCTTTAAGGATTTCTGAGTATTTTACAGTACAGTATTTTAAGCTACACTTGAAGCACCTGTATTTGGGGATATTCTCCCATTCTTCTCTGTAGCTCCTCTCAAGCTCTGTCTCAGGTTGGATGAGGAGCGTTTCTGCGCAGCTATTTTCAGGTCTCTCCAGAGATGTTCGATTGGGTTCAAGTCCGGGCTCTGGCTGGGAAACTCAAGGACATTCAGAGACTTGTCCTGAAGCCACTCCTGCGTTATCTTGGCTGTGTGCTTAAGGATCTCTATTCACTTTTCTCCATTCATCTTTGCCTTGATCCTGACTAGTCTCCCAGTCCCTGCTGCTGAAAAACATCCCCACAGCATGATTCTGCCACCAACATGCTTCACCGTAGGGATGGTGCCAGGTTTCCTCCTGACGTGACATTCAAGCCAAAGAGTTCAATCTTGGTTTCATCAGACCAGAGAATCTTGTTTCTCATTGTCTGAGAGTGCTTTAGGTGCCTTTTAGCAAACTCCAAGTGGGCTGTCATGTGCCTTTTCGTGAGGAGTGGCTTCTGTCTGGCCACTCTACGATAAACATCTGATTGGTGGAGTGCTGCAGAAATGGTTGTCCTTCTGGAAGGTTCTAACATCTCCACAGAGGAAATCTAGAGCTCTGTCAGAGTGACCATCGGGTACTTCGTCACCTCCCTGGCAAGGCCCTTCTCTGCGATTGCTCAGTTTGGTGGGGGGGCCAGCTCTAGGAAGAGTCTTGGTGGTTCCAAACTTCTTCCATTTATGAATGATGGAGGCCACTGTGTTCTTGGGGACCTTCAATGCTGCAGAAATGTTTTGGTACTCTTCCCCAGATCTCTGGCTCGAAACAATCCTGTCTACGGAAAATTCCTTCGACCTCATGGCTTGGATTTTGCTCTGACATGCACTGTCAACTGTGGGACCTTTCCAAATGATGTCCAATCAATTGAATTTACCACAGGTGGACTCCAATCAAGTTGTAGAAACATCTCAAGAATGATCAATGGAAACAGGATGCACCTGACTTCAATTTCGAGTTTCATAGCAAAGGGATTGAATACTTACCAAACCACAATACCCCATAATGACAAATGTAAAAAAAATATTTAAAAAAATGTTAGCAAATTTATAAAAATAAAAAACGGCAATGCCTTATTTACATAAAATAAGGCATTGCCGTTTTTTATTTTTTATAAATTTTCTAACTTTTTTTTATTTTTTACATTTGTCATTATGGGGTATTGTGTGTAGAAAAGGGCTGTAATGTAACAAAATGTGGAAAAGTCATGGGGTCTGAATACTTTCCGAAGGCACTGTATGTCTGCCATTCAGAAGGTGAATGGGCAAGGCAAAAGATTTAAGTGCCTTTGAACAGGTTATGGTAGTAGGTGCCAGGCACACCGGATTTAGTGTTTCAAGAACTGCAACACTTTCCCGAGTGTATCAAGAATGGTCCACCACCCAAAGGACATCCAGCCAACTTAACACAACTGAGAGAAGCATTGGAGTCAACACGCACCAGCGACTCCTGTGGCGGGCCGGGCACAGTGTACGCTAACCAAGGTTGCCAGGTGCACTGTGTTTCTTCCGACACATTGGTGCGGCTGGCTTCTGGGTTGGATGCCCGCTGTGTTAAGAAGCAGTGCGGCTTGGTTGGGTTGTGTATCGGAGTACGCATGACTTTGTAGTAGTAGTAATGGTAGTAGTAGTAGTAGTAATGGTGGTAGTAGTAGTAGTAGTGGTGGTGGTGGTGGTAGTAGTAGTAGTAATGGTAGTAGTAGTAGTAGTAGTAATGGTGGTAGTAGTAGTAGTGGTAGTAGTAGTAGTAGTTGTGGTAGTAGTAGTAGTAGTAGTAGTAATGGTAGTAGTAGTAGTAATGGTAGTAGTAGTAGTAGTGGTGGTAGTAGTAGTAGTAGTGGTGGTAGTGGTCGTAGTAGTAGTAGTAGTGGTAATGGTAGTAGTAGTTGTAGTAATGGTAGTAGTAGTAGTAGTGGTGGTGGTGGTAGTAGTAATGGTAGTAGTAGTAGTAGTAGTAGTAGTAGTAGTGGGGGTAGTAGTAGTAGTGGTGGTAGTGGTAGTGGTAGTAGTAGTAGTGGTAGTGGTAGTAGTTGTTGTTGTTTATTGATCCCAACATGGATAATTGATTTATCACCACAAGCATACACAATACACAATGTACAGAGACCCGGACAAGGGTCAATAACAATAGTCTTATTGACAACAATGAAGACAACCTGGTCTGTCTTGTGAACAAGCACAATTTATTCCAAGCATTTGATAATCCAAAGAATACAGGCAAACAATACCCCATTCAGGCAGAATATGTTCTATTAAAGCCCCCATACAGTCTTGTAATGTTATTTTTAAATCATCACTGTATGTCTAATAAATCACTGTGTGTTAATTTAATGAAAATAACTACAAAATATATGTTTAATCATTTATTTCCCTGAGCCTCCTTTGGCCCTTGAAATGCTCAGTCTGATCATGTGGGCATTATGAAAATGTGAAAATATTTACATACACACTGAATGGCTGATAGTATAGTCTAGAGCCCACCCCTTTACCCAGATGAACAGTTATTGGTCTATTATAATCAGATCACATTAAGAAATCATGATGTCTACAAAAAAGCTTTCTTAGTGTCCAACAAGCTTTCTCTGCCCTTAATCTTGTTCTGAACATCTCCAAATCAAAGGTCATGTGGTTTGGTAAGAAGAATGCCCCTCTCCCCACCGGTGTGATTACTACCACTGAGGGTTTAAGAGCTTGAGGTAGTCAAATCATACAAGTACTTGGGAGTATGGCTAGTATGGTACACTGTCCTTCTCTGAGCACATATCAAAGCAGCAGGCTAAGGTTAAATCTAGACTTGGTTTCCTCTGTCGTAATCGCTCCTCTTTCACCTCAGCTGCCAATCTAACCCTGATTCAGATGACCACCCTACCCATGTGTAGCCGATGTGAAATGGCTAGCTAATTAGCGCTAGTGGCGTTACAATCGGTGACGTCACTTGCTCTGAGACCTTGAAGTAGTGGTTCCCCTTGCTCTGCAAGGGCTGCGGCTTTTGTGGAGCGATGGGTAACGATGCTTCAAGGGTGACTGTTGATGTGTGCAGAGCGTCCCTGGTTCGCGCCCAGGTCGGGGCGAGGGGACGGGCGTAAAGTCTATACTGTTACACATGCTAGATTACAGAGACATAATTTATAGATCACAGGTAAGGGTGCTCTTGAGCGGCTAGATGTTCTTTACCATTCGGCCATCAGATTTGCCACCAATGATCCTTATAGGACACATCACTGCACTCTATACTCCTCTGTAAACTGGTCATCTCTGTATACCTGTCGCAAGACACACTGGTTGATGCTTATTTATAAAACCCTCTTAGGCCTCACTCCCCCCTTTCTGAGATATCTACTGCAGCCCTCATCCTCCACATACAACATGGTTCTGCCAGTCACATTCTGTTAAAGGTCCCTAAAGCACACAAGTCCCTGGGTTGCTCCTCTTTTCAGTTTGCTGAAGCTAGCGACTGGAACGAGCTGCAAAAAACACTCAAACTGGAGAGTTTTATTCCATCTCTTCATTTATAGACTCAATCATGGATACCCTTACTGACAGTTGTGGCATCTTTGTGGGATGTATAGTTGTATCTACCTTCTACCTGCCCATTGTGCTGTTGTCTGTGCCCAATAAAGTAGGCCTTTTGGTATGCCGTCATTGTAAATAAGAATTTGTTCTAACTGATTTGCCTACTTTCTAAATAAAGGTTATATAAAAAATGTCAGCCAAAAGTTCCATCCCACCTGAACAGCCTGAAATTCAGCTCTTACGAAAAAGGGCATTATCATCATTTTCACAATTTCACAGTGTTAGCTCAACCTCGTAGTGCGGAAATCTTTTTCTTTTTTTACTGCACTGCCCACTTCAGAAGATATCTTACTTATTAAGTCATAGATACAAATTAACTGCAATGAACTGTTTCTCAAATATATAAACATATATACTGAACCACCAAGCACCATTGTAAAATGATCTCCGTGTCGCATTGCACAAGCAACATGCCTCCATCCACTGGGGTGCATGGCTTACTAACCAGGACAATCGGTTGCAAGACCAATAACTATTAAATGTACAGTGTTATCGTGTAAGGTACACATTCTGTTTGTATTTTTAACTGGTCTGACCTTCCATTTACTTTCTCTCATATCTATCCCACCTCTCTCTATCAGGTTTGAATCATGAAAAGGCATGTTATGGCTACGATTATTTCTTATCATCTAATGTCGCCATTTTCAAGCATACAGCCCACACAACCCAACTGTTCTTCACTCCAATGTGGGCACAAGAAGGCATCTGGAAATTGGTGATGGAAAGTTTTAAGGTCAAGAGACCAACCTGTCATGTTGCTTTAATACTGATCAGACCAGTGTGGAAGTGTCCTTAATATTTGTATGCACTGCAGATTAACTTTGCATAATGTACCCCGCCGTCATGTATTGCACTGTTATATTCACGTAGCCTGTGAACCATTTAGTAAAACTATAGGCAGGATATGAATTAATGCAAATACTGCCATAGCCTTGCGAGAGAGAATATACTGTATATCTACATCTGAAACTGCTAACAAACTCTTTCTTTTTATCTCTCTGTATACCCCATGTTTCACAGATGTCAGATGATATTACATGTAACAGACAAAAACACCTAATAGGATAATAATTGAGAAACCTCTTTCTTACAAGCGTTTTCAATGATCTGGGGCCGGCAAGCCCAAGCAGGGCCTGAACCAGCACTGGCATCACTGATGATCAGGCAGAAGAGCTACAGCGCCGTGCCGGTCTTCAGCATCCAGAACACCCTCCTCACCATGCCCACCAACAGGCACAGGACGATGGACAGCACCAATCAACCAGAGCTAGGAGAGCCCACTGGCCTACCGAGTGTGAAGTGGGATCCTTCCGGCGCCGACAGAGATGGCCGCCTCGCTTCGCGTTCCTAGGAAACTATGCAGTTTTTGTTTTTTTTACGTGTTATTTCTTACACTAGTACCCCAGGTCATCTTAGGTTTCATTACATACAGCCGAGAAGAACTACTGAATATAAGATCAGCGTCAACTCACCATCAGTACGACCAAGAATATGTTTTTCGCGATGCGGATCCTGTGTTCTGCCTTACAACCAGTGTAACGGAGTGGATCACATGCAGCGACCAAAAAAAAAAACGACTCAGAAAAAGAGGGAAACGAAGCGGTCTTCTGGTCAGACTCCGGAGACGGGCACATCGTGCACTACTCCCTAGCATTCTTCTTGCCAATGTCCAGTCTCTTGACAACAAGGTTGATGAAATCCGAGCAAGGGTAGCATTCCAGAGGGACATCAGAGACTGTAACGTTCTCTGCTTCACGGAAACATGGCTAAGTGGAGAGACGCAATCCGAAGCGGTGCAGCCAGCGGGTTTCTCCGCCGACAGAAACAAACATCTTTCTGGTAAGAAGAGGGGCGGGGGCGTATGCCTTATGGCCAACGTGACATGGTGTGATGAAAGAAACATACAGGAACTCAAATCCTTCTGTTCACCTGATTTAGAATTCCTCACAATCAAATGTAGACCGCATTATCTACAAGAGAATTCTCTTCGATTATAATCACAGCCGTATATATCCCCCCCCAAGCAGACACATCGATGGCTCTGAACGAACTTTATTTAACTCTCTGCAAACTGGAAACGATTTATCCGGAGGCTGCATTCATTGTAGCTGGGGATTTTAACAAGGCTAATCTGAAAACAAGACTCCCTAAATTTTATCAGCATATCGATTGCGCAACCAGGGGTGGAAAGACCCTGGATCATTGTTACTCTAACTTCCGCGACGCATATAAGGCCCTGCCCCGCCCCCCTTTCGGAAAAGCTGACCACGACTCCATTTTGTTGATCCCTGCCTACAGACAGAAACTAAAACAAGAAGCTCCCACGCTGAGGTCTGTCCAACGCTGGTCTGACCAAGCTGACTCCACACTCCAAGACTGCTTCCATCATGTGGACTGGGAGATGTTTCGTATTGCGTCAGACAACAACATTGACGAATACGCTGATACGGTGTGCGAGTTCATTAGAACGTGTGTTGAAGATGTCGTTCCCATAGCAACGATTAAAACATTCCCTAACCAGAAACCGTGGATTGATGGCAGCATTCGTGTGAAACTGAAGGCACGAACCACTGCTTTTAATCAGGGCAAGGTGTCTGGTAACATGACTGAATACAAACAGTGCAGCTATTCCCTCCGCAAGGCTATCAAACAAGCTAAGCGCCAGTACAGAGACAAAGTAGAATCTCAATTCAACGGCTCAGACACAAGAGGCATGTGGCAGGGTCTACAGTCAATCACGGACTACAGGAAGAAACCCAGCCCAGTCACGGACCAGGATGTCTTGCTCCCAGGCAGACTAAATAACTTTTTTGCCCGCTTTGAGGACAATACAGTGCCACTGACACGGCCTGCAACGGAAACATGCGGTCTCTCCTTCACTGCAGCCGAAGTGAGTAAGACATTTAAACGTGTCAACCCTCGCAAGGCTGCAGGCCCAGACGGCATCCCCAGCCGCGCCCTCAGAGCATGCGCAGACCAGCTGGCCGGTGTGTTTACGGACATATTCAATCAATCCCTATACCAGTCTGCTGTTCCCACATGCTTCAAGACGGCCACCATTGTTCCTGTTCCCAAGAAAGCTAAGGTAACTGAGCTAAACGACTACCGCCCCATAGCACTCACATCCGTCATCATGAAGTGCTTTGAGAGACTAGTCAAGGACCATATCACCTCCACCCTACCTGACACCCTTGACCCACTCCAATTTGCTTACCGCCCAAATAGGTCCACAGACGATGCAATCTCAACCACACTGCACACTGCCCTAACCCATCTGGACAAGAGGAATACCAATGTGAGAATGCTGTTCATCGACTACAGCTCGGCATTCAACACCATAGTACCCTCCAAGCTCGTCATCAAGCTCGAGACCCTGGGTCTCGACCCCGCCCTGTGCAACTGGGTACTGGACTTCCTGACGGGCCGCCCCCAGGTGGTGAGGGTAGGCAACAACATCTCCTCCCCGCTGATCCTCAACACTGGGGCCCCACAAGGGTGCGTTCTGAGCCCTCTCCTGTACTCCCTGTTCACCCACGACTGCGTGGCCATGCACGCCTCCAACTCAATCATCAAGTTTGCGGACGACACAACAGTGGTAGGCTTGATTACCAACAACGACGAGACGGCCTACAGGGAGGAGGTGAGGGCCCTCGGAGTGTGGTGTCAGGAAAATAACCTCACACTCAACGTCAACAAAACTAAGGAGATGATTGTGGACTTCAGGAAACAGCAGAGGGAACACCCCCCCATTCACATCGATGGAACAGTAGTGGAGAGGGTAGCAAGTTTTAAGTTCCTCGGCATACACATCACAGACAAACTGAATTGGTCCACTCACACAGACAGCATCGTGAGGAAGGCGCAGCAGCGCCTCTTCAACCTTAGGAGGCTGAAGAAATTCGGCCTGTCACCAAAAGCACTCACAAACTTCTACAGATGCACAATCGAGAGCATCCTGGCGGGCGGTATCACCGCCTGGTATGGCAACTGCACCGCCCTCAACCGTAAGGCTCTCCAGAGGGTAGTGAGGTCTGCACAACGCATCACCGGGGGCAAACTACCTGCCCTCCAGGACACCTACACCACCCGATGCTACAGGAAGGCCATAAAGATCATCAAGGACATCAACCACCCGAGCCACTGCCTGTTCACCCCGCTGTCATCCAGAAGGCGAGGTCAGTACAGGTGCATCAAAGCTGGGACCGAGAGACTGAAAAACAGCTTCTATCTCAAGGCCATCAGACTGTTAAACAGCCACCACTAACATTGAGTGGCTACTGCCAACACACTGTCAATGACACTGACTCTACTCCAGCCACTTTAATCATGGGAATTGATGGGAAATGATGTAAATATATCACTAGCCACTTTAAACAATGCTACCTTATATAATGTTACTTACCCTACATTATTCATCTCATATGCATACGTTGATACTGTACTCTATATCATCGACTGCATCCTTATGTAATACATGTACCACTAGCCACTTTAACTATGCCACTTGGTTTACATACTTATCTCATATGTATATACTGTACTCGATATCATCTACTGTATCTTGCCTATGCTGCTCTGTACCATCACTCATTCATATATCCTTATGTACATATTCTTTATCCCCTTACACTGTGTATAAGACAGTAGTTTTTTTGGAATTGTTAGTTAGATTACTTGTTCGTTATTACTGCATTGTCGGAACTAGAAGCACAAGCATTTCGCTACACTCGCATTAACATCTGCTAACCATGTGTATGTGACAAATAAAAATTGATTTGATTTGATTTTGATTTGATTTGATTTGAAGTGAGGAACGGCTGGTGAAATGGAGAGAGAGGGAAGAGAGATTGAGAGGGGGCAGGGAGGAGAAAGAGAGGGGAGAAAGTGAGAGAGAAGAGAGAGGGGAGAGGGGGTAGTGAGAGAGAGTTTAACTGAATTCTAAATATGACTTGTGCAACTTTTGTGACTGTAGTTTTTCTTCAGAGGGCATGGTTGGCCTTGCTGCCCCTGTGCCTTACTGCAGAGCGTCTCCTGCAGGGAGAAGCTTAACCTTACAGTAACCTCAGACTGGTCCACATCCTCTGTATTCAACTGGGATCAGAGAAAAAAAACACAGTATTTATTGTCAATTCTTTCAATGGTCACCCCCAACCATTGAGTATATTTCTTTTTCATGAAAATGTGTACATGTTGTTACATATTAAACAGACAATTATTGCTTGACTTGAATGAAAGAAAACTATTTAACAAACCATGACATGTAAACGCTGTTGTGCCGTTCAGTACTGTGTAAATAAGAGGAGGGAAACTTTCATACTGTCAGAATACTCAGTCTCGACCTCCAGCTGGTTCAGAAACGACCGAAAGCCTGCTCTTCCACAGGAAGCAGCTGATTTGAAGCAGCTGTGATGAAGTCTTCATACCTAGTCTGGGTCTGACCTCTGACCAGCAGGCAGGCCACATTGAGCAAGAGGAGAGATCTCACCAAAGCCTTCATCTTCATGTCTGATTCCTACCTTGAGATCCACTTCTGTTTTATAGTCTGTCTTGTGTTTATAGGAAACCCCAGTAATAAGCAATTTTGGGAAACCACGTCCCTTTTGTCAAACCACTGCCTGCGGGGTAATCCCTGTTTACTGTCTGTGCCAGAAAGGTAAACGTACAAAGCAACGTGATGGCTCAGGCAGCATTCTCAACTTGTTTTCTTTTCCCAGCCTGGCCAATCAGAGATAGGCCAGGCTGGTTTACCAGACACATAAAGTCCTGGACTGAAAAGTATTTTGTATTAAGATTTTTTGTCCAGGACTAGGCTTCATCTGCATCTGGAAAGGGGGTCTTACATGTTTCAACAAAGCCAAAATTGTCTGCCAAATAGATCAATCAGAGCATTGACCCTTTATATATATATATACATATATAATAACCTGTAACTGAACCCACAAATGCTGATGCTCCAGATACTCAACTAGTCTAAAGAAGGACAGTTTTATTGCTTCTTTAACAATGTCTACACTGTATTTCTGATCAATTTGATGTTATTTTAATGGACTAAAAATGTGCTTTAATTTTAAAAACAAGGACATTTCTAAGTGACCCCAAACTTTTGAACAGTAGTGTATATATACAGTCATGGCCAAAGGTTTGAGAATGACACAAATGTTCATTTTCACAATGTCTGCTGCCTCAGTTTGTATGATGGCAATTTGCATATTCTCCAGAATGTTATGAAGAGTGATCAGATGAATTGCAATGAACTGCAAAGTCCCTCTTTGCCATGCAAATGAACTGAATTCCCCAAAAACATTTCCACTGCATTTCAGCCCTGCCACAAAAGGATCAGCTGACATCATGTCAGTGATTCTCTCGTTAACACAGGTGTGAGTGTTGATGAGGACAAGGCTGGAGATCACTCTGTCATGCTGATTGAGTTTGAATAACAGACTGGAAGCTTCAAAGGGAGGGTGGTGCTTGGAATCATTGTTCTTCCTCTGTCAACCATGGTTACCTGCAAGGAAACATGTGCCGTCATCATTGCTTTGCACAAAAAGGGCTTCAGGCAAGGATATTGCTGCCAGTAAGATTGCACCTAAATCAACCATTTATCGGATCATCAAGAACTTCAAGGAGAGCAGTTCAATTGTTGTGAAGAAGGCTTCAGGGCACCTAAGAAAGTCCAGCAAGCGCCAGTACCGTCTCTTAAAGTTGATTCAGCTGCGGGATCGGGGCACCAACAGTACAGAGCTTGCTTAGGAATGCCAGCATGCAGGTGTGAGTACATCTGCACGCACAGTGAGGCGAAGACTTTTGAAGGATGGCCTGGTGTCAAGAAGAGCAGCAAAGAAGCCACTTCTCTCCAGGAAGAGCATCAGGGACAGACTGATATTCTGCAAAAGGTACAGGGATTGGACTGCTGAGGACTGGGGTAAAGTCATTTTTTGGGACATCCGGAAAAAAGCTTGTCCGGAGAAGACAAGGTGAGCGCTACCATCAGTCCTGTGTCATGCCAACAGTAAAGCATCCTGAGACCATTCATGTGTGGGGTTGCTTCTCAGCCAAGGGAGTGGGCTCACTTACAATTTTGTCTAAGAACACAGCCATGAATAAAGAATGGTACCAACACATCCTCCGAGAGCAACTTCTCCCAACCATCCAGGAACAGTTTGGCCATGGAGTCTTTTCCTGCAATGTTTGACAAGGTTAAGGAACACATCTAGAGGAATTTTGGACCATTCCTCTATGCAGATCCTTTCAAGATCCTTCACATTCTTGGGTTTGCACTTATCAACTGCTCTCTTTAACTCAGCTCTCAGGTTTTCTATTGGATTGAGGTCCGGCGACTGAGATGGCCATGGCAGAACATTGATTTTGTTGTCGCAGATCCATTTCTGTGTGGATCTTGAGGTATGTTTTGGGTCATTATCTTGTTGGAAAGTTCATATACGGCCAAGTCCCAGCCTTCTGGCAGAGGATTGTCAGACAAAATTGCCTGATACTTGGTGGAATTCATTATGCCATCAATCTTAACCAGTGCCCCTGGACCTCTGGAATTAAAACAGCCCCAAAACATTACTGGCCCACTACCATATTTCACCATGAGCATGAGGTGCCTCTCCTTGTATGCATCTCTGTTTCGATGCTAATCATGCCAATGTTTCAATTTTGGTCTCATCTGACCAGAGCACCTTCTTCCAGTCATAATTTAAATTACGTTTTGCAAACTCCAAGCACTTGCGTCTATGTCTTGGGGTCAGAAAGGGCTTTCTTCTGGCAACCCTTCCAAAGAGCCTTTGGTTGTGGATGTGGTGTCTGAGGGTGCTTTTTGAAACCTGGTGACCCCAAGATACCACCAAGGCCTGCAATTATTTTACAGTGATTCTTGGGGGTTTTGTTGCTTCTCTCACAATCGTCCTCCCTATCCCGGGGGACAAAATGCATTTGCGTCCTCTACTTGTGAGGGTTTCAACTGTTCCATATCTTTGGATTCAAAAAAATAATTGCCCTGACAGTGCTCAGTGGTATATTCAATCATTTGTGGATCTTCTTGTTGCCATTAACAGATTTTTACGAAGGTCTATGATCATCTGTCTCTTTTGAACTACCAGTTTTTTTTCTTTTCTTCATGGTGTTGGAAGACGAAGGAATATTGCATGTTATTGCAACAGAGAAATTATCTTTTTTTTAAAGAACAATAAACAAAAAAAACATAGAGCTCTCAAAAACTTCCTAAACTGCCATGAAATTACATATTTTACACACAGTGTCTTTTGAAAACTTATTTTGCAGTTTATTAGTGCAGTAATCATGAACTGGAAATAATTTTCCCTAGTTAAAATTCAAAGATTGGCATGTAAGATTAGGTACATTATTACAAACAATGATAGCTACAAAATACAAAACAATTCCTAATGTAGACAAAAGAGTTACCAGAAGCATTTTTTTAAAGAAGCTCAAGGTTGCATGTTCACCCATTAACCACAACTTTGAGTGCTTTTGAAGTTTCTTTGATTGGTGAGATATCTTGCAGTTATCCAAAGGGTGTGTTGTGCTGTTCTATGCAGTGAGAGTTCCAACATGGTTTACTCCGCTAGCTCCAGCAATGGCGGAGCCAACCCCAGGACGAGAGCCACTCCCAGGACGACCTCTCCAACCCCCCTTGGAATCTTTTCTACCCATCTTAGAGCTCCTAGAGCCTCCGTTGTCCTTGCCTCTTCTTGTCCGAATCTTCTGCTGTAATCATTAAAAATATGAATTTAAACTTTTAAAACGGAAAAAGCAGAACCTTTTTGACCAGACTAATCGGAAAAAGTTATTATTTCAAGAGATGCATGTTTCCACATTCATGAAATTCATAAACTGCTAAGCATTTAATGCACTTTCACATTTTTTTTTATTGCAGATCAACTGTTCTGACACTGTTAGGCTACCTTTAGCATTGCGTCCTAACTAATATAGGTAGGGAGATGTTGAGAAATAACTTACAACTTCTGCCTCCATGTATTCACAAGAAATGTCAGACCGGTCAGTGTTGAGGGTGTTGCCAGTCTCCAGAATCGGATGTCTGACCTCCATGCTGCACATCATTCGTTTCTATAGAGGAAGGAGTCATTGACAATTAGCCATTTGCCAATCTCAGCTTATTATTGGTCATTTATTGCGTCCCATGACTATTATTTCACACAATACTGTAAAATCCAATTGTTCTTACCCCATTTTTCTTCAGAGGGCATGGTTGGCCTCGCTGCCCCTGTGCCTTACTGCAGAGCGTCTCCTGCAGGGGAAGCTCAACCTTACAGACACCTCAGACTGGTCCACATCCTCTGTATTCAACTGGGATCAGAGAGAAAACACAGTATTGTCAATTATTTCAATGGTCACCCCCCCATTGAATCTATTTCTTTTCCATGTAAAAGTATCGTTGTTGCATATTAAACAGACAAATATCGCTTAACTTGACTGGAATAAAACTATTTAACAAACCATGACACATAAACATTGTTGTGCCCCTCAGCACTGTGTAAATAAGAGGAGGGAAACGTTCATACTGTCAGTCTCACTGTCTCAATACTCACAGTCTCGACTTCCAGCTGGTTCAGAAGCGGATGGAAAGCCTGCTCTTTCACAGGAAGCAGCTGATTTGAAGCAGCTGTGATGATGTCTTCATACCTGGTCTCAGTCTGGGTCTGACCTCTGACCAGCAGGTTAGCCACAGCGAGCAAGAGGAGAGATCTCACCAGAGCCTTCATCTTCATGTCTGATTCCTGCTCTGAGAACCACCTCTGTTTTATAGTCTGTCTTGTTCTTATAGGAAAACCTAGGGTTGAGCAATCCAGGCTTTTGGGAAACCACTGCCTGCAGGTAGTCATGCTTCTTCCAGGACTAGGTTTGGACTAGTAAAACTCATTCAACTCATTCATTCATTCAGCCTCATTTACTACCTTTAAAAAAATAGCTGATACTGTATGTTTGACTTGCTTAAACAAATGTGGTTTCTAATGACAATTGAGATGTAAAAACTATGGCATAAGGGGACGACAAGCGGATAAGAGGCAATCAGTAATTTTGATTAGGACGGACGTAACGTTAGTCAATATAACTATTTGTTCAGCAACAGAATTCAGAACATGGGCCGTTCTTACAGTATTATCCCTGTACACCAAGTTAGAACCGTATAATAAATAAAGGGGGCATATAAGCAGATAACGAAAGCTCTTACAATATTAGATGATTACATTTCTCTAAAACAGGTTATAGGCTACCTTAGAACAGTCAGAACAGTAGGCGAAATTAAGATGGGTAAATAGACCAAATTATTAGGGTGAGACAAATGCACTACTAACATCTTACTACACAATATACACTTAGTATTGCTTTCTTAGCTACAGTATACATATCTTCCTGGCATATTACATCATTTACGAAGCTGAATACATTACATTGTTTTCCTCAAATTGTTGTGCTCGGCTCACTTGAACAGGAAGGTAATGCGGCGGTCCTCCAAGTTAACAGTTGTTTTGATCATCATGCTTCATTGACAGCATGGCCAATTTTGAATGTTTATCATTTTAAACTTGGAAAAGAGCCCGTTAATCCCAGATTTGTGTCCACACAGCCACTGTCACTGATTCCATCCAAACCACTCGTTGAATTATTTGTGATTTCCAACTTGTTGTGTAATGTTTATGTCTAACCGCCGATGAGCACCGATACGTTTTATTTATAATTTCTCTTCATTATTTCTATTCATATGACAAGGATTACAAAGGATTTGCCAGTAGATTGTAAACTTGATTCAAGATGATGACTGCTAGCTAAGATTTTGAAGGTATGATGTTGACATGAACAGTCCAGTCAAATCTGCTGTACATATGTGATTTTACATCATTTTATCTGTGAACAATGACCATGGGCCTTCTTGGATGGGCACGTCTATGGCAGCAACCGAAGAGCTAGCATTTTCAATGTCTCCTCTTACACTTGGCAGTGACGTGAAGTCCCCATGAGTGACAGAACACTGAGCCAATCATGGCGCAACGCTCCGTACTTTCTGCTGGTTTGCCACACCACCACAAAAAGCACTGAGCTAGGCTGAAACACCTGCATTTTGGAGATGCCTTACTCAAGAAAACAGAAAAGAGACCATGTTTGTATGCTGCTTTATTATGTCAATGAAATATATATTTTTTTACATTGTTGGCATACTGATATGTGACACGTATTAATGCCAAAATAACATGCAAAACAGGCAAATGTCTGGCTAAAAATGTGGGGCTCTGCCCCAACCTGCCCTGAATGACAGGTCACTGCTCTTAACTCAATCTGTGTCCTGGAAACCATCCCGACATGTTTCAGCAAAGCCTAAACTGTCGGCCTCACAGAACAACAGAGAAATTATATTTTTTAAAGAACAATAAACACAAAAACATAGAGCTCTCAAAAACTTCCTAAACTGCCATGAAATTACATATTTTACACACAGTGTCTTTTGAAAACTTATTTAGCAGTTTATTAGTGCAGTAAACATGAACTGGGAATAATTTTCCGTAGTTAAAATTCAAAGATTGGCATGTAAGATTAGGTACATTATTACAAACAATGATAGCTACAAAATACAAAACAATTCATAATGTAGACAAAAGAGTTACCAGAAGCATTTTTTTAAAGAAGCTCAAGGTTTCATGTTCACCCATTAACCACAACTTTGAGTGCTTTTGAAGTTTCTTTGATTGGTGAGATATCTTGTAGTTATCCAAAGGGTGTGTTGTGCTGTTCTATGCAGTGAGAGTTCCAACATGGTTTCCTCCGCTAGCTCCAGCAATGCCGGAGCCAACCCCAGGACGAGAGCGACTCCCAGGACGACCTCTCCAACCCCACATCTTAGAGCCCCTAGAGCCTCCGCTGTCCTTGCCTCTTCTTGTCCGAATCTTCTGCTGTAATCATTAAAAATATGAATTTAAACTTTTAAAAAGGAAAAAGCAGAACCTTTTTGACCAGACTAATCGGAAAAAGTTATTATTTCAAGAGATGCATATTTTCACATTCATGAAATTCATAAACTGCTAAGCATTTAATGCACTTTACCATCTGCATTTTTTTTATTGCAGATCAACTGTTCTGACACTGTTAGGCTACCTTTACCATTGCGTCCTAACTAATATAGGTAGGGAGATGTTGAGAAATAACTTACAACTTCTGCCTCCACATATTCACAAGAAATGTCAGACCGGTCAGTGTTGAGGGTATTGCCAGTCTCCAGAATCGGATGTCTGACCTCCATGCTGCACATCATTCGTTTCTATAGAGGAAGGAGTCATTGACAATTAGCCATTTTCCAATCTCAGCTTATTATTGGTCGTTTCTTGCGTCCCATGACTATTATTTCACGCAATACTGTAAAATCCAATTGTTCTTACCCCATTTTTCTTCAGAAGGCATGGTTGGCCTCGCTGCCCCTGTGCCTTACTGCAGAGCGTCTCCTGCAGGGGGAAGCTCAACCTTACAGACACCTCAGACTGGTCCACATCCTCTGTATTCAACTGGGATCAGAGAGAAAACACAGTATTGTCAATTATTTCAATGGTCACTCCCCCCTCCCCTGTAAATGTGTACATGTTGTTGCATATTAAACAGACAAATATCGCTTAACTTGACTGGAATAAAACTATTTAACAAACCATGACACATAAACATTGTTGTGCCCCTCAGAACTGTGTAAATAAGAGGAGGGAAACGTTCATACTGTCAGTCTCACTGTCTCAATACTCACAGTCTCGACTTCCAGCTGGTTCAGAAGCGGATGGAAAGCCTGCTCTTTCACAGGAAGCAGCTGATTTGAAGCAGCTGTGATGATATCTTCATACCTGGTCTCAGTCTGGGTCTGACCTCTGACCAGCAGGTTAGCCACAGCGAGCAAGAGGAGAGATCTCACCAGAGCCTTCATCTTCATGTCTGATTCCTACTCTGAGAACCACATCTGTTTTATAGTCTGTCTTGTTCTTATAGGAAAACCTAGGGTTGAGCAATCCAGGCTTTTGGGAAACCACTGCCTGCAGGTAGTCATGCTTCTTCCAGGACTAGGTTTGGACTAGTAAAACTCATTCAACTCATTCATTCATTCATTCAGCCTCATTTACTACCTTTAAAAAAATAGCTGATACTGTATGTTTGACTTGCTTAAACAAATGTGGTTTCTAATGACAATTGAGATGTAAAAACTATGGCATAAGGGGACGACAAGCGGATAAGAGGCAATCAGTAATTTTGATTAGGACGGACGTAACGTTAGTCAATATAACTATTTGTTCAGCAACAGAATTCAGAACATGGGCCGTTCTTACAGTATTATCCCTATACACCAAGTTAGAACCGTATAATAAATAAAGGGGGCATATAAGCAGATAATGAAAGCTCTTACAATATTAGATGATTACATTTCTCTAAAACAGGTTATAGGCTACCTTAGAACAGTCAGAACAGTAGGCGAAATTAAGATGGGTAAATAGACCAAATTATTAGGGTGAGACAAATGCGCTACTAACATCTTACTACACAACATACACTTAGTATTGCTTTCTTAGCTACAGTATACATATCTTCCTGGCATATTACATCATTTACGAAGCTGAATACATTACATTGTTTTCCTCAAATTGTTGTGCTCGGCTCACTTGAACAGGAAGGTAATGCGGCGGTCCTCCAAGTTAACAGTTGTTTTGATCATCATGCTTCATTGACAGCATGGCCAATTTTGAATGTTTATCATTTTAAACTTGGAAAAGAGCCCGTTAATCCCAGATTTGTGTCCACACAGCCACTGTCACTGATTCCATCCAAACCACTCGTTGAATTATTTATGATTTCCAACTTGTTGTGTAATGTTTATGTCTAACCGCCGATGAGCACCGATACGTTTTATTTATCATTTCTCTTCATTATTTCTATTCATATGACAAGGATTACAAAGGATTTGCCAGTAGATTGTCAACTTGATTCATGATGATGACTGCTAGCTAAGATTTTGAAGGTATGATGTTGACATGAACAGTCCAGTCAAATCTGCTGTACATATGTGATTTTACATCATTTTATCTGTGAACAATGACCATGGGCCTTCTTGGATGGGCACGTCTATGGCAGCAACCGAAGAGCTAGCATTTTCAATGTCTCCTCTTACACTTGGCAGTGACGTGAAGTCCCCATGAGTGACAGAACACTGAGCCAATCATGGCGCAACGCTCCGTACTTTCTGCTGGTTTGCCACACCACCACAAAAAGCACTGAGCTAGGCTGAAACACCTGCATTTTGGAGATGCCTTACTCAAGAAAACAGAAAAGAGACCATGTTTGTATGCTGCTTTATTATGTCAATGAAATATATATTTTTTTACATTGTTGGCATACTGATATGTGACACGTATTAATGCCAAAATAACATGCAAAACAGGCAAATGTCTGGCTAAAAATGTGGGGCTCTGCCCCAACCTGCCCTGAATGACAGGTCACTGCTCTTAACTCAATCTGTGTCCTGGAAACCATCCCGACATGTTTCAGCAAAGCCTAAACTGTCGGCCTCACAGAACAACAGAGAAATTATATTTTTTTAAAGAACAATAAACACAAAAACATAGAGCTCTCAAAAACTTCCTAAACTGCCATGAAATTACATATTTTACACACAGTGTCTTTTGAAAACCTATTTAGCAGTTTATTAGTGCAGTAAACATGAATTGGGAATAATTTTCCGTAGTTAAAATTCAAAGATTGGCATGTAAGATTAGGTACATTATTACAAACAATGATAGCTACAAAATACAAAACAATTCATAATGTAGACAAAAGAGTTACCAGAAGCATTTTTTTAAAGAAGCTCAAGGTTGCATGTTCACCCATTAACCACAACTTTGAGTGCTTTTGAAGTTTCTTTGATTGGTGAGATATCTTGCAGTTATCCAAAGGGTGTGTTGTGCTGTTCTATGCAGTGAGAGTTCCAACATGGTTTACTCCGCTAGCTCCAGCAATGGCGGAGCCAACCCCAGGACGAGAGCCACTCCCAGGACGACCTCTCCAACCCCCCTTGGAATCTTTTCTACCCATCTTAGAGCTCCTAGAGCCTCCGTTGTCCTTGCCTCTTCTTGTCCGAATCTTCTGCTGTAATCATTAAAAATATGAATTTAAACTTTTAAAACGGAAAAAGCAGAACCTTTTTGACCAGACTAATCGGAAAAAGTTATTATTTCAAGAGATGCATGTTTCCACATTCATGAAATTCATAAACTGCTAAGCATTTAATGCACTTTCACATTTTTTTTTTTATTGCAGATCAACTGTTCTGACACTGTTAGGCTACCTTTAGCATTGCGTCCTAACTAATATAGGTAGGGAGATGTTGAGAAATAACTTACAACTTCTGCCTCCATGTATTCACAAGAAATGTCAGACCGGTCAGTGTTGAGGGTGTTGCCAGTCTCCAGAATCGGATGTCTGACCTCCATGCTGCACATCATTCGTTTCTATAGAGGAAGGAGTCATTGACAATTAGCCATTTGCCAATCTCAGCTTATTATTGGTCATTTATTGCGTCCCATGACTATTATTTCACACAATACTGTAAAATCCAATTGTTCTTACCCCATTTTTCTTCAGAGGGCATGGTTGGCCTCGCTGCCCCTGTGCCTTACTGCAGAGCGTCTCCTGCAGGGGGAAGCTCAACCTTACAGACACCTCAGACTGGTCCACATCCTCTGTATTCAACTGGGATCAGAGAGAAAACACAGTATTGTCAATTATTTCAATGGTCACCCCCCATTGAATCTATTTCTTTTCCATGTAAAAGTATCGTTGTTGCATATTAAACAGACAAATATCGCTTAACTTGACTGGAATAAAACTATTTAACAAACCATGACACATAAACATTGTTGTGCCCCTCAGCACTGTGTAAATAAGAGGAGGGAAACGTTCATACTGTCAGTCTCACTGTCTCAATACTCACAGTCTCGACTTCCAGCTGGTTCAGAAGCGGATGGAAAGCCTGCTCTTTCACAGGAAGCAGCTGATTTGAAGCAGCTGTGATGATGTCTTCATACCTGGTCTCAGTCTGGGTCTGACCTCTGACCAGCAGGTTAGCCACAGCGAGCAAGAGGAGAGATCTCACCAGAGCCTTCATCTTCATGTCTGATTCCTGCTCTGAGAACCACCTCTGTTTTATAGTCTGTCTTGTTCTTATAGGAAAACCTAGGGTTGAGCAATCCAGGCTTTTGGGAAACCACTGCCTGCAGGTAGTCATGCTTCTTCCAGGACTAGGTTTGGACTAGTAAAACTCATTCAACTCATTCATTCATTCAGCCTCATTTACTACCTTTAAAAAAATAGCTGATACTGTATGTTTGACTTGCTTAAACAAATGTGGTTTCTAATGACAATTGAGATGTAAAAACTATGGCATAAGGGGACGACAAGCGGATAAGAGGCAATCAGTAATTTTGATTAGGACGGACGTAACGTTAGTCAATATAACTATTTGTTCAGCAACAGAATTCAGAACATGGGCCGTTCTTACAGTATTATCCCTGTACACCAAGTTAGAACCGTATAATAAATAAAGGGGGCATATAAGCAGATAACGAAAGCTCTTACAATATTAGATGATTACATTTCTCTAAAACAGGTTATAGGCTACCTTAGAACAGTCAGAACAGTAGGCGAAATTAAGATGGGTAAATAGACCAAATTATTAGGGTGAGACAAATGCACTACTAACATCTTACTACACAATATACACTTAGTATTGCTTTCTTAGCTACAGTATACATATCTTCCTGGCATATTACATCATTTACGAAGCTGAATACATTACATTGTTTTCCTCAAATTGTTGTGCTCGGCTCACTTGAACAGGAAGGTAATGCGGCGGTCCTCCAAGTTAACAGTTGTTTTGATCATCATGCTTCATTGACAGCATGGCCAATTTTGAATGTTTATCATTTTAAACTTGGAAAAGAGCCCGTTAATCCCAGATTTGTGTCCACACAGCCACTGTCACTGATTCCATCCAAACCACTCGTTGAATTATTTGTGATTTCCAACTTGTTGTGTAATGTTTATGTCTAACCGCCGATGAGCACCGATACGTTTTATTTATAATTTCTCTTCATTATTTCTATTCATATGACAAGGATTACAAAGGATTTGCCAGTAGATTGTCAACTTGATTCATGATGATGACTGCTAGCTAAGATTTTGAAGGTATGATGTTGACATGAACAGTCCAGTCAAATCTGCTGTACATATGTGATTTTACATCATTTTATCTGTGAACAATGACCATGGGCCTTCTTGGATGGGCACGTCTATGGCAGCAACCGAAGAGCTAGCATTTTCAATGTCTCCTCTTACACTTGGCAGTGACGTGAAGTCCCCATGAGTGACAGAACACTGAGCCAATCATGGCGCAACGCTCCGTACTTTCTGCTGGTTTGCCACACCACCACAAAAAGCACTGAGCTAGGCTGAAACACCTGCATTTTGGAGATGCCTTACTCAAGAAAACAGAAAAGAGACCATGTTTGTATGCTGCTTTATTATGTCAATGAAATATATATTTTTTTACATTGTTGGCATACTGATATGTGACACGTATTAATGCCAAAATAACATGCAAAACAGGCAAATGTCTGGCTAAAAATGTGGGGCTCTGCCCCAACCTGCCCTGAATGACAGGTCACTGCTCTTAACTCAATCTGTGTCCTGGAAACCATCCCGACATGTTTCAGCAAAGCCTAAACTGTCGGCCTCACAGAACAACAGAGAAATTATATTTTTTTAAAGAACAATAAACACAAAAACATAGAGCTCTCAAAAACTTCCTAAACTGCCATGAAATTACATATTTTACACACAGTGTCTTTTGAAAACTTATTTAGCAGTTTATTAGTGCAGTAAACATGAATTGGGAATAATTTTCCGTAGTTAAAATTCAAAGATTGGCATGTAAGATTAGGTACATTATTACAAACAATGATAGCTACAAAATACAAAACAATTCATAATGTAGACAAAAGAGTTACCAGAAGCATTTTTTTAAAGAAGCTCAAGGTTGCATGTTCACCCATTAACCACAACTTTGAGTGCTTTTGAAGTTTCTTTGATTGGTGAGATATCTTGCAGTTATCCAAAGGGTGTGTTGTGCTGTTCTATGCAGTGAGAGTTCCAACATGGTTTACTCCGCTAGCTCCAGCAATGGCGGAGCCAACCCCAGGACGAGAGCCACTCCCAGGACGACCTCTCCAACCCCCCTTGGAATCTTTTCTACCCATCTTAGAGCTCCTAGAGCCTCCGTTGTCCTTGCCTCTTCTTGTCCGAATCTTCTGCTGTAATCATTAAAAATATGAATTTAAACTTTTAAAACGGAAAAAGCAGAACCTTTTTGACCAGACTAATCGGAAAAAGTTATTATTTCAAGAGATGCATGTTTCACATTCATGAAATTCATAAACTGCTAAGCATTTAATGCACTTTCATCATTTTTTTATTGCAGATCAACTGTTCTGACACTGTTAGGCTACCTTTAGCATTGCGTCCTAACTAATATAGGTAGGGAGATGTTGAGAAATAACTTACAACTTCTGCCTCCATGTATTCACAAGAAATGTCAGACCGGTCAGTGTTGAGGGTGTTGCCAGTCTCCAGAATCGGATGTCTGACCTCCATGCTGCACATCATTCGTTTCTATAGAGGAAGGAGTCATTGACAATTAGCCATTTGCCAATCTCAGCTTATTATTGGTCATTTATTGCGTCCCATGACTATTATTTCACACAATACTGTAAAATCCAATTGTTCTTACCCCATTTTTCTTCAGAGGGCATGGTTGGCCTCGCTGCCCCTGTGCCTTACTGCAGAGCGTCTCCTGCAGGGGGAAGCTCAACCTTACAGACACCTCAGACTGGTCCACATCCTCTGTATTCAACTGGGATCAGAGAGAAAACACAGTATTGTCAATTATTTCAATGGTCACCCCCCCCCATTGAATCTATTTCTTTTCCATGTAAAAGTATCGTTGTTGCATATTAAACAGACAAATATCGCTTAACTTGACTGGAATAAAACTATTTAACAAACCATGACACATAAACATTGTTGTGCCCCTCAGCACTGTGTAAATAAGAGGAGGGAAACGTTCATACTGTCAGTCTCACTGTCTCAATACTCACAGTCTCGACTTCCAGCTGGTTCAGAAGCGGATGGAAAGCCTGCTCTTTCACAGGAAGCAGCTGATTTGAAGCAGCTGTGATGATGTCTTCATACCTGGTCTCAGTCTGGGTCTGACCTCTGACCAGCAGGTTAGCCACAGCGAGCAAGAGGAGAGATCTCACCAGAGCCTTCATCTTCATGTCTGATTCCTGCTCTGAGAACCACCTCTGTTTTATAGTCTGTCTTGTTCTTATAGGAAAACCTAGGGTTGAGCAATCCAGGCTTTTGGGAAACCACTGCCTGCAGGTAGTCATGCTTCTTCCAGGACTAGGTTTGGACTAGTAAAACTCATTCAACTCATTCATTCATTCAGCCTCATTTACTACCTTTAAAAAAATAGCTGATACTGTATGTTTGACTTGCTTAAACAAATGTGGTTTCTAATGACAATTGAGATGTAAAAACTATGGCATAAGGGGACGACAAGCGGATAAGAGGCAATCAGTAATTTTGATTAGGACGGACGTAACGTTAGTCAATATAACTATTTGTTCAGCAACAGAATTCAGAACATGGGCCGTTCTTACAGTATTATCCCTGTACACCAAGTTAGAACCGTATAATAAATAAAGGGGGCATATAAGCAGATAACGAAAGCTCTTACAATATTAGATGATTACATTTCTCTAAAACAGGTTATAGGCTACCTTAGAACAGTCAGAACAGTAGGCGAAATTAAGATGGGTAAATAGACCAAATTATTAGGGTGAGACAAATGCACTACTAACATCTTACTACACAATATACACTTAGTATTGCTTTCTTAGCTACAGTATACATATCTTCCTGGCATATTACATCATTTACGAAGCTGAATACATTACATTGTTTTCCTCAAATTGTTGTGCTCGGCTCACTTGAACAGGAAGGTAATGCGGCGGTCCTCCAAGTTAACAGTTGTTTTGATCATCATGCTTCATTGACAGCATGGCCAATTTTGAATGTTTATCATTTTAAACTTGGAAAAGAGCCCGTTAATCCCAGATTTGTGTCCACACAGCCACTGTCACTGATTCCATCCAAACCACTCGTTGAATTATTTGTGATTTCCAACTTGTTGTGTAATGTTTATGTCTAACCGCCGATGAGCACCGATACGTTTTATTTATAATTTCTCTTCATTATTTCTATTCATATGACAAGGATTACAAAGGATTTGCCAGTAGATTGTCAACTTGATTCATGATGATGACTGCTAGCTAAGATTTTGAAGGTATGATGTTGACATGAACAGTCCAGTCAAATCTGCTGTACATATGTGATTTTACATCATTTTATCTGTGAACAATGACCATGGGCCTTCTTGGATGGGCACGTCTATGGCAGCAACCGAAGAGCTAGCATTTTCAATGTCTCCTCTTACACTTGGCAGTGACGTGAAGTCCCCATGAGTGACAGAACACTGAGCCAATCATGGCGCAACGCTCCGTACTTTCTGCTGGTTTGCCACACCACCACAAAAAGCACTGAGCTAGGCTGAAACACCTGCATTTTGGAGATGCCTTACTCAAGAAAACAGAAAAGAGACCATGTTTGTATGCTGCTTTATTATGTCAATGAAATATATATTTTTTTACATTGTTGGCATACTGATATGTGACACGTATTAATGCCAAAATAACATGCAAAACAGGCAAATGTCTGGCTAAAAATGTGGGGCTCTGCCCCAACCTGCCCTGAATGACAGGTCACTGCTCTTAACTCAATCTGTGTCCTGAAACCATCCCGACATGTTTCAGCAAAGCCTAAACTGTCGGCCTCACAGAACAACAGAGAAATTATATTTTTTAAAGAACAATAAACACAAAAACATAGAGCTCTCAAAAACTTCCTAAACTGCCATGAAATTACATATTTTACACACAGTGTCTTTTGAAAACTTATTTAGCAGTTTATTAGTGCAGTAAACATGAATTGGGAATAATTTTCCGTAGTTAAAATTCAAAGATTGGCATGTAAGATTAGGTACATTATTACAAACAATGATAGCTACAAAATACAAAACAATTCATAATGTAGACAAAAGAGTTACCAGAAGCATTTTTTTAAAGAAGCTCAAGGTTGCATGTTCACCCATTAACCACAACTTTGAGTGCTTTTGAAGTTTCTTTGATTGGTGAGATATCTTGCAGTTATCCAAAGGGTGTGTTGTGCTGTTCTATGCAGTGAGAGTTCCAACATGGTTTACTCCGCTAGCTCCAGCAATGGCGGAGCCAACCCCAGGACGAGAGCCACTCCCAGGACGACCTCTCCAACCCCCCTTGGAATCTTTTCTACCCATCTTAGAGCTCCTAGAGCCTCCGTTGTCCTTGCCTCTTCTTGTCCGAATCTTCTGCTGTAATCATTAAAAATATGAATTTAAACTTTTAAAACGGAAAAAGCAGAACCTTTTTGACCAGACTAATCGGAAAAAGTTATTATTTCAAGAGATGCATGTTTCCACATTCATGAAATTCATAAACTGCTAAGCATTTAATGCACTTTCACATTTTTTTTTTTATTGCAGATCAACTGTTCTGACACTGTTAGGCTACCTTTAGCATTGCGTCCTAACTAATATAGGTAGGGAGATGTTGAGAAATAACTTACAACTTCTGCCTCCATGTATTCACAAGAAATGTCAGACCGGTCAGTGTTGAGGGTGTTGCCAGTCTCCAGAATCGGATGTCTGACCTCCATGCTGCACATCATTCGTTTCTATAGAGGAAGGAGTCATTGACAATTAGCCATTTGCCAATCTCAGCTTATTATTGGTCATTTATTGCGTCCCATGACTATTATTTCACACAATACTGTAAAATCCAATTGTTCTTACCCCATTTTTCTTCAGAGGGCATGGTTGGCCTCGCTGCCCCTGTGCCTTACTGCAGAGCGTCTCCTGCAGGGGGAAGCTCAACCTTACAGACACCTCAGACTGGTCCACATCCTCTGTATTCAACTGGGATCAGAGAGAAAACACAGTATTGTCAATTATTTCAATGGTCACCCCCCATTGAAAATGTAAAAGTATGTTGTTGCATATTAAACAGACAAATATCGCTTAACTTGACTGGAATAAAACTATTTAACAAACCATGACACATAAACATTGTTGTGCCCCTCAGCACTGTGTAAATAAGAGGAGGGAAACGTTCATACTGTCAGTCTCACTGTCTCAATACTCACAGTCTCGACTTCCAGCTGGTTCAGAAGCGGATGGAAAGCCTGCTCTTTCACAGGAAGCAGCTGATTTGAAGCAGCTGTGATGATGTCTTCATACCTGGTCTCAGTCTGGGTCTGACCTCTGACCAGCAGGTTAGCCACAGCGAGCAAGAGGAGAGATCTCACCAGAGCCTTCATCTTCATGTCTGATTCCTACTCTGAGAACCACATCTGTTTTATAGTCTGTCTTGTTCTTATAGGAAAACCTAGGGTTGAGCAATCCAGGCTTTTGGGAAACCACTGCCTGCAGGTAGTCATGCTTCTTCCAGGACTAGGTTTGGACTAGTAAAACTCATTCAACTCATTCATTCATTCAGCCTCATTTACTACCTTTAAAAAAATAGCTGATACTGTATGTTTGACTTGCTTAAACAAATGTGGTTTCTAATGACAATTGAGATGTAAAAACTATGGCATAAGGGGACGACAAGCGGATAAGAGGCAATCAGTAATTTTGATTAGGACGGACGTAACGTTAGTCAATATAACTATTTGTTCAGCAACAGAATTCAGAACATGGGCCGTTCTTACAGTATTATCCCTGTACACCAAGTTAGAACCGTATAATAAATAAAGGGGGCATATAAGCAGATAATGAAAGCTCTTACAATATTAGATGATTACATTTCTCTAAAACAGGTTATAGGCTACCTTAGAACAGTCAGAACAGTAGGCGAAATTAAGATGGGTAAATAGACCAAATTATTAGGGTGAGACAAATGCACTACTAACATCTTACTACACAATATACACTTAGTATTGCTTTCTTAGCTACAGTATACATATCTTCCTGGCATATTACATCATTTACGAAGCTGAATACATTACATTGTTTTCCTCAAATTGTTGTGCTCGGCTCACTTGAACAGGAAGGTAATGCGGCGGTCCTCCAAGTTAACAGTTGTTTTGATCATCATGCTTCATTGACAGCATGGCCAATTTTGAATGTTTATCATTTTAAACTTGGAAAAGAGCCCGTTAATCCCAGATTTGTGTCCACACAGCCACTGTCACTGATTCCATCCAAACCACTCGTTGAATTATTTGATTTCCAACTTGTTGTGTAATGTTTATGTCTAACCGCCGATGAGCACCGATACGTTTTATTTATAATTTCTCTTCATTATTTCTATTCATATGACAAGGATTACAAAGGATTTGCCAGTAGATTGTCAACTTGATTCATGATGATGACTGCTAGCTAAGATTTTGAAGGTATGATGTTGACATGAACAGTCCAGTCAAATCTGCTGTACATATGTGATTTTACATCATTTTATCTGTGAACAATGACCATGGGCCTTCTTGGATGGGCACGTCTATGGCAGCAACCGAAGAGCTAGCATTTTCAATGTCTCCTCTTACACTTGGCAGTGACGTGAAGTCCCCATGAGTGACAGAACACTGAGCCAATCATGGCGCAACGCTCCGTACTTTCTGCTGGTTTGCCACACCACCACAAAAGCACTGAGCTAGGCTGAAACACCTGCATTTTGGAGATGCCTTACTCAAGAAAACAGAAAAGAGACCATGTTTGTATGCTGCTTTATTATGTCAATGAAATATATATTTTTACATTGTTGGCATACTGATATGTGACACGTATTAATGCCAAAATAACATGCAAAACAGGCAAATGTCTGGCTAAAAATGTGGGGCTCTGCCCCAACCTGCCCTGAATGACAGGTCACTGCTCTTAACTCAATCTGTGTCCTGGAAACCATCCCGACATGTTTCAGCAAAGCCTAAACTGTCGGCCTCACAGAACAACAGAGAAATTATATTTTTTTAAAGAACAATAAACACAAAAACATAGAGCTCTCAAAAACTTCCTAAACTGCCATGAAATTACATATTTTACACACAGTGTCTTTTGAAAACTTATTTAGCAGTTTATTAGTGCAGTAAACATGAACTGGGAATAATTTTCCGTAGTTAAAATTCAAAGATTGGCATGTAAGATTAGGTACATTATTACAAACAATGATAGCTACAAAATACAAAACAATTCATAATGTAGACAAAAGAGTTACCAGAAGCATTTTTTTTAAAGAAGCTCAAGGTTTCATGTTCACCCATTAACCACAACTTTGAGTGCTTTTGAAGTTTCTTTGATTGGTGAGATATCTTGTAGTTATCCAAAGGGTGTGTTGTGCTGTTCTATGCAGTGAGAGTTCCAACATGGTTTCCTCCGCTAGCTCCAGCAATGCCGGAGCCAACCCCAGGACGAGAGCGACTCCCAGGACGACCTCTCCAACCCCACATCTTAGAGCCCCTAGAGCCTCCGCTGTCCTTGCCTCTTCTTGTCCGAATCTTCTGCTGTAATCATTAAAAATATGAATTTAAACTTTTAAAAAGGAAAAAGCAGAACCTTTTTGACCAGACTAATCGGAAAAAGTTATTATTTCAAGAGATGCATATTTTCACATTCATGAAATTCATAAACTGCTAAGCATTTAATGCACTTTACCATCTGCATTTTTTAAATTGCAGATCAACTGTTCTGACACTGTTAGGCTACCTTTAGCATTGCGTCCTAACTAATATAGGTAGGGAGATGT
The DNA here is from genome assembly GCF_018296145.1 of Oncorhynchus tshawytscha. Taxonomy (NCBI): domain Eukaryota; kingdom Metazoa; phylum Chordata; class Actinopteri; order Salmoniformes; family Salmonidae; genus Oncorhynchus; species Oncorhynchus tshawytscha. The sequence goes on from NC_056438.1 coordinate 64,111,137, forward strand.
TGAGAAATAACTTACAACTTCTGCCTCCACGTATTCACAAGAAATGTCAGACCGGTCAGTGTTGAGGGTATTGCCAGTCTCCAGAATCGGATGTCTGACCTCCATGCTGCACATCATTCGTTTCTATAGAGGAAGGAGTCATTGACAATTAGCCATTTTCCAATCTCAGCTTATTATTGGTCGTTTCTTGCGTCCCATGACTATTATTTCACACAATACTGTAAAATCTAATTGTTCTTACCCCATTTTTCTTCAGAAGGCATGGTTGGCCTCGCTGCCCCTGTGCCTTACTGCAGAGCGTCTCCTGCAGGGGGAAGCTCAACCTTACAGACACCTCAGACTGGTCCACATCCTCTGTATTCAACTGGGATCAGAGAGAAAACACAGTATTGTCAATTATTTCAATGGTCACCCCCCCCCCTGTAAATGTGTACATGTTGTTGCATATTAAACAGACAAATATCGCTTAACTTGACTGGAATAAAACTATTTAACAAACCATGACACATAAACATTGTTGTGCCCCTCAGCACTGTGTAAATAAGAGGAGGGAAACGTTCATACTGTCAGTCTCACTGTCTCAATACTCACAGTCTCGACTTCCAGCTGGTTCAGAAGCGGATGGAAAGCCTGCTCTTTCACAGGAAGCAGCTGATTTGAAGCAGCTGTGATGATATCTTCATACCTGGTCTCAGTCTGGGTCTGACCTCTGACCAGCAGGTTAGCCACAGCGAGCAAGAGGAGAGATCTCACCAGAGCCTTCATCTTCATGTCTGATTCCTACTCTGAGAACCACATCTGTTTTATAGTCTGTCTTATTCTTATAGGAAAACCTAGGGTTGAGCAATCCAGGCTTTTGGGAAACCACTGCCTGCAGGTAGTCATGCTTCTTCCAGGACTAGGTTTGGACTAGTAAAACTCATTCAACTCATTCATTCATTCAGCCTCATTTACTACCTTTAAAAAAATAGCTGATACTGTATGTTTGACTTGCTTAAACAAATGTGGTTTCTAATGACAATTGAGATGTAAAAACTATGGCATAAGGGGACGACAAGCGGATAAGAGGCAATCAGTAATTTTGATTAGGACGGACGTAACGTTAGTCAATATAACTATTTGTTCAGTAACAGAATTCAGAACATGGGCCGTTCTTACAGTATTATCCCTGTACACCAAGTTAGAACCGTATAATAAATAAAGGGGGCATATAAGCAGATAATGAAAGCTCTTACAATATTAGATGATTACATTTCTCTAAAACAGGTTATAGGCTACCTTAGAACAGTCAGAACAGTAGGCGAAATTAAGATGGGTAAATAGACCAAAATATTAGGGTGAGACAAATGCGCTACTAACATCTTACTACACAACATACACTTAGTATTGCTTTCTTAGCTACAGTATACATATCTTCCTGGCATATTACATCATTTACGAAGCTGAATACATTACATTGTTTTCCTCAAATTGTTGTGCTCGGCTCACTTGAACAGGAAGGTAATGCGGCGGTCCTCCAAGTTAACAGTTGTTTTGATCATCATGCTTCATTGACAGCATGGCCAATTTTGAATGTTTATCATTTTAAACTTGGAAAAGAGCCCGTTAATCCCAGATTTGTGTCCACACAGCCACTGTCACTGATTCCATCCAAACCACTCGTTGAATTATTTGTGATTTCCAACTTGTTGTGTAATGTTTATGTCTAACCGCCGATGAGCACCGATACGTTTTATTTATAATTTCTCTTCATTATTTCTATTCATATGACAAGGATTACAAAGGATTTGCCAGTAGATTGTCAACTTGATTCATGATGATGACTGCTAGCTAAGATTTTGAAGGTATGATGTTGACATGAACAGTCCAGTCAAATCTGCTGTACATATGTGATTTTACATCATTTTATCTGTGAACAATGACCATGGGCCTTCTTGGATGGGCACGTCTATGGCAGCAACCGAAGAGCTAGCATTTTCAATGTCTCCTCTTACACTTGGCAGTGACGTGAAGTCCCCATGAGTGACAGAACACTGAGCCAATCATGGCGCAACGCTCCGTACCTTCTGCTGGTTTGCCACACCACCACAAAAAGCACTGAGCTAGGCTGAAACACCTGCATTTTGGAGATGCCTTACTCAAGAAAACAGAAAAGAGACCATGTTTGTATGCTGCTTTATTATGTCAATGAAATATATATTTTTTTACATTGTTGGCATACTGATATGTGACACGTATTAATGCCAAAATAACATGCAAAACAGGCAAATGTCTGGCTAAAAATGTGGGGCTCTGCCCCAACCTGCCCTGAATGACAGGTCACTGCTCTTAACTCAATCTGTGTCCTGGAAACCATCCCGACATGTTTCAGCAAAGCCTAAACTGTCGGCCTCACAGAACAACAGAGAAATTATATTTTTTAAAGAACAATAAACACAAAAACATAGAGCTCTCAAAAACTTCCTAAACTGCCATGAAATTACATATTTTACACACAGTGTCTTTTGAAAACTTATTTAGCAGTTTATTAGTGCAGTAAACATGAACTGGGAATAATTTTCCGTAGTTAAAATTCAAAGATTGGCATGTAAGATTAGGTACATTATTACAAACAATGATAGCTACAAAATACAAAACAATTCATAATGTAGACAAAAGAGTTACCAGAAGCATTTTTTTAAAAGAAGCTCAAGGTTTCATGTTCACCCATTAACCACAACTTTGAGTGCATTTGAAGTTTCTTTGATTGGTGAGATATCTTGTAGTTATCCAAAGGGTGTGTTGTGCTGTTCTATGCAGTGAGAGTTCCAACATGGTTTCCTCCGCTAGCTCCAGCAATGCCGGAGCCAACCCCAGGACGAGAGCGACTCCCAGGACGACCTCTCCAACCCCACATCTTAGAGCCCCTAGAGCCTCCGCTGTCCTTGCCTCTTCTTGTCCGAATCTTCTGCTGTAATCATTAAAAATATGAATTTAAACTTTTAAAAAGGAAAAAGCAGAACCTTTTTGACCAGACTAATCGGAAAAAGTTATTATTTCAAGAGATGCATATTTTCACATTCATGAAATTCATAAACTGCTAAGCATTTTATGCACTTTACCATCTGCATTTTTTTTATTGCAGATCAACTGTTCTGACACTGTTAGGCTACCTTTAGCATTGCGTCCTAACTAATATAGGTAGGGAGATGTTGAGAAATAACTTACAACTTCTGCCTCCACGTATTCACAAGAAATGTCAGACCGGTCAGTGTTGAGGGTATTGCCAGTCTCCAGAATCGGATGTCTGACCTCCATGCTGCACATCATTCGTTTCTATAGAGGAAGGAGTCATTGACAATTAGCCATTTTCCAATCTCAGCTTATTATTGGTCGTTTCTTGCGTCCCATGACTATTATTTCACACAATACTGTAAAATCCAATTGTTCTTACCCCATTTTTCTTCAGAAGGCATGGTTGGCCTCGCTGCCCCTGTGCCTTACTGCAGAGCGTCTCCTGCAGGGGGAAGCTCAACCTTACAGACACCTCAGACTGGTCCACATCCTCTGTATTCAACTGGGATCAGAGAGAAAACACAGTATTGTCAATTATTTCAATGGTCACCCCCCTGTAAATGTGTACATGTTGTTGCATATTAAACAGACAAATATCGCTTAACTTGACTGGAATAAAACTATTTAACAAACCATGACACAAACATTGTTGTGCCCCTCAGCACTGTGTAAATAAGAGGAGGGAAACGTTCATACTGTCAGTCTCACTGTCTCAATACTCACAGTCTCGACTTCCAGCTGGTTCAGAAGCGGATGGAAAGCCTGCTCTTTCACAGGAAGCAGCTGATTTGAAGCAGCTGTGATGATATCTTCATACCTGGTCTCAGTCTGGGTCTGACCTCTGACCAGCAGGTTAGCCACAGCGAGCAAGAGGAGAGATCTCACCAGAGCCTTCATCTTCATGTCTGATTCCTACTCTGAGAACCACATCTGTTTTATAGTCTGTCTTGTTCTTATAGGAAAACCTAGGGTTGAGCAATCCAGGCTTTTGGGAAACCACTGCCTGCAGGTAGTCATGCTTCTTCCAGGACTAGGTTTGGACTAGTAAAACTCATTCAACTCATTCATTCATTCAGCCTCATTTACTACCAAATCTGTGTCTACGAAAATGGCTCTACATGTTGTCTGCCAATTAGATCAGTCAGACCATTGGCCCCTTTGCAGTATATTGCTAAATTAGATACATATTTTAGTTTAAACAGCGTAATGAACAATTATTCTAATTCTAATCATGTTTGTTAAGATGATGTATGTTTTGTATTCTACTTTATACATGCTAAAACAGTCATTCATTATGGGCTAGACTATGATGATCTGTAATGTCTACTACACTTGTACAGTGCCTTCAGAAAGTATTCATACCATTTGACTTATTTCACATTTTGTTGTGTTACAGCCTAAATTCAAAATGGATTAAATTGATTTTTTTTCACACCCATCAACACAAATGACCCTATAATGACAAAGTGAAAACACGTTTTTTGACATTTTAGCAAATGTATTGAAAATGAAAGATCACATTTCATAAGGATTCACACCCCTGAGTCAATACATGTTAGAATCACTTTTCTGGGTAAGTCTTTAAGAGATTTGCCCACCTGGATTGTACAATATTTGTTCTGACCAACTGGCAAGTGGCTTCGCTGAAATGTTCAACCTCTCTCTGACTGAGTCTGTAACACCAACATGTTTCAAGCAAACCACTATAGTCCGTGTGCCCAAGAACACTAAGGTAACCTGCCTAAATGACTAGCCTATCGACCCGTAGCACTCACGTCTGCAGCCATGAAGTGCTTTGAAAGGCTGTTCATGGCTCACATTAACACCATTATCCCAGAAACCCTAGACTCACTCCAATTAGCATACCGCCCAAACAGATCCTCAGATGATGCAATCTCTATTGCACTCAACACTGCCCTTTCCCACCTGGACAAAAGCAACTACTATGTGAGAAAGCTATTCATTGACTACAGCTCAGCGTTCAACAATATAGTGCCCTCAAAGATCATCACTTAGCTAAGGACCCGGGGACTTAACACCTCCTTCTGCAACTGGATCCTGGACTTCCTGACGGGCCGCCCCCAGGTGGTGAGGGTGGTACTGTAGGTAACAACACATCTGCCACGTTGATCAACACATCTGCCACATCTGCCACCTCAGGGGTGCGTGCTCAGTCCCTTCATGTAAGACTCCAAGACCATCATCAAGTTTGCCGATAACACAACAGTGGTAGGCCTGATCACCGACAACGATGAGACAGCCTATAGGGAGGAGGTCAGAGACCTGGCCGTGTGGTGCCAGGACAACAACCTCTCCCTCAACGTGATCAAGACAATGAAGATGATTGTGGACTACAGGAAAAGGAGGACCGAGCACGTCCCCATTCTCATCGACGGGGCTGTAGTGGAGCAGGTTGAGAACTTCAAGTTCCTTGGTGTCCACATCACCAACAAACTATCATGGTCCAAACACACCAAGACAGTCGTGAAGAGGGCACGACAAAACCTATTCCCCCTCAGGAGATTGAAAAGATTTGCCATGGGTCCTCAGATCCTAAGAAGGTTCTACAGCTGCACCATCCTGACTGTTTGCATCACAGCCTGGTATGGAAACTGCTCGGACTCTGAACGCAAGGCACTACAGAGGGTAGTGCGTACGGCCCAGTACATCACTGGGGCCAAGTTTCCTGCCATCCAGGACCTCCACACCAGGCAGTGTCAGAGAAAGGCCCTAAACATTGTCAAAGACTCCAGCCACCCTAGTTATAGACTGTTCTCTCTGCTACCGCACGGCAAGCGGTACCGGAGCGCCAAGTCTAGGTCCAAAATGCTTAACAGCTTCTTCCCCCAAGCCTTAAAACTCCTGAACAGCTTATCAAATGGCTACCCAGACCCCTCTTTTATGCTGCTGCTACTCATTGTTTATTTTTATGCATAGTCACTTTAACTCTCCCTCCATGTACATATTACCTCAATTACCTCGACTAACCGGTGCCACCGTACATTGACTCTGTACCGGTCCCTCTGTATATTGCCTCAGCAATATACAGCAGATCATTGACATATGGAGGTTAGTGTTCTTTAGTGACGTATGCTTCTGAAGGTGCTGGCCAAGTAGCAGTAGGAAAGCTTAGCCAGGAAAAAAAGTGTTGTGAAACGTCTCATGACTCATGTTCCCCCGTCACTCAAAATGTGTGTTGCAACTCGCTTAGAACCTTTTATTTCCCAATCTGACTGCCACTATGTCAAGGCACTGTCAAATGTAAACACATATCAGAAAACTTTACAGCTACACAAAACGTTCCGTTTCTAGATCTAGTATATCTGTATGCTAGATGTTATTGATTTGCATCATTTTGAATTGAAGAGGTGAAGAACATTAGGCTACCGATCTACTGTATGTTTTCCTTGTGGGTTGGTAATGTGGGGCAATTTAATACTCAGTTTCAATGGCATGCATTTTAAATGGTTATATATCAGTATGTGGGCAGTTATTACAATGCAGTCTACTGTTCATAACAGTAGGCCTATACTATATGCATATGTTGATACCTTTACTTTGACTGTATAGATGAACAATTATATCCCAAGATCAAAAAGATTTTCAGATTTGCACATTATTGTCACCCATGATGTAACTGTATCAAGTCTGCTCTCAATTGTAGATTCACCGCAGTATACACAGTAGTAATAATAATAACAATTATATTTATTGGGAAATATACATATAGTGCTTTTCAAGGACTCAATGTCACTTAAACTAGTTCTTTATTGCATAGACTATATTTTGCTAGCTCACCGAGTAATACTGTCTCATTCTCGCCATCTCCTGGACATGCTGTGAAACCTCTTCTCTTGTTATCTTCCCAAAAACATGTGCATGTCTGAGTCACCAACATCATACACACTTGACTGTAGACGGCAGAGGTCACGTGAAAGACCGAAAGAGGGTTGGATCCTCTGCAGCAAAGGCTTTTCAACCGCTTTATCTATTTGGATATTTTTTTGTTTTTTCATGTTTGAATACAAAATACATTTACATTGCCAGACATTTAATTTTCACACACCTTCCTATTATGTTTCAATTTACATGAACACATATATAGAAGTGTCACTACAAATCAACTTGAATCGAGTTCAGTACTGCTGTAGTGTTGTTGTTGTAGTACTGTCTGGAGATGAGTCACACTAAAGTAGCTTCTCTATGTTTGTCTATAGCAGCTGCTGTAAGAATCTCTTCATTTACACAGATGTACATGTGCAGCACTGTAAAGGCACAAATGGCACCTCAGTTGCTGTAGGAGTAGTGACCGCTTGCTGTTAATGTCTTTTGGGTGTTTACTGAGGGGTGTGGAAAAGATTTACAACTCGCCTCTAGACCAGCTGGTTTTTTCAGCATGCTCTGATAATATTCTCACTCGCAACAACTCAAGATGGACTGTGAAAATTCACATGCACCTATAAAACACACACACACACACACACACACACACACACACACACACACACACACACACACACACACACACACACACACACACACACACACACACACACACACACACACACACACACACACACACGTAGACAGTAAAACACATACAACAACAAAAAAACACACATATGATGAATGTAATGCTCAGTTATAATAATGTAATTAAAATGTACCACAACACATATGTTGTTTATGGTTTTCGCATAACTACAGTAAATTGTATGTATGACATTGAGCACTAAGTTTGAATGTTACAATATGAAGCTATGCACAAAGCTGGAGACATTGGAACTTGACATGCCAATACCAAGTATGGAAATTCTCTTTTGACATTGTGTCCATCATGACATTGAAGTGTCGGTCTCATTGATCAAAAATAGTACAAACATAAATAGATAGCAAAACATGGCTACATGTATTACTGTACATGTGATAAACTGCCTGTAATTCTAAAAGCAGATACAGTACAACTATGTATTTAGTTTATGTGATCCTCTATCCAATTTGCCTATCCTCTATCAGGTACAGTATAAGCATGAAAAATTATACACCTTGCCTTGTCACAAACATAATATTATTAGTCTTTCCATTGTTTGTCAAAAGCATGACTGTCAGTCTACAATTAATTAATTAATTAGTCTCTAGGACTCCAATTATTTTAGCCCAGGACATACAGTAACTCAGTAAAGACATGAAGTCTGAATTCAAGTCGTCCGTGGCAATAGAGACTTAGTAATGTTAGGATTACCCTCCGCTAGAGTTTCAGAGTTTAAATAAGAGCCATCGGAGGCCTGCTGTTGTCAGTCACACAGTAAGCTAAGCAGAGCAGAGGGGGAAAGCCCAGTGAGAGGACTAGGACCATGATATGGCTTGAAAGCAAACAGTCAGGCAGGGGCTGCATCAGCTTTGCACTACCTCTACTTTATTCCTATAATAAACCATATTTCATTCAGATTGCAACTGAAGTAGACCATGCTTTGAACCAGAGCCATATAAGCTCATATGGTTCTGCTTTGAACTGTTTGCCCAGTGGTGTAGTGCACTTTCGTGGTACCCCCGCAAGGTTCCAGCAAAATTGTATAGCTAATCTTATGCTATTTTACACATTATTCCATGAGGCTCAGAGAAAATATTGCTGTTAGAGCTAATTTCCTGTATATAAAAAAAAGATAAGTCATTGCCCATAACATGATATGCTATCTGGGGAGTGGGGAGCCCCCCCCCCCTGATATTTAATAGCTTATTCATAGGTTGCACCTCTGTCACTAATTGAGTAGAATGCTCAGTCGGGCATAAGTCCAAAACGAACCTACTTCCATCCAATGTGATGCAGTTTGTTCTGTAGTCCCATAATAGGAGGGATGGTTTCTATATTGATTGTCTTTGAATTGCTCTGTTGATTGATTTGAATGAACTTTGGTAAACAGAGACATAAGAACACAAAGCTGTATGCTGTCCGTGATGGCAAATTCAGAGCAATGCCATGGTAAGAAATGTGACTGTTCCTGGTGCAAATACAATGTCCTATCCCATCCTATCTAGCCCTATGCCCTCTCTAAATCATGGCATTGAATGCGTTAGCAGGATTCTCTCTCTTCACAACTGGCTACGTGATTATTACAGCTCAATGGGTGTAACTTTTGTTGACAATTTCGCTACCTTTTGGAAACAAAACATGTTTATAAGGAGGATGGGATCCACCCAAATCATTTGCGTTCCTGGATCCTTTCACAGCATCATAAGGCTGCATTGAGACAATGATCAATGACCCAAGCCCAGCTCAGCTAATCCCTACCATTGTGTTGCTGAGTTTTTATAATGCTTCAGCAAATGTACATTATCCCAGGAGTGTTGGTAGACACAATGTAAGTAACCTAATGTATGTCCCTCTAACTGCCCTGAATACCTCTGCTGATCCTACAGCAATTGTATGCAGTAATCATGCGCCTATGAACCCGGGCTATACTGTTAGCACTGAGGCGGTGTGCCCTAGTAGGAAGTCCACTGTGTGCAGCTCAGCCTGCACTAACATAAATAGCATGAGCATGTCTACTGCTGCTAAGCTTTCCAGTAAAACTATGAAAACAATCAAATATCACAGAAAAGTTCTAAAAATAGCCCACTTTAACATATGTAGCTTAGGAAACAAGGTTCATCAAATGAATAACTTGCTACAGTAGTAACAGATGACATTCATATTCTGACAATCTCTGAAACTCATTTAGATAATACCTTTGATGAAACGGTGGTAGCAACACATGGTTATAACATCTACAGAAAAGACAGAAATGCCCATGCTGGAGGTGTTGCTGTTTATATTCAGAACCACATTCTTGTGAAGCTTAGAGAGGATCTCATGTTAAATACTGTGGAAGAAATATGGGTAAAGGTTCATCTGCCTCACTTAAAGCCCATTCGAGTGGGATGTTGCTATAGACCACCAAGTGCTAACAGTCAGTATCTGGATAACGTGTGAAATGCTTTATAATGTATATGATATCAACAGAGAGGTATATTTTCTGGGTGATTTAAATATTGACTGATTTTCATCAAGCTGCCCACTTAAAAAAAAGCTTCAAACTGTAACCAGTGCCTGCAACCTGGTTCAGGCTATCAGTCAACCTACCAGGGTAGTTACAAACAGCACAGGAATGAAATCATAACCATGTATTGATCACATCTTTACTAATGCTGCAGAAATGAGCTTGAAAGCTGTATCCAGATCCATTGGATGTAGTGATCACAATATAGTAGCCATATCGAGGAAAATCAATGTTCCAAAGGCTGGGCCTAATATAGTGTATAAGAGAAAGTGTGTGCCCTTTGGCCTGGAGGGAAGCAAAAGTCATTTTGCTACCTAAGAATAGGAAATCCCCCTTTACTGGCTCAAATCGCCTGTTACCAACCTTTAGTAAACCTTTGGGAAAAAATGTGTCCGACCAGATATTATGCTATTTTACTGTAAACAAATTGACAATAGACTTTCAGCATGCTTATAGGAAAGGACATTCAACAAGCACAGAACTTACACAAATGACCAATGATTGACTGAGAGAAATTGATGCTAAAAAGATTGTAGGGGCTATTTTGTTAGACTTTAGCAATGCTTTTGACGTTATGATTGTAGTCTGCTGTTGTGGCTAGGGCTGTGGCGGTCAAGAAATTTCGCCAGCTGTTATTGTCAAGTAAATAACTGCCGGTCTCATGGTAATTGACCGTTAATTAACATAAACACATTAATTTTAAGAAGTTATTTGGCTACTTTAGTTGTGACACTAACCTTATCAATACATATAGGCCTATGGGCTAGCCTACATGAGGTGTGCGACTATGATTTTCTTGCCTTACTGTACACAAACTTGGCATCATTCACAACTTAAGTGATAATATATAATTCACAAGTGATAGGATAATATTGTCCCCCATCACACTATTATTGATTTAATCTTGTCTTTATATATACCAAATAAATAACATAAAGCTGTCATCAAGGCAAAGGATGGCTATTTTGAAGAATCTCAAATATAAAATATATTTTGATTTGTTTAACACTTTTTGGGTTACTACATGATTCCATATGTGTTATTTCATAGTTTTGATGTCTTCACTATTATTCTACAATATAGAAAATAGTAAAAATGAATAAAAACCCTTGAATGAGCAGCTGTGTCCAAAACGTTGACTGGTACTGTATGTGTGAAATTAGTTTGGTTTAGAATGGACCATTATGATGCATCTGTCGGAATAGGGGGGAAAATACATGTAATCTATGCACTTAAATAGAGAATGGAGGACACTTTTCCCATGGTTCATTTTCATGCCAGCCACGTAGGCTATACTCCTGTTGTAAAGGAAATAAGTGTGCTTAATATTAGGAAAGTTGAGAAGAAAATATAATAGGCCTAGCCTATAGAAATCTAAAATTACAATTGGCTCATAACAGGGCAGCAGGGCTGGCCCTTAAATGTACACGGAGAGCTAACATTAATGATGTGCATGTCAATCTCTCATAGCTCAAAGTGAAGGAGAGGTTGACTTCATCACAACTCATTTTTGTAAGAAGTGTTGACAAACTACAAGCACACAGCTCAGACACAGATGCAAACCCCACAAAACATTCCACCAGAGGTCTCTTCACAATCCCCAAGTCCAAAACAGACTATGGGAGGTACACAGTACTACACAGAGCCATAACTACATGGGACTCTATTCCACATCAGGTAACTGTTGCAAGCTGTAGAATCAGATTTAAATAACTGATAAAAATATACCTTATGGAACAGCGTGGTCTGTGAAGAGATACAAATACAGGTACATAAAAACCAGCTTCATGAGGTAGTCACGTGGAATGCATTTAAATTAAAGGTGTGCCTTATTAAAAGTTAATTTGTGGAATTTCTTTACTTAATGCATTTGACCCAATCAGTTGTGATGTGACAAGGTGGGGAGGTATATAGAAGATAGACCTATTTAGTAAAAGACCAAGTCCATAATATGGCAAGAACAGCTCAAATAAGCAAAGAGAAACAACAGACCATTATTATTTTAAGTCAGTCAATACGGAACAATTCAAGAGCGTTGAAAGTTTCTTCAAGTGCTGTCGCAAAAACCATCAAGCACTATGATGAAACTGGCTCTCCTGAGGACCGCCACAGGAATGGAAGACCCAGAGTTACCTCTGCTGCAAAGGGTAAGTTCATCAGAGTTACCAGCCTCAGAAATATCTGCCCAAATAAATGCTTCACTGAGTTCAAGTAACAGACACATCTCAAAATCAACAGAGGAGACTGAGGAGACTGTGTGAATCAGGCCTTCATAGTCAAATTGCTGCAAAGAAACCACTACTAAAGGACACCAATTAGAAGAAGAGACTTGCCAAGAATCATGAGCAATGGACATTAGACCGGTGGAAATTTGTCCTTTGGACTGGAATTAACATTGGAGATTTTTGGTTCCAACCGCTGTGTCTTCGTGAGACACTGTGTGGGTGAACAGATGATCTCTGCATGTGTATTTCCCACCGTAAAGCATGGAGGATGGGGTGTTATGGTGTGGGGGTGCTTTGCTGGTGACACTGTCTGTGATTTATTTAGAATTCAAGGCACACTTAACCAGCATGGCTACCACAGCATTCTGCAGCGAAACGCCATCCCATCTGGTTTGGGCTTAGTGGGACTATCATTTGTTTTTCAACAGGACAATGACCCATCACACCTCCAGGTTGTGTAAGGGCTATTTGACCAAGAAGGAGAGTGATAGAGTGCTGAGCTGGCCTCCACAATCACCAGACCTCAACCCAATTGTGGTAGTTTGGGATGAATTGGACTGCGGAGTGAAGGAAAAGCAGCCAACAAGTGCTCAGCATATGTGGGAACTCCTTCAAGACTGTTGGAAAATAATTCCAGGTGAAGCTGATTGAGAGAATGCCAAGAGTGTGCAAAGCTGTCATCAAGGCAAAGGGTGGCTATTTGAAGAATCTCAAATATAAAATATATTTTGATTGGTTTAACACTTTCTTTGGTTACTACATGATTCCATATGTGTTATTTCATAGTTTTGATGTCTTCACTATTATTCTACAATGTAGAAACTAGTAAAAACAAATAAAAACCTTGAATGAGTAGGTGTTATAAAACTTTTTACCGGTATTGTAAATTGTGGTATTGTTGTATGGTGGGTTTTTTTGTGTTGTGGATAAGTAGTGGTATAGCGATGTTATGTGATTTACTGTTTAATTGTTTGCTTAATTGTAATGTAAGTGCCTTGATGTGCTTAGACCCCAGGAAGAGTTGCTGCTGCCTTGGCAGAAGCTAATCTGCATCCATAATAAAATACAAAAAAATACTAATACAAATGTTTGATGGCCCTCATATGCACAATTTTGAATCTGTTGTTATGGGGTAGGCTAGTCAAGGTAGATAAGCTATACCAGCCTGTCCAGCCCCCTGCTCCAGCACCCAGGCTATATCTACAGTAAATGACAAGTCTATTTTGGGAAGGAGGCTGCACCATAATAGGAACGTCAGCTACTTGGCATCATGAGGTACCAATGAAGAAAAAAGAAACACGCGTAGTCAAACACCCACTGCAGGAGACTGGGGGATGTTATACTGCCCTGGATACAAATCATCATTGTAGGAATATTGACCAAACATAAATTTGTTGAATCTCAACGGCAAAGATTGCATCATCTTTCGGACTGTAAAACTTTGTTAAAGTTTTCGTCCACATGTTTCAGTGCTTGTTTTAACAGAGAGTGTCTGAAGACTCAAGGTGAGAAAATTATTGCTGAAATTGAATTAACCCAGTTCCCAGTTGAAATAGTCTAAATGTAAATTCAATTTGCAATAACTGAACAACATAAATGGTAATTTAATCAGGCCTAATTAATGTAGGCCTATTTTTAAATGTCGAGTTTCTTATTTTTAGACAAATCATCTTTATTAGTGTGCTGTTCTATGTTTGTGGTGACAGTTTTACACGGTCTAAAACCTATGTTTTTATAACTTATATGTTGAATTGCAATGAGTAACTTATAGGTCAAAGAAGACCATATCTAAAATGTTTTTTTGCCGACTATCTACAGTATATCAAACCATCTACATAAAACATGTATGATCTATTTGTATAATTGTATTGGTACATTTATCAAGCAATATCGAATAACGAAGCTTTTCCTTCTCTTGCGGGTTCCCTACCAAACAGCTGAACTCTCTTTGCTACTACAAATGGCAATGGACAGAGACACGGCCTGACAGCTGAGGTTATTTTTGGGACAGGCAGCTCAGGGGAGGGAGGTGACAAAGATGGCAAATGTCACCCTTTCATATAGAATATTTTCTGTATTTAACCGGGTTAAAACAGCATTTATGGTAATCTGACGGTGCGCTGATCAGTTTGGGTAGGCTACCGGCCTAATAAACCACCTGCTCCCCTCTGGATACGCCTTTTTAGCAAGTGTGTGGGTGGGATTTGATCTTGATATGGGTCTGGTTGATGTCATATGCGACCGTGCTTCTCAAGTCTGGTCCTGCAGACTCAAATAATGAATTAATAAAGAATGTGCACCCCTGTGGGTTCCCAGGACCAGAATTGAAGAACAGTTACGCCTATGGTACCAACTAATCTAAATATTCCACTTCAGTAGGCTAGTATTGTTTTAAGTGTAACAAATAGGCAGAAACCTATGAAATATGCACTTCTCACCCAAAAACCTACTGTCGGCTATTATTTGGAAAGAATGAGGAGGATTGTTTTTCTATGCATCCCTCTGTCACTCTAGAATCTGCCTCCCTCTTGGTTAGCTCTGATGATTATTTATCATCAGTTGGACATTTTTTGCTAGAATATGATCCATTTTATGGTTGTTACTTGTAATCTTGTTAGCCTACTCTGTATCACGGTGTTTTAGTTGGAAATCTGTCCTGGGTAGGCAAATGTGCTGTACAAAACAATAAAACTGCAGATTGTTACATTTGAATGGGACAATTTTATGTTCGACCTTCATAGAGACATTATATACAATAAGTCAGTATTCTGTATTGTTTATGTAAATGTAAACAGATGAAGGCTGAGTGATTTGCTCTATAAATGTTTTAACTACTGAGATATCATTGTTATCTGTCCTCAATGCATATCTTACATTTTGGAAAATATGTTTTGTTGACTTCCATTGCAGACAGACATCACTAAAAATATCTAGGCCATAAGTGAGACATGTTAACACATTCCTCCAAGTTCCTGTGAAAACAATCTTAGTTTACAGCAAACATTTAACTCTACAATGGCCCACCCAAACACAGTGTGAACCTATGTGTGAACAAGGTTTTCCAAACTTTAGTCATTACTTGCTGATGTAGAGTTGTTACATTATTATGTCAGGCATGAGAAGGATGAGACACTAGAGGCTGTGTAGTGTCATGCAAGTTTGACATTCCAGTTCAAGAGGCAAGTGATTTAAATGATTGACAATAAGATTAGAAGGATATCTCATAGATTTGGTTGCCTTTCCTATGCACTTCTTGATATAGCCCAGTATTCTTGATTATTCTATTCTCTCAAAGGTGTGTTTCAATTCTAAATGACACTATTTCCTTGGTACACTAGGAACTAGTAATGGACCAGAACCTGTTTGGAGGGGCCCCCAGGTTTCTCACGCGGCCCAAGGCTTTCGCAGTGTGCGTGGGAAAGGATGCCACCTTGAGCTGCACCATCGTGGGCAATCCCACCCCACTGATTACCTGGGAAAAGGAGAAGCTACGTCTGACCTCTGGGGGCCGCTTCAAGATGGTGGATGATGGTGACGTCTACCGCCTCACCATCTACGATCTAACCCTGGAGGACAGCGGCCAGTACATGTGCCGGGCCAAAAACAATGTTGGGGAAGCATATGCATGTGTAACCCTTCACGTAGGCCTTCCACAGGAGATGGTGGAGAGGGCCCCCGTCTTCATGGTCAAGCCTACCTCCGCACGCGTAGGCCTGGGGGGCGATGTGGTCTTCCACTGCCGGGTTGCGGCTTACCCAGAGCCCAAATTTGACTGGGAGAAGGACGGGCGTTACCTGGCCGAGACGAACCGCATCAAGGTGACATCGGACAGTGACAGCAGCTCTCTGAGGATCCAGAGCGTGCGCAGTCTGGACAGCGGCACATACACTTGCCGTGCCCAGAATTCGGTAGGCCGCTCTAACTCCGCAGCCACCTTGCTTGTAGACACCCAGGACTCCCATCACCTGGGCAAGGACAAGAGCACCTCCCTCCTCTCCCACCTGCAGAAGCGTAAAGAAGGGATCTCTATCTACTGCACCACCGAGACCAGCAGCTCCACTTACAACTCCACCACCACCTCCTCGACCGCCACCACTATGGTCACAGACGGGCTGGGCCTTCTGGGTCTAGACCACAGCAGCGCAGCACTGGTCAGTCATCTGCCCAAAGGCGTCTTCACCCGCACCTGCACAGTGACTGAAGGCAAGCACGCCAAACTCAGCTGCTTCGTGACAGGGCACCCCAAGCCTCACATCATCTGGAGGAAGGATGGGGGGAACATTGGCGAGGGACGCAGACAGATCATGTATGAGGACCAGGCAGAGAACTTCATCCTCAAGATCCTGTACTGCAAACAGAGGGACAATGGTCTGTACACCTGTAATGCCTCCAATATGGCTGGACACACCTACAGCGCCGTGCTGGTGATAGTTAAAGGTAAGCAAAAAAATATAGAAAAATCACAAATGGTTGGTATTTCAAGAGCGATGTTTGATTGGAATATAAATTATGTAGAATAGTGCATTTACTCCATCAATTATTATTTTAATTTGAGAGTGCATCACATCTAAGTCTTCTAAAAATAAAATGTTTAGCATTAGTTTTTCCATATTCTGCCATTACCATACTCCCAAGTCTAGTTCATCACTCGGCTGTTGAGGATAAAGGGCGGGTAGTTTTCTTTAACGTTTCCATAACGAAGCAAAGGGATTCATGTGTATTTAAGGGACATGACAATGCTTGTCATGTGGGGAGATGACCTTAGATTAATTCTCTCTCATTGCTCTATATGAATTGCTGATAATCGACTAGTATATAACATATATAGCATTTGTTTAAATATAGCTCAAATGTCTCTGCAATGCAGGCCTGCATAACAGTGGAGTTTGTCATTCTTGTGATGTTGAGGTCCCCCTGTACACGGGCTTATGTATGTGAAAGCATTGATTTCAAAGAGTGTTTAAAGGCCCAATGCAGCCATTTTTACATTTTTTACATTGACATTTTAGTTATTTAGCAGACACTCTTATCCAGAGCAACTTACAGCAGTGAGTGGATACATTCCCCCCCATACTGAGCTCATTATCAAATAATTTCTGTGCGACAGTTAAGTACCATATTGTGATTGTTCTCAATTAAAATGTTCATAAAGAAACAAAAATAGCTTCTTAGCAAAGAGCAATTACTCCAGAAATAATTTTACTAGGACTGTCTGAGTGGTCTGAGTGGAGAGGTTAAAAAAAAAAAAAAGAGCTGTTATTCACCGCATGTTGATGTCTCCATGGCAACACTCCATTCCACCAAAACAGGCTGAAATTTCAGGCGGTCTTTACAAACAGCTTTTACACTAAAAGAACATTATCAACAATTGTACAATTAACAGTATTATTACAATTTCATTGTGTGGAAATATACTGTATGTAAAACACAGGAAAATCACATGGTCCTGCACTGGGCCTTTAAACATGATAGTGCAAGGAATCTGAAGAGGTTAACCGAGGGTGTGCTGTCCTTGAGATATCGGATAATGTCATACAGTCATGCTCTTACAGAAATTAGTCTCTATCCACACGAAAATAATTAACCAAAGTGAGCTAAAACGTTCACCTGAGCACAGTTTTACTTTGCCCCAACATAGACTTAAACTGTGCAACTAAGTGGTGGAATGCTGGCAGCGAAATGAAGGGGGAGTGTCATGTTTCATCTATTTTCTGCTAGTGATGAGTAGTTCACAGTTGCAATGATGGCCATTAGGTGCCAGAGCTAGGGTGATTTTCCATGAGCAACTCCTGATTTGCAAGAAGCCTGGAACATGGAGATTTATCAATGGCGGTTGTTAATCTCGGTCTCAATTTGACAGCGAGTGCAGTGCCCATGGCAGTGATTTTGGTTGTATCTGGTCATACTGTAATTGACACCAGATAATGGATTCTTGAGAGGCTTTGCAAGCGAGAGGGACTGTATCCCTCCACCCTTTATGTACCAGATTTTTTATCAACACCAGATCATTTGATGACCCTCTGGTGTACAATAAGAACCTCTAGGAAATGTCATAATTGAAACATACTCAGTAGTCACAGTCCCAGCCAAACATTCAAAACACACATTCAAATGTTATATGGAAAGATGATACCAGCACATGAACACTAAACTAAAATGTAAGTGAATATGGTTTAGCCTCTGTTCCTTCTCAACTGTTTTCAAAGAGCATAAGTCAATATTTAACCTTTTACTGCAGTGGGCTAAACAAGGGTCACACAGTATGTCTTGGTAGCCTTAAACAAATTTACTTTGAAACACAAGTCTACACCTCACACACATGGTTATGGTCTTAAAACAAAGAAGACACCTGTACCAGGTCAGATATGGAGTTGAAATGCATTCCATTTTGAGTTTGCATCCCAATATTAGACTTGATACTGTATATATCGTATAAGACTGATATATAACAAAACAGTTTGACATTGAAACACCTGATTTTCGGGTGGGTTTTTGAAACAATGTTAATTAATTAAGAAATAATGAAAAATATGAATAACATTCCACCCATGAGGCAACTATGTCATTTGACTGTGCTGCCTATTTTGAAATAATGAATAAATAGAGCTGATTATTCTGAGTGCTGATGTCTTGTTCTAAACTTGTCCAAATGGAAATGCAGTACATAATAATAGCCCTGTAAGTAGCCTTGTAAGCTCATTCCATAATAAAGTAAACAGACAGTTAAATCGTAGAGAACTAAAGCATTCTCGAAATGGAATGTTTCCTTTTGTTGCTGAAAATGGAACAGCACTTGTCTATGTAATCTGCTTTCTAAGGACTGTAAATTTGAGTTTTATTTGATGGAAATACTCTGGGATGTATTGGAGCTCATAGAAATCAGTCCTGTAGAATGTGTGTGTATCACATGAGGTGGACACATGACAAAATGCTGGCTTGGACTGGTCCAACCTTGGGTTGTTGATGGAGTACAGCTGAAATACATAAGTGATTGAAACTTTAGTACTGTACAAGTACTTTAAAGGTTGAATCAGTGAAATGACGTTGCCACAGGCAGCACCGGAGATATTGAGATGAGCGAGAGTCACACACAGTATCTGCCTATGTGCACAGATTCGCTTTGTGCTGTGTACAGTGTGGTAGCCAGGGCACCAAAACAGTAGAGAAGTTGAGTCTCGCGCTTCAATGCTCTTAGTTGTTGCTGTTTACTTTCTGCTGAGAACGTTTCAAAGTAAGATATATTCATTTAATTACAGGAGTCACTCACCTTTTTAAAAATGTTCTGCAATCTTCCAATGTCAGAGCCCAAGGCAGGGTATGGCATATTCAAATAAATACATCCATTGTATCTGCAAAACAGAAAGAGATTGACTTTATGAGCAATTGATTTACACATCCACCAATTTCCATAATTTCACTCACCTTCTGACAATTATTCTGTGTTCTTTCAATGATCCTCAGAGCCCAAGGTTCCGTTCAGGAGGAAGCTGCAGGATGTGGAGGTCCAGGAGAAGATGACGGCCACGCTGCTGTGTGAGGTGCCCATCTCCACAACCCAGGCCAGCTGGTTCATGGAGGAGACGCGACTGGAGGACTGCTCCAAGTACCGAATGGAGGAGGAGGGCACCATGCGGCGCCTCACCATCCACAACGTCACCACCAATGATGATGCCGTCTACATCTGCGAGATGAAGGAGGGGAGCCGCACCGTGGCCGAGCTCACTGTGCTGGGTACGAGAGCCATTTTCTTGTATCTATACAAATATTATGCAACATTATCAACATTGAGATTGTTCCTACATCATACTTTGATGGAAAATATATCAGACAGAAGGTTACAATGAAATGTTGTGCAGTTTCATCATGTAATAGGCATTACTGCCTATTACTGTCAAAATACTGTCAAAATATACTGTCAAAGTACTGTCAAAATATACTGTCAAAATGCAGTGTCAAAATATGTCAAAATATACAGTCAAAAAACTGTCAAAACATTTAATGATGCAAAGGGAGTCTCCAATTTCCTTTCTGACCTTTCAAGGGGGCAATAACCTTGGTATTCAGTTTACACAGAGTTAGTGCTGCAGCGTTGTAGACTACACTTGCCATTTGTTGACCCTTGTACTTGTCACTCACAGGCAACATCACTAAGAAGCTGCCCAGGAGGACTGTAGTGCCAGTGAGTGATACAGTGATCTTCTGCGTTGAGCTGGAGCACCCCTGTTCTGACGCCTACTGGACACGCAATGCAGAGCGTCTGAAGCCGGACACACGCATAATAATTGCGTGCACCCTCAGGCAGTACACTTTAACCATCAGCCACTGCCAAGCTGACGACTCAGGAGAGGTGGCCTTCATGGCTGGAGACTGCAAGACCTCCACAAGATTCTCTGTCACAGGTGAGCTACAAACATAGACCTACATGCATAGCACAGACTCTAAAGCCCTTTTCCTGTCACAACATCAAATTAGGAAATCCTACGTTTAAATTCCATTTTGATTAATCTGATCACAAAGGTTAACTATATTTATTTTATTTCACCTTTATTTAACCAGGTAGGCTAGTTGAGAACAAGTTCTCATTTACAACTGCGATAACCAAGATAAAGCAAAGCAGTTCGACACATACAACAACACAGAGTTACACATGGAATAAACAAACATACAGTCAATAATACAGTAGAAGATGAAAAAAGTCTATATACATTGTGTGCAAATGAGGTAGGATAAGGGAGGTAAGGCAATAAATAGGCCATGGTGGCGAAGTAATTACAATATAGCAATTAAACACTGGAATTGTAGATGTCCAGAAGATGAATGTGCAAGTAGAGATAATGGGGTGCAAAGGAGCAAGATAAATAAATAAATACAGTATGGGGATGAGGTAGATGGATGGAATAATTACAGATGGGCTATGTACATGTGCAGTGATCTGTGAGTTGCTCTGATCTGTGAGCTGCTCTCTCCACTGAAGCTGGAGATAAGAGTCTCCAGCTTCAGTGATTATTGCAGTTCATTCCAGTCATTAGCAGCAGAGAACTGGAAGGAGAGACGGTCAAAGGAGGAATTGGCTTTGGGGGTGACCAGTGAGATATACCTGCTAGCAAAGACTTGTAGATGACCTGGAGCCAGCGGGTTTGGCGATGACTAAGAAGCGAGGGCCAGCCAACGAGAGTGTACAGGTTGCAGTGGTGGGTAGTATATGGGGCTTTTATTTTTTATTTTTTTTATTTCACCTTTATTTAACCAGATAGGCTAGTTGAGAACAAGTTCTCATTTGCAACTGCGATCTGGCCAAGATAAAGCATAGCAGTGTGAACAGACAACACAGAGTTACACATGGAGTAAACAATTAACAAGTCAATAACACAGTAGAAAAAAAGGGGAGTCTATATACATTGTGTGCAAAAGGCATGAGGAGGTAGGCGAATAATTACAATTTTGCAGATTAACACTGGAGTGATAAATGATCAGATGGTCATGTACAGGTAGAGATATTGGTGTGCAAAAGAGCAGAAAAGTAAATAAATAAAAACAGTATGGGGATGAGGTAGGTAAAAATGGGTGGGCTATTTACCGATAGATTATGTACAGCTGCAGCGATCGGTTAGCTGCTCAGATAGCAGATGTTTGAAGTTGGTGAGGGAGATAAAAGTCTCAGTCAGTTTTACGAGGGTATGTTTGACAGCATGAGTGAAGGATGCTTTGCTGCTGAATAGGAAGCCGATTCTAGATTTAATTTTGGATTGGAGATGTTTAATGTGAGTCTGGAAGGAGAGTTTACAGTCTAACCAGACACATAGGTATTTGTAGTTGTCCACATATTCTAAGTCAGAACCGTTCAGAGTAGTGATGCTAGATGGGCGGGCAGGTGCGGGCAGCGAGCGGTTGAAGAGCATGCATTTAGTTTTACTTGCATTTAAGAGCAGTTGGAGGCCATGGAAGGAGAGTTGTATGGCATTGAAGCTCGTCTGGAGGCTAGTGTCCAAAGAAGGGCCAGAAGTATACAGAATGGTGTCGTCTGCGTATAGGTGGATCAGAGAATCACCAGCAGCAAGAGCGACATCATTGATGTATACAGAGAAGAGAGTCGGCCAAATAATTGAACCCTATGGCACCCCCATAGAGACTGCCAGAGGTCCGGACAACAGGCCCTCCGATTTGACACTCTGAACTCTATCAGAGGAGTAGTTGGTGAACCAGGCGAGGCAATCATTTGAGAAACCAAGGCTGTTGAGTCTGCCGATAAGAATGTGATGATTGACAGAGTCGAAATCCTTAGCCAGGTCGATGAGTACGGCTGCACAGTATTGTCTCTTATCGATGGCGGTTATGATATCGTTTAGGACCTTGAGCGTGGCTGAGGTGCAACCATGACCAGCTCGGAAACCAGACTGCACAGCGAAGAAGGTACGGTGGTATTCGAAATGGTAATCAGTTTGTTAACTTGGCTTTCGAAGACCTTAGAAAGGCAGGGTAGGATAGATATAGGTCTGCAGCAGTTTGGGTCTAGAGTGTCTCCCCCTTTGAAGAGGGGGAAGACCGTGGCTGCTTTCCAATCTTTGGGAATCTCAGACAATACGAAAGAGAGGTTGAACCGGCTAGTAATAGGGGTTGCAACAATTTTGGCAGATCATTTTAGAAAGAGAGGGTCCAGATTGTCTAGCCCATCTGATTTGTAGGGGTCTATATTTTGCAGCTCTTTCAGAACATCAGCTATCTGGATTTGTTCTATATATCTGCAGATACATCATATCACTGACTTTTCTCAGGATTTATCATACATACGTGAGCCATTTCAAACTGTACCTCCCTACCTCTCAGCTGCCAGAAAGCATCCTCCTGATCCCCCCATCGATGTGGTGGTGCGCAACAAGACAGACTCATCCATCACCCTCCACTGGTCCCCCCCAGACAGTGACCGCCCTGTGCCCATCAAGGGGTACATGGTAGAGAGGAGGAAGGTGGGTGCCCAGACCTGGCAGAGGTGCAATGGCATGGAGATCAGCCCATTTACTGAGATCACGATCCAGAACTTCACAGAGGAGGCCAGCTACCAGTTCCGCATTTCTGCAGTCAACAACTATGGCCAGAGCCAATACCTGGAGGTGCCCGGGACCTTCTACCTTGGTGAGACAGACAAACATCTTCTTACTCCTTAATACTTGGTTTTATTGAAGAAGAAACTAATGGCAGTCTAGGAATACTCCTGGAGATGTATGAGGTAGACAATAAGAATGTGGGTCTGCACCAAGGCTTTTAGGTAGAAGATGACTTGTACGTAAGAGTAAAATAACTAAGTACACTCTTAGAAAAAAGGTGCTATCGAGAGCCTAATAGGGTTCTTCGGCTGTCCCCATAAGAGACCCTTTGAATTACCCATTTTGGTTCCAGGTAGAACCATTTTGGTTCCAGGTAGAAGTTTTGAGGTTCCATGTAGAACCCTTTCCACAGAGGGTTCTACATAGAACCCAAAAGGTTTCTACCTGGAACCAAAAAGGGTTCTACCAGGACCCTAAAATGGTTCTCCTATTGGGACAGCAGAATAAACTTTTTGGAACTTTTCAACGGGTACTCACAATCAAACCGTAATAAGAAAAAATATATAAAAACACCAGCATGCTACTTTTGTAATACTGATGTGATTCAACCATTTCTTACAGAACCCAGTGCAGAGGTGAAAACAGGCCTGATGAACAGCACAGCCATCTCAGGTGAGGAGGCCTCACTCTCCGTGGATCTGTCTGCCGTGTGCTCTGGCTTCTGGTCTATCAACGGACGCCTCCTGCGTAGTGGTGGTGACTACCTCATCACCCGCCAAAAGACCATGCACACGCTGATGATCCGGACGGTCTTGATGGAGATGAACGGAGCCGTGGTCAAATTTGTGGGCGGTGGCTCTGAGAGCACTTGTATACTCAAAGTGAAGGGTAAGAACTGGAATAGGTAGCAATGCCAAGAATAAGAACTGTGGTTGAATATGCATATCTTCATTAGCATGATGCTTTGAGTTGCCTGTATAAATCAAATCAAATAAAACATGCTTTGTAAACAACAGGTGTAATAAAAGTAATAATAAATACACAATGAGTATAAAGGCTATACATACATAATCAAAAAAATGTATTACCTAGAACCGAAAAGGGTTCTTTGGCTGTCCCCATAGGAGAAGAACCCTTTGTTGAACCCTTTTTGGTACTACTGTAGGTAGAACCCTTTTGATTCCAGATAGAACCCTTTTGGGTTCCATGTAGAACCCTTTCCTCTCTTTCTTATTGATTTATTAACTAATTTACCCCATGGTGATGTCACCAGGCAGACCAAAACTCCATCCCACCAAAACAGGATGAAATTCTAGACTTTCTTTACAAGTAGCTTTTACACTAAAAGGGCGTTATACTCATTTTCACAATTTCACACTATTATGCCAACCTCATAGTGCTGTACAAGCAGTTAGGAACCTCATCTGGTAGCTGTTCTGTTGGTAGACAGTCACCATCCTTCCATTGGAAGTTCCCATACAACAACTACAATTCAATACTCTGTAATAAGCATAGCCCCAGTAGCTTATGTGAAACCTCTATTTACAGCTCCACCTATCCGGTTCACCAGTAAGTCTGCTCACACTGAGGTGGTGACCTGCAGCGCCCAGTCCTCCGCCCAGCTGACCACAGAGGTGTCTGATTACCATGCCCAGGTGTGTAGTGGTCCTTTTGTAGCTCAGTTGGTAGCGCATGGCGCTTGTCACACCGGGGTAGTGGGTTTGATTCCCAGGACCAGCCATGCATAAAATGTATGCATGACTGTAAATCACTTTGGATAAAAGTGTTTGCTAAATGGCATATATTTTCGAATGGCATATAATATATAAAGTCCAGATGACTGAATTAATTAATGAACCCTGTTAGTGTTAGGAGTAGTGTTATAAATACAAAAATACTTAAGACTTTCTCTTTTGAATTGTTCAGATTCAATTCACTGTGTAAATCACTGTGTAATGCTGTCTCTTAGGCGGATTGTGCATTTCAATGTTTCCTCCGACTCTGTAGGTGGTCTGGATGAAGAATGGACGGGAGCTGAAGATGGGCAAGAAGTATGAGTGCATAACCACTGACCACAAGAGGATCCTGATGGTGCACAATGTCACTGAAGAGGACACGGGAATCTATGAGTGTGTCCTAAACGAAGACAGAATGTCCCTGAAGCTTTCTCTAAAAGGTACAACAGGACAGCGGAAATATCAAGTATAAAGACTCAACTCCTGTAGTAATCTATCATGCTAGAAATAAGAAACCACTCCAATGTCTACAACATATTAATAACTTGTTGACACCTGGTGGAAAGTGGAAACCTGATCCCTCAGATTCCCATATAATTGTAATACAATAACAGAAATAGCTACATTTTGTACAGCTTCACTGAAAACCCGTTTTGTACTTTATCTTTATTTTTTACATATGACAGATGTTGTTACACTCGAAATCCAGTAGGTTAGTCTGACCCCGGATCTTAAACTGACACGGCGTATGAAGTGCAACCTCTAACCTACATTGCCTACAGAAAGCCCCTCTCACACCACGTGACACACAGGGACAGACTGGACTGTGACAGCTAACACCAGGTGGTAGTGAGTCGTCTAGCATGGGAAAGAGCTCTCTGTCATCATGTAATAAAGTCCAATGTGTCACTGGTACCGTCCCCAATCCTCCAACCACGCACAGGCAGACACCCACCTATCATATGATGGTGTATGAAATGTAGCTGTTTGGTTATAAAAGCATAATCAAATATTTGTAAAGCGAATAAATCATCATAGATGATTCTGTTAGTACATATTTTTTTGTCATATTCAATTCCACATGGGCCTTTGTTAACATTTAATTATAACCTTAAGGTATTAATAGATTTCCACCACAACTCTATAAACTAAAAAAGCAGACAAATCATGTTTTTGTTCTTGATGACAAATCCATCCATGTTTCTCTTCCAGATGAAGCAAAATTCCTGAACAAGCCCAGGGGTCCCATGGGGGTGGCACCTGCCCTCAGTGGGCACCTTGAGTTGAACTGTGAGGTATCGTCTGCCAGCGGGGTGGTGGTGTGGAGGAAGGATCAGACAGTGGTCATTGAGGACCAAAGAACTACCATTATCTCCAAAGGGACACAGAGGAGACTAGTCATCAAGAACGCCAAGAAGAGTGACGAGGGACACTACTCCTGCGAGACAGCGGAAGACAAAGTCACATTCCAGGTCAAGATAAAAGGTAAGAGAGAGAAGGAATGTCTGTAGAGCACACCGGACAAACAATATCATTGTATTCAGCTTGTAGAATACCTAGTCATATGTATTTTTTTAAATGTTTAAGCTAGAAAATCTAGTGTCCCCTCAGAATCCCAGACTGCCCATACAAATACTGTTCCTGTTTTGAGTGTTCAACCCCCCAGAAAAGGTTTCTGATTTTACTTAGCCATTCCATGACTGTTCCCTCAGAAGTTCAACTGGCTGCCTTCACCAACAAGGACTCTGTACAGAAGGAAGTGAGAGCTACTCTCTCCCAGAAAGCCACTCTGAGCTGTGAGGTTGCAGATACCAAGACAGAGGTGAAATGGTACAAGGACGGCAAACAGATCATTGCAAGTAAAACTGTCTCCATGGAGACAAAGGGCAAGAGTCGTCTGTTGGTAGTAGACAAAATGGAGAAAAAGGATGCTGGAGAGTACACCTGTGAAGCTAGAACAGAGAAGCTGGTCTTTAAAATACATGTGTCAGGTAAGCCAAATATTGAGTTACTGTCTATTGTCTACTTTTGAACGAGGTTGCTGGAGTGGTTGTCCATGTGCCAGTCTTGCAAATTTGAAGCGTTTTCCCCCTTAGTCCTTGGTGATGGTTTGAACAATGTACAACATTTGAATTTCTTCAGCTCTGCTCATTATGTTAGAAATGTATGGTTGTTTTGTTAGTTTCAATGTGTTCTAATTGAGACCTAAAAATGTTGGAGGTTATCAGATAAAATATTGTTTGGAGATATGGGCTTCAAAGCTGTTTCATTGGATGATTTTCTTTCATGGCTTCTGAGGACACCTCAATGATGCGATGTGTCTGCCTCTGCTATATTAGTGCTGTAGCTGGCTGACTATGGCTGTTATGTATGTCAATGCTACCCATGTCTGTCCAGTGTCGAAAAATTATTCCTGTTTTCATTATTTGACCCCTACTATGCCCCTCCATGATTGTTCCCTCAGAAGCCCAACAGGCTGCCTTCACCAACAAGGACTCTGTACAGAAGGAGGTGAAAGCTACTCTCTCCCGGAAAGCCACTCTGAGCTGTGATGTGTCAGATTCCAAGACTGAGGTGAAATGGTACAAGGATGGCAAACTGCTGACTTCCTGTAAGAGAGTCTCCATGGAGACAAAGGGCAAGACTCGTCAGCTGGTGATAGAGAAGGTGGAGAAGAAGGATGCTGGAGAGTACACCTGTGAGGTTGGAGCAGAAAAACTGGTCTATGAGATACAGGTGACAGGTAAGGAGGATATCGACTTGCTGTCTTGTCTCCTTTCTGCACGATTGCTTGAATGGTTGTCTGTCTGCTCTTCACATTAATGAGGAATTGGACCTTGCATGTTACAGGCACCAGCATTCCGCCACCCCACCTCCAAGCACTCTGAGCTCTTCAGCCTAATATCTATTGCTTCTAATATTGTTATGTAGCCCAGCTCATTGTCTTTTTTCAATTATATGTGACATTTGAATTGTCCATTTTCTTTATTCTTCCACATATTCCTTGTTAATATGTATTCACTCCTTTTTCGCCAGTCTCTAATCAACTATCTGCTTGCACCTGTTGCGCCTGTTACGCACAGCAGGTGTGTCTTCTTAAGTACGTCTTCCTAATTTGTTTGTACATTACTGATGATAAGGCCGAAACGTATGCTCCTTTTTCGTTTATTAACTTTGTGCTTTTTGTATTCTTTTGAGCGTAGATTAAATTAAGCATATTATTTTTGCACATCGGCCTCCTTGGGTTATTCCTTTTCATGGTTTTGAGTGCCAGTACCTTTTGAACTACATGTTTTTTTTCTCCTACACACCGGCTGCCTTCCATTGTAGCCTGACTGCAAACCCTCATACTAGCTTTCTGCTCTACACATTGGACATGTTTATCTTAGGAGAAAATAACTATTAAATATTTACCTCTCCCCTCGGATGCTTTGGCAAGTGTACTGTTGAATTACATTTAGCTTTTGTCTCAGTAAGAAACAAATGCCTAGTTTTTTGTCATACTGATAAAGCTGAGATCTTAGGTTTAGTTGATTCCATCAGACAAGGGGCTATGTTTGAGGCTTCAACGTTGTTTCCTTGCTTGATTTGGCTCTGGTTGTTTTGCTTTGTGGCTTATGGGGACGTCTCACTGGTCTCTGTCCCTTTTGTGGCTGTGTGTCTATTCCCATTCTAAATTTGAACTGCTAATGGTTGATCTACAGAGGCCCAGGCTGCCTTCTCCAATAAGGACTCTGTACAGAGAGAGGTGAGAGCTGCTCTCTCCCAGAAAGCCACTCTGAGCTGTGAGGTGTCTGATACCAAGACTGAGGTGAAATGGTACAAGGATGGCAAACTTCTGACTTCCAGTAAGACAGTCTCCATGGAGACAAAGGGCAAGACTCGTCAGCTGGTGATAGAGAAGGTGGAGAAGAAGGATGCTGGAGAGTACATCTGTGAGGTTGGAGCAGAGAAACTGGTCTTTAAGATACATGTGACAGGTATGGAGGATATATTGGATTTACTGTCTGTCTATTGTTTGCTCTGGGGCATATAGTGGGACGAATGGTTGTCTATATGCCTGTCCTACAAATATTTCTTTGATAAAACTTGTCTTTGACAAAGGTTGTTTCATTTGTCGAGTTGTCTTCCCAAGTTGACATCTCCTACAATCTGTGTTGCTGCTCTAGCTTATATTACATCTGAAAAGTCTGTTTCTGTGTTGCTGCTCTAGCTTATATTACATCTGAAAAGTCTGTTTCTGTGTTGCTGCTCTAGCTTATATTACATCTGAAAAGTCTGTTTCTGTGTTGCTGCTCTAGCTGTTTCTGTGTTGCTGCTCTATTATATTACATCTGAAAAGTCTGTTTCTGTGTTGCTGCTCTAGCTTATATTACATCTGAAAAGTCTGTTTCTGTGTTGCTGCTCTAGCTTATATTACATCTGAAAAGTCTGTTTCTGTGTTGCTGCTCTAGCTTATATTACATCTGAAAAGTCTGTTTCTGTGTTGCTGCTCTAGCTTATATTACATCTGAAAAGTCTGTTTCTGTGTTGCTGCTCTAGCTTATATTACATCTGAAAAGTCTGTTTCTGTGTTGCTGCTCTAGCTTATATTACATCTGAATAGTCTGTTTCTGTGTTTGTTGCGCAGTTTGTTTGTCTCCGTACCATGTTAGAATTGCTGACAGTTAACTCTCGGTGTCATTCTGGAGACAATTCTTCCCGTGTCTGTACAGGACAGTAAGTGGTGTGTTCTGTGTTTGGTGCTGATACTGTTTGACCCTAAATTAAGTATTTCTGCCATTGTGCCCCTCCATGACTGTTCCATCAGAAGCCCAACAGGCTGCCTTCACCAATAAGGACTCTATACAGAAGGAGGTGAAAGCTACTCTCTCCCAGAAAGCCACTCTGAGCTGTGAGGTATCAGATACCAAGACAGAGGTGAAATGGTACAAAAATGGCAAACTGCTTACTTCCAGTAAGACGGTCTCCATGGAGACAAAGGGCAAGACTCGTCAGCTGGTGATAGAGAAGGTGGAGAAGAAGGATGCTGGAGAGTACACCTGTGAGGTTGGAGCAGAGAAACTGGTCTATAAGATACAGGTGACAGGTATGCAGGAGTTGTTTTTTTAGTTAGGAGCCCTCTGTGATGTGATTTAGGGTTTGGTTGCTTGAATGGCTGTCCGTTTGTCTGTCCTATTAATTAAAATTGTATTCTCCTTATTTAAAGATAATCGTAAGAGATTTTCTTAAGTCCGAGAATGGGACATACACAGTTACATTTTTAGTTCTGTTTTTTAACTTACAGCTATTTAGTTATTTTCTAAGTGTAATTGGTAACGTTGCCTTAGCATTTGTGAGTTCTATCTTGCAAAAAAATAGGTTTAATTGGTTGTTTTGATTGCGCACAGCATTGTCCTTTGAACATTTTGTCTCGATTCACAGATGTTTCTCATGGGGATATCTGAGTGCTCTGTTTCCCAGTTTGTTGTGTCTGTCTCCACGCCACATTGGAATTTCAGATGGTTGACTTTGTCCAATAACTCCCGTATTTGTCCAGTCTAGAGATATGGTTCCTGTTTTCATGTGATATTGAGGTTTCTCATTTCCATCATATCCCTCAATTGTTCCTCCTTTAGAAATGAAGGCTGCTTTCTCCAATAAGGACTTTGTACAGCAGGAAGTGAAAGCTACTCTCTCGCAGAAAGCCACTCTGAGCTGTGAGCTGTTAGATACCAAGACAGATGTGAAATGGTACAAATATGGCAAGCTACTGACTTGCACTAAGACAGTCCACATGTTGTCAATGAGCAAAGCTTGTTAGCTTGTGATAGAAAATGTGTAGAAAAAGGATGCTGGAGAGTACAGCTGTGAGGCTGGAGCAGAGAAGTTGGTCTTTAAGATACAGCTGGCTCTATTATTGTTTCTCAGGAGGCTTTGGAGGCTGAACAGTTGTCAATGTACAGTGGGGAGAACAAGTATTTGATACACTGCCGATTTTGCAGGTTTTTCCTACTTACAAAGCATGTAGAGGTCTGTCATTTTTATCATAGGTACACTTCAACTGTGAGAGTCGGAATCTAAAACAAAAATCCAGAAAATCACATTGTATGATTTTTAAGTAATTCATTTGCATTTTATTGCATGATATAAGTATTTTATCACCTACCAACAAGTAGGAATTCCGGCTCTCACAGACCTGTTAGTTTTTCTTTAAGAAGCCCTCCTGTTCTCCACTCATTACCTGTATTAACTGCACCTGTTTGAACACGTTACATGTACAAAATACACCTGTCCACACACTCAATCAAACAGACTGCAACCTCTCCACAGTGGCCAAGACCAGAGAGCTGTGTAAGGACATCAGGGATAAAATTGTAGACCTGCACAGGGCTGGGATGGGCTACAGGACAATAGGCAAGCAGCTTTGTGAGAAGGCAACAACTGTTGGCGCAATTATTAGAAAATGGAAGAAGTTCAACATGACGGTCAATCACCCTCGGTCTGGGGCTCCATGCAAGATCTCACCTCGTGGGGCATCAATGATCATGAGGAAGATGAGTGATCAGCCCAGAACTACACGGCAGGACCTGGTCAATGACCTGAAGAGAGCTGGGACCACAGTCTCAAAGAAAACCATTAGTAACACACTACGCCGTCATGGATTAAAATCCTGCAGTGCACGCAAGGTCCCCCTGCTCAAGCCAGCGCATGTCCAGGCCCGTCTGAAGTTTGCCAATGACCATCTGGATGATCCAGAGGAGGAATGGGAGAAGGTCATGTGGTCTGATGAGACAAAAATAGAGCTTTTTGGTCTAAACTCCACTCGCAGTGTTTGGAGGAAGAAGAAGGATGAGTACAACCCCACGAACACCATCCCAACCGTGAAGCATGGAGGTGGAAACATCATTCTTTGGGGATGCTTTTCTGCAAAGGGGACAGGACGACTGCACCGTATTGAGGGGAGAAGGGATGGGGCCATGTATCGCGAGATCTTGGCCAACAACCTCCTTCCCTCAGTAAGAGCATTGAAGATGGGTCGTGGCTGGGTCTTCCAGCATGACAACGACCCGAAACACACAGCCAGGGCAACTAAGGAGTGGCTCCGTAAGAAGCATCTCAAGGGCCTGGAGTGGCCTAGCCAGTCTCCAGACCTGAACCCAATAGAAAATCTTTGGAGGGAGCTGAAAGTCTATATTGCCCAGCGACAGCCCCGAAACCTGAAGGATCTGGAGAAGGTCTGTATGGAGGAGTGGGCCAAAATCCCTGCTGCAGTGTGTGCAAACCTGGTCAAGAACTACAGGAAACGTATGATATCTGTAATTGCAAACAAAGGTTTCTGTATCAAATATTAAGTCCTGCTTTTCTGACGTATCAAATACTTATGTCATGTAATAAAATGCAAATGAATTACTTAAAAATCATACAATGTGATTTTCTGGATTTTTGTTTTAGATTCCGTCTCTCACAGTTGAAGTGTACCTATGATAAAAATTACAGACCTCTACATGCTTTGTAAGTAGGAAAACCTGCAAAATCGGCAGAGTATCAAATACTTGTTCTCCCCACTGTATATGTTCTCTACATTGTCTACAAATGTTTTCCATAATAGAAAGAGATGTTTAGTGTTGTCTTTTTTTATTGTTTTGCTAATGTCTGAATTGTCCGTTACCCTGTTTGTTGCATTGTCTTGTCTGAGTCTTACTACTTTATAAATGCAGATGGTTGATTTATCTAGCATTTGTATTGCTTATGTCCCCTAATGTCTGTTGTGTGTAAGATATGGTTTGGTTGTTGGGATTGTTTGACCTTGAATGTTATGTTTCTGGTACTATCATGCACCTCCATAATTGTTCCCTCAGAAACTCAAGCAGCTTTCACCAATAAGGACTCTGTACAGAAGGAGGTGAAAGCTACTCTCTCCCAGAAAGCCACTCTGAGCTGTGAGGTATCTGACACCAAGACTGAGGTGAAATGGTACAAGGATGGCAAACTGCTGACTTCCAGTAAGACAGTCTCCATGGAGACAAAGGGCAAGACTCGTCAGCTGGTGATAGAGAAGGTGGAGAAGAAGGATGCTGGACAGTACACCTGTGAGGTTGGAGCAGAGAAGCTGGTCTTTAAGCTACTGGTGACAGGTATGGGACGATTTCAAAGCTGGCTGTCCATTGATGTTTCTCTCAAGGTTTTGGAGGCTGGATGGTTGTCAATGTACTGTGTCTGTGTTCTACGTTGTCTACAATTTTCTTCTCCCAAGGAAAGACATGTTATACTGTTGTTTGTTTTGATGGTTTTGTTAGTGTGGAAGTCTGAATTGTATGTTCTTCTCTGTCTCATAATGCTTTAGAAATGCAGTTTTTTTTTACTTACTCTGACAATATCGCTTGATTTCCCTTTTGTATGTCATGTGCAAGATATCCAAAGGGTTTCTGATTTGGTGTTGTGATTGTTTGACCCTGAATGAAGGGTTTCTGGTTTTACCATACCCTTCAATGATCCCCATTCAGAGGCCCAGGCTGCTTTCTCCAATAAGGACTCTGTACAGAAGGAGGTGAAAGCTACTCTCTCCCAGAAAGCCACTCTGAGCTGTGATGTGTCAGATACCAAGACTGAGGTGAAATGGTACAAGGATGACAAACTGCTGACTTCCAGTAAGACAGTCTCCATGGAGACAAAGGGCAAGACTCGTCAGCTGGTGATAGAGAAGGTGGAGAAGAAGGATGCTGGAGAGTACACCTGTGAGGTTGGAGCAGAGAAACTGGTCTTTAAGATACAGGTGACAGGTATGGAGGATATGAAAGCTGGCTGTCCATTGATGTTTCTCTTAAGGCTTTGTAGGCTGAATGGTCCCAAACCAGATGATGTTTTGTATACTCAAGTCAATGGCCTCTGAATGTATTGCCCATTTTGTTTTGGTAGATGTCTATCTCTTGGTTGCATATTTGTGTCTAAAACTATATTTCAATAGCTGGTAATTGACTTACTAGTCTAGCCATTGTATTGATCAGCACCTCCCAGTCTCATGTCTGTCCAGTGTAGAGATGTGCTTCCTGTTTGTTTTGTGTTCAGCCCTGAATGAAGGGGTTCTAATTCCACTGTGGCATGTCATCATTTCTCCTTCAGAGATTCAATCAGCTTTCACCAACAAGGAGTCTGTAAAGAAGGAGGTGAAAGCTACTCTCTCCCAGAAAGCCACTCTGAGCTGTGATGTGTCAGATACCAAGACTGAGGTGAAATGGTACAAGGATGGCAAACTGCTGACTTCCAGTAAGACAGTCTCCATGGAGACAAAGGGTAAGACTCGTCAGCTGGTGATAGAGAAGGTGGAGAAGAAGGATGCTGGACAGTACACCTGTGAGGTTGGAGCAGAGAAGCTGGCCTTTAAGATACAGGTGACAGGTATGATGTCATTGACTCATTCAACCGTATTTGTTATACCCAGCACTATCATCACTATGCTAACATGTCATATTTTTTACTCTAGAATCCTCTGCCAAGTTTAAGAAGACTGCCGTAAAGGATATATGCAGTGTTCAAGCAAGTGAGAAGATTGTTTTGACCACTGAGCTGACTTCGGAGAGTGCCAGTGTTAAGTGGTTCAGAGATGGAGTAGAGTTGAAGGAAGGCACTAAATATGAGATGAAGAGAGAGGGACATTCTCGTACCCTGATTGTGAAGTCCACCGAAATCAAAGACAGTGGCACCTACTCTTGCCACACTGATGATGACAAGCTTGAGTTCAAAGTTCAAGTCAAACGTTAGTTAGCAATTCATTCATCAGAACAATTGATTGGCGTGTACAGTCAATACTGACATAAGAGCATGCATATAAAATGTAGTTAATTAAGTTCTATCCATGTTTCCTCTCAGATACACCGCTGAAGTTTGTGGTGCAGTTGCAGCCTGTAGCCACAGAGCTAGGTGTTACGCTGACCCTGACCTGTGAACTGAACCAAGCCTCAGGGGACGTACTCTGGCGCCACAACAGTCGTGAGGTCAAACCCGGTGGCAGGTTCTGTGTCAGCGCTGACAGTGCCAAGCGGGTCCTTACCATAACAGGAATGACCAAAGAGGATGAGGGAGAGTACATCTGCGAATGCAAAGATGATAAGACCTCAGCCAAGGTCTCCACCAATGGTAGCTGAGGCTTTACTTTCATTAGATTTAACACTTGGTCACTCATTACTGCAGCATATAGTTACAGACATAAACAACATAGTTAAAGACATATACATCATAGTTACAGACATATACAACACAGTTACAGACATATACAACACAGTTACAGACCTGTACAACATAGTTACAGACAGGTACAACATAGTTACAGACTTGTACCAGAAAGTTACAGACATGGACTACATAGTTAGAGACATATACAACACAATTACAGACATATACAACACAGTTACAGACCTGTACAACATAGTTACAGACATGTACAACATAGTTACAGACTTGTACCAGAAAGTTACAGACATGTACTACATAGGTACAGACATATAAAACATGGTTACAGACATAAACAACATAGTTAAAGGCATGTACTACATAGTTACAGACATATACAACACAGTTACAGACATATACAACATAGCTACATACATACACAACATAGGTACAGACATATACAACATGGTTACAGACATAAACAACATAGTTACAGGCATGTACAACATAGTTACAGACATATACAACATAGTTACAGACCTGACCTGTACAGCATAGTTACAAACAAATACAACATAGTTAAATACATATACAACACAGTTACATACATATACAACATAGTTACAGACATATACAACACAGTTACAGACATATACAACATAGCTACATACATACACAACATAGGTACAGACATATACAACATGGTTACAGACATAAACAACATAGTTACAGGCATGTACAACATAGTTACAGACATATACAACATAGTTACAGACCTGACCTGTACAGCATAGTTACAAACAAATACAACATAGTTAAATACATATACAACACAGTTACATACATATACAACATAGTTACAGACATATACAAAATAGTTACATGCCTGTACAACATAGTTACAGACATAGTCAACATTATTACAGACATATACAACATAGTTACACACATATACAACATAGATACAGACAAATACAACGTAGTTACAGACAAATACAGTACAGTTACAGACATATACAACATAGTTACATCCATATACAGAATAGTTACATGCCTGTACAACATAGTTACAGACATAGTCAACATAATTACAGACATATACAACATAGTTACAGACATATACAACATAGTTACATGCCTGTACAACATAGTTACAGACATAGTCAACATAATTACAGACATATACAACATAGTTACAGACCTGTAAAACATAGTTACAGACATATACAACATAGTTACAAACATATACAACATAGTTACAGACACATACAACATAGTTACATGCCTGTACAACATAGTTACAGACATAGTCAACATAATTACAGACATATACAACATAGTTACAGACATATACAACATAGTTACAGACGAATACAACATAGTTACAGGCATATACAACATAGTTACAGACACATACAACATAGTTACAGACATATACAACATAGTTACAAACATATACAACATAGTTACAGACACATACAACATAGTTACATGCCTGTACAACATAGTTACAGACATAGTCAACATAATTACAGACATATACAACATAGTTACAGACATATACAACATAGTTACAGACGAATACAACATAGTTACAGGCATATACAACATAGTTACAGACACATACAACATAGTTACAGACATATACAACATAGTTACAGACATATACAACATAGTTACAGACCTGTACAACATAGTTACAGACATATACAATGTAGTTACAGACATGTACAATATAGTTACAGACATATATAGCATAGTTATATATATATATATATATATAACATAGTTACAGACATGAGTATCATAGTTACGGACATATACAACATAGTTACAGACATAGTCAACATAATTACAGACATATACAACATAGTTACATGCCTGTACAACATAGTTACAGACATAGTCAACATAATTACAGACATATACAACATAGTTACAGATATATACAACATAGTTACAGACATATACAACATAGTTACAGACACATACAACATAGTTACAGACCTGTAAAACATAGTTACAGACAAATACAACATAGTTACAGACGTATACAACATAGTTCCAGACCTGTACAACATAGTTACAGACAAATACAACATAGTTACAGACATATACAACATAGTTCCAGACCTGTACAACATAGTTCCAGTCATATACAACATAGTTACAGACATTTATAACATAGTTACAGACATATGCAACATAGTTACAGACATATGCAACATAGTTACAGACATATGCAACATAGTTACAGACATATACAACATAGTTACAGACATATGCAACATAGTTACAGACATATACAACATAGTTACAGACATATACAACATAGTTACAGACATATGCAACATAGTTACAGACATGTACAACATAGTTACAGACGTATACAACATAGTTACAGACATATACAACATAGTTACAGACATATACAACATAGTTACAGACGTATACAACATAGTTACAGACATATACAACATAGTTACAGACCTGTACAACATAGTTACAGACATATGCAACATAGTTACAGACATATGCAACATAGTTACAGACATATACAACATAGTTACAGACATATACAACACAGTTACAGACCTGTACAACATAGTTACAGACAGGTACAACATAGTTACAGACTTGTACCAGAAAGTTACAGACATGGACTACATAGTTAGAGACATATACAACACAGTTACAGACATATACAACACAGTTACAGACCTGTACAACATAGTTACAGACATGTACAACATAGTTACAGACTTGTACCAGAAAGTTACAGACATGTACTACATAGGTACAGACATATAAAACATGGTTACAGACATAAACAACATAGTTACAGGCATGTACTACATAGTTACAGACATATACAACATAGTTACAGACCTGACCTGTACAGCATAGTTACAAACAAATACAACATAGTTAAATACATATACAACACAGTTACATACATATACAACATAGTTACAGACATATACAAAATAGTTACATAACTGTACAACATAGTTACAGACATAGTCAACATTATTACAGACATATACAACATAGTTACACACATATACAACATAGTTACAGACAAATACAACGTAGTTACAGACAAATACAGTACAGTTACAGACATATACAACATAGTTACATCCATATACAGAATAGTTACATGCCTGTACAACATAGTTACAGACATAGTCAACATAATTACAGACATATACAACATAGTTACAGACATATACAACATAGTTACATGCCTGTACAACATAGTTACAGACATAGTCAACATAATTACAAACATATACAACATAGTTACAGACACATAAAACATAGTTACATGCCTGTACAACATAGTTACAGACATAGTCAACATAATTACAGACATATACAACATAGTTACAGACATATACAACATAGTTACAGACGAATACAACATAGTTACAGGCATATACAACATAGTTACAGACACATACAACATAGTTACAGACATATACAACATAGTTACAGACATATGCAACATAGTTACAGACCTGTAAAACATAGTTACAGACATATACAACGTAGTTACAGACATGTACAATATAGTTACAGACATATATAGCATAGTTATATATATATATATAACATAGTTACAGACATGAGTATCATAGTTACGGACATATACAACATAGTTACAGACATAGTCAACATAATTACAGACATATACAACATAGTTACATGCCTGTACAACATAGTTACAGACATAGTCAACATAATTACAGACATATACAACATAGTTACAGATATATACAACATAGTTACAGACATATACAACATAGTTACAGACACATACAACATAGTTACAGACCTGTAAAACATAGTTCCAGTCATATACAACATAGTTACAGACATTTATAACATAGTTACAGACATATGCAACATAGTTACAGACATATGCAACATAGTTACAGACATATGCAACATAGTTACAGACATATACAACATAGTTACAGACATATGCAACATAGTTACAGACATATACAACATAGTTACAGACATATACAACATAGTTACAGACATATGCAACATAGTTACAGACATGTACAACATAGTTACAGACGTATACAACATAGTTACAGACATATACAACATAGTTACAGACGTATACAACATAGTTACAGACGTATACAACATAGTTACAGACATATACAACATAGTTACAGACATATACAACATAGTTACAGACCTGTACAACATAGTTACAGACATACGCAACATAGTTACAGACATATGCAACATAGTTACAGACATATACAACATAGTTACAGACGTATACAACATAGTTACAGACATATACAACATAGTTACAGACACATACAACATAGTTACAGACCTGTAAAACATAGTTACAGACAAATACAACATAGTTACAGACACATACAACATAGTTACAGACCTGTAAAACATAGTTACAGACAAATACAACATAGTTACAGACATATACAACATAGTTCCAGACCTGTACAACATAGTTACAGACATATGCAACATAGTTACAGACATATGCAACATAGTTACAGACATATACAACATAGTTACAGACGTATACAACATAGTTACAGACAAATACAACATAGTTACAGACATATACAACATAGTTCCAGACCTGTACAACATAGTTCCAGACATATACAACATAGTTACAGACATTTATAACATAGTTACAGACATATGCAACATAGTTACAGACATATGCAACATAGTTACAGACATATACAACATAGTTACAGACATATGCAACATAGTTACAGACATGTACAACATAGTTACAGACGTATACAACATAGTTACAGACATATACAACATAGTTACTGACATATACAACATAGTTACAGACGTATACAACATAGTTACAGACATATACAACATAGTTACAGACATATACAACATAGTTACAGACCTGTACAACATAGTTACAGACATATGCAACATAGTTACAGACATATGCAACATAGTTACAGACATATACAACATAGTTACAGACGTATACAACATAGTTACAGACATATACAACATAGTTACAGACACATACAACATAGTTACAGACCTGTAAAACATAGTTACAGACAAATACAACATAGTTACAGACATATACAACATAGTTCCAGACCTGTACAACATAGTTACAGACATATGCAACATAGTTACAGATATATGCAACATAGTTACAGACATATACAACATAGTTACAGACATATGCAACATAGTTACAGACCTGTAAAACATAGTTACAGACATATACAACATAGTTACAAACATATACAACATAGTTACAGACACATACAACATAGTTACATGCCTGTACAACATAGTTACAGACATATGCAACATAGTTACAGACATGTACAACATAGTTACAGACGTATACAACATAGTTACAGACATATACAACATAGTTACAGACATATACAACATAGTTACAGACGTATACAACATAGTTACAGACATATACAACATAGTTACAGACCTGTACAACATAGTTACAGACATATGCAACATAGTTACAGACATATGCAACATAGTTACAGACATATACAACATAGTTACAGACATATACAACACAGTTACAGACCTGTACAACATAGTTACAGACAGGTACAACATAGTTACAGACTTGTACCAGAAAGTTACAGACATGGACTACATAGTTAGAGACATATACAACACAGTTACAGACATATACAACACAGTTACAGACCTGTACAACATAGTTACAGACATGTACAACATAGTTACAGACTTGTACCAGAAAGTTACAGACATGTACTACATAGGTACAGACATATAAAACATGGTTACAGACATAAACAACATAGTTACAGGCATGTACTACATAGTTACAGACATATACAACATAGTTACAGACCTGACCTGTACAGCATAGTTACAAACAAATACAACATAGTTAAATACATATACAACACAGTTACATACATATACAACATAGTTACAGACATATACAAAATAGTTACATAACTGTACAACATAGTTACAGACATAGTCAACATTATTACAGACATATACAACATAGTTACACACATATACAACATAGTTACAGACAAATACAACGTAGTTACAGACAAATACAGTACAGTTACAGACATATACAACATAGTTACATCCATATACAGAATAGTTACATGCCTGTACAACATAGTTACAGACATAGTCAACATAATTACAGACATATACAACATAGTTACAGACATATACAACATAGTTACATGCCTGTACAACATAGTTACAGACATAGTCAACATAATTACAAACATATACAACATAGTTACAGACACATAAAACATAGTTACATGCCTGTACAACATAGTTACAGACATAGTCAACATAATTACAGACATATACAACATAGTTACAGACATATACAACATAGTTACAGACAATACAACATAGTTACAGGCATATACAACATAGTTACAGACACATACAACATAGTTACAGACATATACAACATAGTTACA
Organism: Oncorhynchus tshawytscha; assembly: GCF_018296145.1. Lineage (NCBI taxonomy): Eukaryota > Metazoa > Chordata > Actinopteri > Salmoniformes > Salmonidae > Oncorhynchus > Oncorhynchus tshawytscha. The sequence goes on from NC_056438.1 coordinate 64,152,889, forward strand.
GACATATGCAACATAGTTACAGACCTGTAAAACATAGTTACAGACATATACAACGTAGTTACAGACATGTACAATATAGTTACAGACATATATAGCATAGTTATATATATATATATAACATAGTTACAGACATGAGTATCATAGTTACGGACATATACAACATAGTTACAGACATAGTCAACATAATTACAGACATATACAACATAGTTACATGCCTGTACAACATAGTTACAGACATAGTCAACATAATTACAGACATATACAACATAGTTACAGATATATACAACATAGTTACAGACATATACAACATAGTTACAGACACATACAACATAGTTACAGACCTGTAAAACATAGTTCCAGTCATATACAACATAGTTACAGACATTTATAACATAGTTACAGACATATGCAACATAGTTACAGACATATGCAACATAGTTACAGACATATGCAACATAGTTACAGACATATACAACATAGTTACAGACATATGCAACATAGTTACAGACATATACAACATAGTTACAGACATATACAACATAGTTACAGACATATGCAACATAGTTACAGACATGTACAACATAGTTACAGACGTATACAACATAGTTACAGACATATACAACATAGTTACAGACGTATACAACATAGTTACAGACGTATACAACATAGTTACAGACATATACAACATAGTTACAGACATATACAACATAGTTACAGACCTGTACAACATAGTTACAGACATACGCAACATAGTTACAGACATATGCAACATAGTTACAGACATATACAACATAGTTACAGACGTATACAACATAGTTACAGACATATACAACATAGTTACAGACACATACAACATAGTTACAGACCTGTAAAACATAGTTACAGACAAATACAACATAGTTACAGACACATACAACATAGTTACAGACCTGTAAAACATAGTTACAGACAAATACAACATAGTTACAGACATATACAACATAGTTCCAGACCTGTACAACATAGTTACAGACATATGCAACATAGTTACAGACATATGCAACATAGTTACAGACATATACAACATAGTTACAGACGTATACAACACAGTTACAGACAAATACAACATAGTTACAGACATATACAACATAGTTCCAGACCTGTACAACATAGTTCCAGACATATACAACATAGTTACAGACATTTATAACATAGTTACAGACATATGCAACATAGTTACAGACATATGCAACATAGTTACAGACATATACAACATAGTTACAGACATATGCAACATAGTTACAGACATGTACAACATAGTTACAGACGATACAACATAGTTACAGACATATACAACATAGTTACTGACATATACAACATAGTTACAGACGTATACAACATAGTTACAGACATATACAACATAGTTACAGACATATACAACATAGTTACAGACCTGTACAACATAGTTACAGACATATGCAACATAGTTACAGACATATGCAACATAGTTACAGACATATACAACATAGTTACAGACGTATACAACATAGTTACAGACATATACAACATAGTTACAGACACATACAACATAGTTACAGACCTGTAAAACATAGTTACAGACAAATACAACATAGTTACAGACATATACAACATAGTTCCAGACCTGTACAACATAGTTACAGACATATGCAACATAGTTACAGATATATGCAACATAGTTACAGACATATACAACATAGTTACAGACATATGCAACATAGTTACAGACGTATACAACATAGTTACAGACACATACAACATAGTTACAGACACATACAACATAGTTACAGACCTGTACAACATAGTTACAGACATATGCAACATAGTTACAGACATATACAACATAGTTACAGACACATACAACATAGTTACAGACACATACAACATAGTTACAGACATATGCAACATAGTTACAGACATATGCAACATAGTTACAGACATATACAACATAGTTACAGACATATACAACATAGTTACAGACATATACAACATAGTTACAGACATATACAACATAGTTACAGACATATACAACATAGTTACAGACATATACAACGTAGTTACAGACATGTACAATATAGTTACAGACATATATAGCATCGTTAGAGATATATATATATAACATAGTTACAGACATGAGTATCATAGTTACAGACATATACAACATAGTTACAGACATATACAATATAGTGACAGTCATATACAACATAGTTACAGACATATACAATATAGTTACAGTCATATACAACATAGTTACAGACATATACAACATAGTTACCGACATATACAACATAGTTACAGACATATACAACATAGTTACAGACATATCGTCAAACATACTAGATATTAACCCATGTATTTCAATATTAACTCATTTTCTTTGTGCCTGAGTCTAATTAAGTGTCTCCAGATAATCTTTTCCATTATGAACTTTTCAGCCCCCAGACTGGTGAATCTGACTTCCAAGCTGAGCAGCATCGTTGCAGTGGAAGGGAAAGATGTCATCTTCAAGTGTAGTGTCACCCCAGCAGACGTCAAAGTAAAATGGTTCCGCAACAACGTGCCAATCACTGCTGGGCCCAAGTATAAGATTGAGCACAGGGCCACCAGCCACTCCCTCACCATCACGTCAGTCAGTCAGGAGGATGCTGGGGAGATCAGCATGGCAGCTGAGGGCAAAACCTGCAGCGCTACCCTCCAAGTGCAACGTAAGAACCAACCTCTATTCACTTTAACACTTACTGTATGACATAATATCTGAGCTAATTTCCAGTGGATATACTTCTGTTCTGTATTATCATCAGATTGTTTTGATTGACTGATACACAATTATAGCCATTGTTTACAAAAATGTATAAGCCTTTTAAGCATTTTAGCTTAGAAGGGCTACAGTTATCACGAAGGAGTTGTAATATCTGTGTTTTCTTTGTACCCTGACAGTGGAGCCGGTGATGTTCAAGAAAAAGCTGCAGAACGTGACAACGGTAGAGGATCAGAAGGGAGTGAAGCTGGAGGTGGAGCTTAGTAGACCCTCTAAAGAGGTCAGGTGGATGAAGAACAGCGTGGTGCTGCAGCCCGGAGGCAACATGGACATCAGGGTGGATGGGGCCAAGCAGACCCTGGTCTTCAAGAGTGTAACTACCGCTGACCGCGGCTACTACTCCTGTGAAACTCTTGATGACAAGACCCAGGCCAAACTCACGGTGGATGGTAAGTACATTTATATTTTAGTCATTTAGCAGACGTTCTTATCCTGAGTGACTTACAGTAGAAATGAGGGTTAAGTGCCTTGTTCAAAGGGACATCGACAGAATTTTCACCTAGTCAGCTCGGTGATTCGATCCAGCGACCTTTCGGTTACTGACCCAACACTCTTAAGCACTAGACTACCTACCGCCCAAGTAAGAGTATGTCCCATTTACAGATGCTGTAGTTTTATGATCATGTATAAATAGCGATCTAGTGATCTCAGTTGTGCAGTTTGTACATTTGATCTCCACACAGATGTTTATTTTGTTATATATATATTTTTGTACCTTTTTTAACTCGGCAAGTCAGTTAAGAAAAAAATCTTTTACAAAATTTACAATGACAGCCTACCCCGGACAAACCCTAACCCGGACGATGCTGGGCCAATTGTGCGCCGGTTGTGATACAGCCTGGAATTGAACCGGGGTCTGTAGTGACGCCTCTAGCACTGAGATGCAAGCCTTAGACCGCTGCGCCACTCTGTAGCCCCAGACTCTTTATATCTACAGCGATGATTCTTTATAACCTAAACATTTAGCATATTCCAACACACCTAAATATTCCCTCTATCTGTATTTCACAGTGCAGAAGATTGAGGTGGTGAAGGGCCTGCAGGCCGAGGTCAAGGCCAATGAGAAGGAGACAGTGACCCTGGAGGTGGAGCTCAGTCAAGCTGACGTGGAGGGTTCCTGGACCAGGAGCGGAGCCAAGCTCAAGGCAGGGTCCAATTGTCGCATCACGGCCCTTGGAAAGAAGCATGCCCTTACACTGTCCCAACTCAAGATGGAGGACGCAGGAACGATTGTCTTCCAAGCGGAAGGGGTCAAGTCTTCTGGCAAGCTCATTGTTGCAGGTACGTTATCTCAATTGTTGTCCAACATTAAGCTATTCATCAAGTTGAATGTAATTTGAAGTGGCACCTCTTATTTAAATACTGTACCTTTTTGCATTGGGGCTCATACAGAACCTGCTGCCATGATCTCTAGGCCCATGGAGGATGTCAAAGCTCCAGAGAAGGAGAAGGCAACACTTGAGTGTGAGGTGTCCAGAACCAATTCTGAGGTCAAGTGGTTCAAGGTGTGAAAACATATTCTAGTGGTAAATCATAGAACTCGAACATCCAGTCATGCAAAACGAGAAAATGTTCAATGTCAGCAATTTACTTTGCATAATTGTGTATACAAAGTGAAGTAATCATTTGTACTAAAATATCACTGTTCCCTAGGGTGATACGGAACTAAAACCAGGAAAGAACTTTGGCATCCACTCCCAGGGTCGCACACGTAGCCTCCTCATCCATAAATGTTCCAAAGAGGATGAGGGCACATACGTTTGTCGAACGTCTGACGACAATACATCAGCCAAACTCACTGTACATGGTATGAGTCCCTACACGTTATTCTTATGATACAACATGATACATGGTATATTATGCAATCCAATGATAATGATCGTATAATACAATACAATGATGATTGTATAGGCTTGTCAATGATAGATGTACTTACAGGTTGGTAAAATAGTCTCAATTTTAAATAATAGGCATCCTTCTTACCAGATATATAGCTATGAATAAATGGAAAAGAATGGCCCTATTCCATTCAGCATTAGATGTGTTGAAGGCTCTCTGATGTCTCTTTTAATGGTCTCTTGTGATTCTCCCCCAAAGCCCGAGACATTAAGATAGTGAAGAAGCTGGAGGATGTGGAGGTGATGGAGAAGGAGAGTGCGTCATTCATGTGTGAGATCTCTCACGATGAAGTGGCCTGCCAGTGGTTCAAAGGTGACACCAAACTCAAAGTCGGTGACAACATCAAGATGAGACAAGAGGGTGAGGAGGATACACACATTTAGAATTATTTCCAAGTATATGTTTAGATGTCCATTTTAGCAATAGACTCTCATATATTATATTTTAGTAAGAGACACTCATATATTTTAGTAATAGACACTCATACATTTTATTAATAGACACTCATACATTTTATTAATAGGAACCTATTCATTTTAGTAATAGACACTCATATATTTTAGTAATAGACACTCATACATTTTATTAATAGACACTCATATATTTTAGTAATAGACACTCATATATTTTAGTAATAGACACTCATATATTTTAGTAATAGACACTCATACATTTTATTAATAGACACTCATACATTTTATTAATAGACACTCATATATTTTAGAAATAGACACTCATACATTTTAGTGATAGACACTCATACATTTTAGTAAAAGACACTCATACATTTTAGTAATAGACACTCATACATTTTAGTAAAAGACACTCATACATTTTAGTAGTAGACACTCATGCATCAGCTTTTGAATTATTAGCCATCATTGATTAATTAGGTCTAATGTACTATTTCTGTGTTTTACCATTCTGTACTGTTCTTATAAGTTGCCCTCTTTCAATTAAAGGTAAAATCTATGTGCTGCTGATTAAATCGGTGACACCAGAAGACGTGGCGGAGATTAAATTCACAGCTGAAAAGGCCTCTTCAACGGCCAAACTGACAGTGAAAGGTAAAGAAACAAAGTCCATTTCCAGCATGCATTCCTCATAGAATGCTATATACGGCACAATATGCCATATGATAGAATACCTTTGTTAAATTAATGATGTTCAGGTCATCACAATATACACAACAAATCCACAGAATTCACTAACACTTATTAAACATACCAATGGTGAATTCAGTGCTCTAACCATAACTAAAATCTAGTTGGTCTGTCCTCTGTGTCCTCAGAGTTATTGTCCTGGGGTTTATTTTGGTTCAGCAGCCAGATGTCTGTGGGGATTGCATCTTTTATTCTGAAATGTTGGTGTTTTGTATCCCTGGCCAGAGGGCAAGATGACCCCTAAGAATATGTAGAGGTTGTGAGTTGTTTCCCTGGAAATCCATGGTGCAGTCTTTTCTTGATATACCGTTGTTTTACATCCTCTGGAAACCTGAACCACGGGACCCAGATCCTAGGGTGACCTGACCACCCTCGGGAGCTTGCTCTCATGTTGCTTATGGAGATCCCTCTGTACCAGGCCAGGAGTGAAAAGGTCATGCAGTGACTATCCGAGCCCCTCAAGACGTTGGAGTAGATGGAGGACAGCACAGGAGAAATCCCTGTTCCTTGGGATAGCCCGTGGAAATGAATTGCACAGGGAGATGTTTTCTTTGGCTTACTGACCCCTATTGAGGAGAAAGTCAATGACCCACTTAATTAGACTTAAGTCCACTTTGAGATCCTGTAGATTGGGACAAAGTTGGTACAAAAAATATATTTGAAGAAAATTTTATTTGAGGGAAAATGTATTTACGATGACTGTGATATTTGGTTGTCTCATCTAGCTATCTAAAGATAGCTGTAAGTAAACTGTAAGTAAATCTGGATAAGAGCGTGTGCTAAATGACTCAAATGTCAAATGTAAAAATATAAGTCTGTCCAAATGTGTGTAGGCTGCTGATGCATCAGGGCGATTATTATAACGTTTTACTCCAATGAAGGATTGGACATATTTCAGAGCTCCTTGAAGTTATTTCAAGATTTTTCCTATGATGAGATTCAGGGGACATGGCTCTTTTAGTGTTTCCATCTCAATTTAGGGAGTTTGCTGTTCTGTAAAAAAGGCAGTAAAAAAAGCCAGTGCTGTAAAGTACAGTTGCGGCCAAAGGTTTTGAGAATGACACAAATATTAATTTTCACAAAGTCTGCTGACTCAGTTTGTATGATGGCAATTTGCATGTACTCCAGAATGTTATGAAGAGTGATCAGATGAATTGCAATTAATTGCAAAGTCCCTCTTTGCCATGCAAATGAACTGAATCCCCAAAAAACATTTCCACTGCATTTCAGCCCTGCCACAAAAGGACCAGCTGACATCATGTCAGTGATTCTCTCGTTAACACAGGTGTGAGTGTTGATGAGGACAAGGCTGGAGATCACTCTGTCATGCTGATTAAGTTCGAATAACAGACTGGAAGCTTCAAAAAGAGGGTGGTGCTTGGAATCATTGTTCTTCCTCTGTCAACCATGGTTACCTGCAAGGAAACATGTGCCGTCATCATTGCCTTGCACAAAAAGGGCTTCACAGGCAAGGATATTGCTGCCAGTAAGATTGCACCTAAATCAACCATTTATTGGATCATCAAGAACTTCAAAGAGAGCGGTTCAATTGTTGTGAAGAAGGCTTCAGGGCACCTAAGAAAGTCCAGCAAGCGCCAGGACTGTCTCCTAAAGTTGATTCAGCTGCGGGATCGGGCCACCACCAGTACAGAGCTTGCTCAGGAATGGCAGCAGGCAGGTGTGAGTACATCTGCACGCACAGTGAGGCGAAGACTTTTGGAGGATGGCCTAGTGTCAAGAAGGGCAGCAAAGAAGCCACTTCTCTCCAGGAAAAACATCAGGGACAAACTGATATTCTGCAAAAGGTACAGGGATTGGACTGCTGAGGACTGGGGTAAAGTCATTTTCTCTGATAAATACTCTTTCCGATTGTTTGAGGCATCCGGAAAAAAGCTTATCCGGTGAAGACAAGGTGAGCGCTACCATCAGTCCTGTGTCATGCCAACAGTAAAGCATCCTGAGACCATTCATGTGTGGGGTTGCTTCTCAGCCAAGGGAGTGGGCTCACTAACAATTTTGCCTTAGAACACAGCCATGAATAAAGAATGGTACCAACACATCCTCCCAACCATCCAGGAACAGTTTGTTGACGAACAATGCCTTTTCCAGCATGATGGAACACCTTGCCATAAGGCAAAAGTGATAACTAAGTGGCTCGGGGAACAAAACATCGATATTTTGGGTCCATGGCCAGGAAAATCCACAGACCTTAATCCCATTGAGAACTTGTGGTCAATCCTCAAGAGGCGGGTGGACAAACAAAAACCCACAAATTCTGCCAAACTCCAAGCATTGATTATGCAAGAATGGGCAGCCATCAGTTAAGATGTGGCCCAGAAGTTAATTGACAGCATGCCAGGGTGGATTGCAGAGGTCTTGAAAAAGAAGGGTTAACACTGCAAAAATTGACTCTTTGCATCAACTTCATGTTATTGTCAATAAAAGCCTTTGATACTTATGAAATGCTTGTAATTATACTTCAGTATTCCATAGTAACATCTGACAAATTTTTCTAAAGACACTGAGGCAGCAGACTTTGTGAAAATTAATGTTTGTGTCATTCTCAAAACTTTTGCCCATGACTGTACTTACGTAAAACTACTTTAGTTTTTTGGGGTACCGGTACTTTACTTTTTAATTTATATTTTTGACTACTTTTACTTCACTACATTCTTAAATAATAATGAATAATGGTCTGGGGCTGTTTTTCATGGTTCGGGCTAGGCCCCTTAGTTCCATTGAAGGGCCATTTTACAATGACATTCTAGACAATTCTGTGCTTCCAACTTTGTGGCAACAGTTTGGGGAAGGCCCTTTCCTGATTCAGCATGAAAATGCCCCCGTGCACAAAGCGAGGTCCACACAGAAATGGTTTGTTGAGATTGGCGTGGAAGAACTTGACTGGCCTGCACAGAGCCCTGACCTTAACCCCATCGAAGACCTTTGGGATGAATTGGAATTGGTATGCAGACTGCGAGCCAGGCCTAATCACCCAACATCAGTGCCCGACCTCACTAATGCTCTTGTGGCTGAAAGGAAGTCCCCTCAGCAATGTTCCAACATCTAGTGGAAAGCCTTCCCAGAAGAGTGAAGGCTGATATAGCAGTAAAGGAGGGACCATCTCCATATTAATGCCCATGATTTTGGAATGAGATGTTTGGTTAGCAGGTGTCCACAAACGTTTTGTCTTGTAGTGTATGCTGGAAGCAACTGTACAGTAAATAGATCAGATATGCTTACGAAGGGTTTCTGCATAGGCTTATAGGCTTCTTTGGTATTGCCATGGCCCATCAAGTACTTTCTTTTCTTTGTAGACTGTATTATTTTAGTGCTGCTTACAGCTTTGATGTATGATAGAGTTCTTATATGCTACTGTGGAACTGCTTAGTATGGCTTCCTTGTATTGATACGGTTGTTATTGTTACTGTAGAGCTCCCTGTCCAGTTTGTGAAGAAGCTCAGGGATAAGTTAGCCATGCATACACACCATGGGTTCCTGGAATGTCAAATGTCTCGGGCAAGCGCCAAGGTCAAGTGGTACAAGAACAAGAAGGAGACCAAGCCCAGCAAGAAGCACGAGATTAGCAGCAAGAGTATATACCGCAAACTCACTATCAATGACGTGGGCTCGGATGACGAGGATAATTACACCTGCAACGCCATCGTCGACAAGACATCCTGTAAACTTGTTGTGGAAGGTAACGGGATGAAAATCAGGACATTGTCTATTGTAAACTTCTAGGAATTTTCTTTAAAGTGTATTTTTATAAAGGTTGATGTGACTTTAAAAAAATACACTTTCAATCTCTTTTAGCACGTATGATTACTTCAGGACACAGGATTACCCGTCAGTGAGTGAATTAATGGAAATAGCACTCTTATAATATCCCTGAAGAGTGTAATTAAGAGTGCTTCTGTCTCAAGTTAGACCTATACTCTCGGTATCTATGGTCCCTCTAGAGCAGGCCATCAGCATCGTACGGGAGCTAAGTGCAGTGGATGTGACCGAGCCCTTTGCTGCCTTCTTTGAGGTGGAGATAAACATCAACTCAGTCAAGCACCCCAAGTGGATCCTGAATGGTGTGGCCATGCAGGACATTGCTGACTTGGAGAAGGAGGGCTCCATGCACCGTCTCACCTTCAAGAAGACCAAGGCCTCCATGACAGGACCTGTCCAGTTCAGTGCTGGCAAGAGCAAGAGCAAGTCTGTGGCCCAGGTCACTGTCAAAGGTCAGAGGCTTCTCCTCACACAGAGCACCATATTCCCAGTGGGTATAACTGGCTGAAATGACGTTGTTACAACTAGATTACAATCAAAACTGGGTTAGGACCATGTTACATGACTTGCCTATGATCAGAGCTGTTTGCACGTCTTATTGTCTCGACTACAGAGCGCCCTCTTGAGGTTGTAGAGCCCATTAAGGATGTGACAACCAAAGAGAAGGGCTCAGCCACGCTGAGCTCCAAGTTCTCCACCGCACCCAAAGAGGTGAGCTGTTCCAAAGGCCAAACCCTCCTGGCGACATCAGACAAGTACAGCCTGAAACAGGACGCTGTGCGGGCTAAGCGGACCATACAGAAGCTGACTGAGGAAGACACTGGGGAGTACCGCTGTCAGTCGACTGCTGCCGAGACCAAAGCCACTCTCACTGTAGAGTGTATGTTTTGTATTGGTTTTTGGTGTTGATTTGACTTCAATGCTATTTGCTTTGCTGATGATTCCATCCTCTTAATTTAAACCAAATCCATGGTACAATGATGATGTGTGCTGTGGTTTATCGCAGTTCGGAAAGTGATCACCAAGCACCTGGCGGACACTGAGGTAGATGAGGACAGTGATGCAGTGTTCACCTGTGAGATCAACTACGCTGATGAGGAGGTGCATTGGCTGCTCAATGACAAAGTACCCTTCTCAAACGAAGTCAACACCATCACTCAGGTGGTCAAAATGCACACGCTCACACTCAAGAACCTTGCACCTGAGGAAAGGGGCACCATCACCTTCAAGGTCAGGGAGGTCAAGGAGGCTGTGACCCTAAAGGTCAAAGGTAAGGACTCGTGACCTAGTCTGATTCCAAGTCAAAATATTGTAGTGTAGAAGTGGGACTAAAGAATATGTTAAACGTCTTTGACTGGTGGATGTGGGGATGCTCTCCATTTGGATTCCTCCAGAAAAGCGTGCAGTGTTCCTCAAGTCTCTGGATGACGTGGTAGGAGAAGTGAAAGGTATGATCACCCTGATGTGTGAGGCATCCAAGCCCAGGGCCCCCCCCCCTCCTGGAGGAAAGATGGTACGGTCCTGACCGCTGGGCCTAAGTACGTCAAAGCCGGGGTCTGATCATCAAAGCCGTTACCAAGGAAGACGCATGTGATTACAGATGTGACCTGGGAACTGAGCTTTCCATGTCAAAGGTCACTGTGAGAGGTGTGTTTGACGAAGCAGCATAACTTGCAAACAAATGAGTATAGTGCGCTGAAGCCTCTACAGCAATTTTGTCATCAGGTCCTTGAAACAAAGATCCTCCCCCCACCCTTTACGTAGACCTGAGCACAGGTATCACCAAGCAGTTGAAGTCTGTGGAGGCGATGGAGGGAGAGACATGTAGCTTTCAGTGTATTCTATCATGGGAGAGCACTGACGAGTGTGCCTGGACCTTGAATGGCCAGACTGTGGCAAATGGAGGACGCTTCCAGGTCTCCAGTACAAGTTGCAAACACATGCTGGTTATCAAGGATGTGACACCAGCCGATACTGGTGAGTTGGTTTTCAACATCAAGAACCTGAAATCCAAGACTACCCTAGCTGTTGAAGGTCAGACATCTGTACCAGTTGAGGCTCTAACATCAATCTGCAGGGCTTTTAGCATTCATTGTTTTGAAACGTCGATCAACTGATCCCTGAGGTTATCATTTTAAATTGGATATGTAGACCATTGGGAGAAATTAATAAAATTAACCAATTTCTGAGCTTGTTTCTGGAAAGGGAATTGAGCCATCCTCAGAATTAAAACAAAGGTAATATAAATGTCCTTTATTTCAGGCAAAGCCCAATCTGTGTCACGGGAGCTGCAGAGCGTCAGCGTTGTCTCGGGAGAGGATGCTGTGTTTACCTGTGAGGTCACACAGACCAGCACCACCGTCCAGTGGGCCAAGGATGGGAAGGACATCAGGAAGAGTGAGAAGTATAACATCAGCAAAGAGGAGAGGGTCATGAAGTTGACTGTCCGCAGCGTCACTGTCCAGGACTCTGGAGAATATAGTTGTGAGGTCATCGGAGGAGCCACTACCAAGGCCAAGCTGGTGATCAAAGGTAAGTCTGACAAGTTCCTTTCACAGACACCTTCAGTTGTTTAACGGTTCTTGTTTACTGGATATTCAGGTATCATTGACCGTGAACTACCACTTTTCAACTATGACTCCTTTTTAATGCTAAATAACACTAAATAATAGCGCTGCCTCTCCTACCTCAATGCCTTCTGCTGTGCTCCTACCGGAATGTCCCTTTCCTCAGAGCCAGTCCACAAGTTCACCAAGGAGCTGAAGGACAGTGAGGCAGAAGAAAAGGGTTCAGTGACCCTACAGTGTGAGACGGCCCAGCCTGCCTCCAAGGCCACCTGGTCCAAGAGAGGCATAGAGCTGAAGGCCGGGGGACGCTGCGAGATGACCCAAAAGGAGACCGTTCTCACACTTACCATTAAACAGCTGGAGGAGAAAGACAGCGGAACTTACACCTGTGACGTGGGCACCGCCAAGATGACGGCTAAGGTGACAGTCAAAGGTAAGACCTTGGCCTATATATGTGTCTTTGTCTGAAATTATGGTGTTGCACATTAATATGTTCATAACTTTTTTATTTAGTAATTACACCAGCTGTAAATGAAATAGCTTTGCTGACGTGCTGACTGCTGTGCATTGCAGGGCACAGAGCTTTGAATTCATGTTGAGAATTTGGATTCTTTCCTGAAAATGTTTTGTGAGTGATGTGATTGACCTCTGCCAACGTTTAAAGGTCAGAACTTGAATATTACTTGAGGTCATATGAGTCATAGTTTGGTTGGGGTGTGTCAGAGCTGACATTGTGACATCTAGTAAGATTGACTCCCCTGCTTGTCTTCTTGAGCAGACATGCCGATTATTACAACATTCATACGATGCAACAGTATTGACTGAGCGTAATTCATGTCCCTTTGCTTTGCTTCATTTTTAAACATTTGGGAGATCATTCCTTCTTACTGTCTATTCCCATGCTGGTTGGTGGACAAGAAATACATTATGCTCAGAGCAGCATTTGACCTGGATGTGTTCCATCCAGGTCAGACAGTGCTCATAGTAGAGTCACCCCAGGACGTTGAGTGTTTTGAGGGGGACTCTGCCATGTTTAGGTGCCTTGTAAGCCCGCCTGACCTGACCCATCAGGTGCGGTGGTGTCTAGACCAAACCCCTGCAGCCCATCCCCCTCAAAGAGATCCAGGTACCTCAGGGGGTTTCCACTCCCTCACCATGAGGGAGCTGACCCCTATGGATTCAGGCGCAATCTCTGTGGTGGTTGGGGATAAGAGAGTGTACGCTTCGCTAATGATCAAAGGTAACTCCCATGGCCGGGTCCATGGTTCAAATTATATGTGAGCTAGAGGGGGCTGGGAACCCTCATAACAATCCACCTCTCCCCCATAATACTGTATCTATATCTATTATAGGTCTACAGCTCCAGTAGATAACAGAGATGGAAGTGCATCACTGCATTTGCCCTCTTTTTCAGTTTCTCTGAAAAGGAAATGATACTTGCTTGACTTTTAACGTTCATCTAGACTCGTCGTTGCAGTGTGCATTGTGAAATTCACAATTTATCAAATTTCATAAGTGACCACCGCTGGTGTCTTCGATCTCAGTCAACCATTCTGTATCGGCCTGCGTTGGTCTTGTTAAAACTTCTTTGGGATAGGGGGCAGTATTTTCACATCCAGGTGAAAAGCATGTCCAAAGTAAACTGTCTGCTACTCAGGCCCAGAAGCTAAGATATGCATATTATTAGTAGATCTGGATGGGAAACACTCTGAAGTTTCTAAAACTGTTTGAATCATGTCTGTGAGTATAACAGAACTTATTTGGTGGGTGAAACCCCGAGGACAAACCATTCAGATTTTTTTTTTTGAGGTCAGTCTCTTTTCAATGAGTTTTCATTGGGAATCCAGATTTCTAAGGGAGTTTCTTGCAGTTCCTATTGCTTCCACTGGATGTCAACAGTCTTTGGGAATTGGTTGAGGTTTTTCCTTTGAGAAATGAAGAAGTAGCACTGTTCAGAACGAGGGTAGAGAGAAGTGTACTCTTTGATACAGGCGCCTGACCTGAAAAGCACGCTCCACTTTTTTTTCCTCCGGTATTGAACACAGTTAATTCCGTCTTAAATTTGATCGATTATTTACGTTAAAAAATACCTAAAGTTGTATTAGGAAAGTCGTTTGAAATGTTTGGACAAAGCTTACAGGTAACTTATGAGACATTTTGTAGCCAATTTGTGCGAGTTAGAACCTGTGTTTTTCTGGATCAAACGCTCCAAATAAATTGACATTTTGGATATATATCGACTGAATTAATCGAACAAAAGGACCCTTTGTGATGTTTATGGGACATATTGGAGTGCCAACAGAAGAAGCTCGTCAAAGGTAAGGCATGAATTATATCTTTATTTCTGCATTTTGTGTCGCGCCTGGAGGGTTGAAATATGATTGTCTGTGTTTGTTTGCTGGGGTGCTGTCCTCAGATAATAGCATCATTTGCTTTTGCCATAAAGCCTTTTTGAAATCTGACACGTTGGCTGGATTTACAACAAGTGTAGCTTTAATTTGGTGTATTGCATGTGTGATTTCATGAAAGTTAAATTTTTATAGTATTTTATTTGAATTTGGCGCTCTGCACTAGCGTCCCACATATCCCAGAGAGGTTTTAATCATACTCTCGTCTTTGGGTCTCCAATCCTCATGGGAAGTGCATGATGTATTTGAATCCATGATGCAGGTAAAAGAATAAAGACCGAAAGATTTGATTCTTAAAGGATGCATACTTGATGAATAGAGGCATCCCTGATCCGTAGATTCTTAGTTGTCCAGTTTATTTGCTCACTCTACCTAGACAGTTAACAAATGTCTATGTAAAAAAAATATATACAGTACAATACCAGTCAAAAGTTTCGACACACCTACTCATTTAAAGTTTTTCTTTATTTGTACTATTTTCTATATTGTATAATAATAGTGAAGACATCAAAACTATAATATAACACATATGGAATCATGATGTAACCAAAAAAAAGTGTTGAACAAATCAAAATATATTTTATATTTGATATTCTTCAAAGTAGCTACCCTTTGCCTTGATGACAGATTTACAAACTCTTGGCATTATCTCAACCAGCTTCATGAGGTAGTCACCTGGAATGCATTTCAATTAACAGGTGTGCCTTGTTCATTTGTGGAATTTCTTTACTTCTTAATGCAATTGAGCCAGTCAGTTGTGATATGACAAGGAAGGGGTAGTATACAGAAGATAGACCTATTTGGTAAAAGACCAAGTCCATATTATGGCAAGAACAGCTTATTTTTTTACCATGTAGGCTCAGTTTTACTTCAAAGGTTTGGACAATGTTTCTATTGTGTCTTGGAAAATACTGCAGGGTCATGAACTAAGACATTATTCCTATCTTGAAACTATTCTGAATATTGTTCATGTACAGATGTGTGCCTCAATGCAAAGTTATGCTGCATAAGTGATACAAAAGCTCCACAAATGTATTTCTCTGTATGCTGCTGATCCTTTGTGCACTTTGGAAGGATTTCATTTTGTGGTGGTGACCAGTTGTGAACACCATGTTCATTCCATGTACTGGTTTGATAACTATCTTCAGTTAACAAGTCATCTGTTTCATTGAACAACCCAATCATTGGAATCATATTTAGGTTCCAAAGGACAGCAATAAAAGCATCGGAATCATTGTCCACTACCCATTCTTCTCCACAATATTGATTCTTATGCCCTTCAATTACAACTGAAGATTGCAAAGAAAATGATTTAGCCTACTTTTTAATGAAGTTGGGCATGTTCGTCTTTTTCCAGCCTTGCCTGCCAACTTTAAACAGAAGCTGAAGAACCAGCAGGCCACGGAAGGAGAGAATGCTACTCTCTGCTGTGTGTTAGCCAAACCTGGAGCCAAGGTTCAGTGGAAGAAAGGCACTGAGAATCTCAAAGCTGGAAACAAATATGAGATTAAGCAAAAAGATGCCTGCTGTGAGCTTCAGATAAAACATCTGAAGGTTGAAGACAGTGGAGAGTACTCCTGTGAGTGTGGAGATCAGAGGACCACAGCGACTATAAATGTCAATGGTATGGGTACATGTTCTTGGTCAATGGGAATGTTGGGGAGATCTTGTTTACAAGGAGTCAGTCAGTCTTAATTGATATGTGTAAGTTCATGTGTTGGAAGCAAAAATGTGTGTAGTTAGTGGACTGTATATACAGAATAATTTCATATTTAAATCAATTGTTTGTCAGCGTTACCTGTGACCTTCAAACACAAACTGGCGAGCCAGGAGGCTGAGGAAGGGGGCAGTGTTACCCTGCACTGTGAGCTCTCTAAACCTGGAGTCCATGTAGAATGGAGAAAGGGAACACAGGTGCTGAAGTCTGGAGAAAAGTACCAGATGAAGCAGAAAGAATCTGTGAGTGAACTCCTGATCAGCAAAGTAGTACCCGAGGACAGTGGAGACTACAGCTGTGTGTGTGGAGAACAGAAGACTACAGCCAGTCTCAAGATTAAGGGTAGGGGGCAGATTGGTGTCATTAAATAGCTACTTTATGTTCCGCTGAAGATGTTCTGTAATGTCTTTGTCACTGTCGTTATCAAAGTTTCAAGTGTGATTCAGCAGAATATTTTAAAGAAGTTGGTTTGGTATAACGGCTATGATTTGTGTTGAGTTGGCGTAGTTGTCAACTTGGCTTTGATGAATTTTGTACATTTAATGATTCATTGTCAGCAGGAAGTTCTGAATTGTCTGAAAATCTAGTGCTTAAGCTGAGAAATGTTCCCATTTTAGTATTACTCTCTCAATGTCTCATCTGTCTCTGTGTCTCATCTGTCTCTGTGTCTCATCTGTCTGTGTCTCATCTGTCTCTGTGTCTCATCTGTCTGTGTCTCATCTGTCTCTGTGTCTCATCTGTCTCTGTGTCTCATCTTTCTCTGTCTTATTTGTCTCTGTGTCTTAACTGTCTCTGTGTCTCATCTGTCTCTGTGTCTTATTTGTCTCTGTGTCTTAACTGTCTCTGTGTCTCATCTGTCTCTCTGTCTTATTTGTCTCTGTGTCTTAACTGTCTCTGTGTCTTATTTGTCTCTGTGTCTTAACTGTCTCTGTGTCTCATCTGTCTCTGTGTCTTATTTGTCTCTGTGTCTTAACTGTCTCTGTGTCTCATCTGTCTCTCTGTCTTATTTGTCTCTGTGTCTTAACTGTCTCTGTGTCTCATCTGTCTCTGTGTCTTATCTGTCTCTGTGTCTTAACTGTCTCTGTGTCTCATCTTTCTCTGTCTTATTTGTCTCTGCCTCACCTGTCTCTGTGTCTTGTCTGTCTATGTGTCTTATCTGTCTCTGTGTCTTAACTGTCACTGTCCAGCTTGATCTTTGTAGTCTGTCTGTCTTCATTGTGTTGATTATCATGTTGTTAGTCTTTGTGTGCTGGTGATCATTCTGTCTCTGTTTCTGTGTTTGGTTTCATTATTCAAGTATCTGCTTTCTGAACTGTGCCATTCTCATGATTTTAGAGGATGAACTCATGTCTGATTGCCTCATATCAGTGGTTATTGTGTTTCAGTGTATTTTATATGGTTTAATTTGAATCCACAGCCCAACCTGTTACATTCAAACACAAACTGGCGAGCCAGAAGGCTGAGGAAGGGGGCAGTGTTACCCTGCATTGTGAGCTCTCTAAACCTGGAGTCCATGTAGAATGGAGAAAGGGAACACAGGTGCTGAAGTCTGGAGAAAAGTACCAGATGAAGCAGAAAGAATCTGTGAGTGAGCTCCTGATCAGCAAAGTAGTACCTGAGGACAGTGGAGACTACAGCTGTGTGTGTGGAGAACAGAAGACTACAGCCAGTCTCAAGATTAAGGGTAGGGGGCAGATTGGTGTCATTAAATAGCTACTTTATGTTCCGCTGAAGATGTTCTGTAATGTCTTTGTCACTGTCGTTATCAAAGTTTCAAGTGTGATTCAGCAGAATATTTTAAAGAAGTTGGTTTGGTATAACGGCTCTGATTTGTATTGAGTTGGCGTAGTTGTCAACTTGGCTTTGATGAATTTTGTACATTTAATGATTCATTGTCAGCAGGAAGTTCTGAATTGTCTGAAAATCTAGTGCTTAAGCTGAGAAATGTTCCCATTTTAGTATTACTCTCTCAATGTCTCATCTGTCTCTGTGTCTCATCTGTCTCTGTGCCTCATCTGTCTGTGTCTTATCTGTCTCTGTGTCTCATTTGACTGTGTCTTATCTGTATCTGTCTTAACTGTCTCTGTGTCTCATCTTTCTCTGTCTTATTTGTTTCTGTGTCTCATCTGTCTCTGTCTTATCTTTCTCTGTCTTATTTGTCTCTGTGTCTTATTTGTCTCTGTGTCTCATCTGTCTCTGTGTCTCATCTTTCTCTGTCTTATTTGTCTCTGTGTCTCATCTGTCTGTGTCTTATCTGTCTCTGTGTCTTATCTGTCTCTGTGTCTAATCTGTCTCTGTGTCTCATCTGTCTCTGTGTCTTTATTGACTCTGTGTCTCATCTGTCTCTGTGTCTTATCTGTCTCTGTGTCTTAACTGTCTCTGTCCAGCTTGATCTTTGTAGTCTGTCTGTCTTCATTGTGTTGATTATCATGTTGTTAGTCTTTGTGTGCTGGTGATCATTCTGTCTCTGTTTCTGTGTTTGGTTTCATTATTCAAGTATCTGCTTTCTGAACTGTGCCATTCTCATGATTTTAGAGGATGAACTCATGTCTGATTGCCTCATATCAGTGGTTATTGTTTTTCAGTATATTTTATATGGTTTCATCTGAATCCCCAGCCCAACCTGTGACCTTCAAACACAAGCTGGAGAGCCAGAAGGCTGAGGAAGGGGGCAGTGTTACCCTGCACTGTGAGCTCTCTAAATCTGGAGTCCATGTAGAATGGAGGAAGGGAACACAAGTGCTGAAGTCTGGAGAAAAGTACCAGATGAAGCAGAAAGAATCTGTGAGTGAACTCCTGATCAGCAAAGTAGTACCCGAGGACAGTGGAGACTACAGCTGTGTGTGTGGAGAACAGAAGACTACAGCCAGTCTCAAGATTAAGGGTAGGGGGACGATCTATGTTATAACTATTTACAGTACTGTATAGTTGTTGTGTTCTTCCGACGTTCTGATCAATTGTAGGTAATATTTCAAATGGAATTTCAGTGCATTGTCAAGCAGATTACTTTTGGTTTTAAATATATCTGTATTCTGTAATTGTCAATTATGACGTCCATTTGTTGGTTAACTTCATCATGTTTTGTGAAATGCCATGTTATGTCTGTCTCTCTGTGTTTTGTCTTTGTGTCTAAGGATACTTTGCTTCAGTGTTACGTCAGTGTATCGTTGTTTATATCGCTTTGATTCAAGGAGTTATATTGTTGTTTATGTAAATGTTTTAGTACTGTTTAGTTCCATTTATTGCTTTGAGTGTGTTCCATTGACTATGTGAGGATGACTTTAGTTTTTGGTTGTTAACTGTCGTCATTCGTAACTAAACCATGAATGACTTTCAGCCCAACCTGTGACCTTCAAATATAAACTGCAGAGGCAGGAGGCTGAGGAAGGGGGCAGTGTTACCCTGCACTGTGAGCTCTCTAAACCTGGAGTCCATGTAGAATGGAGAAAGGGAACACAGGTGCTGAAGTCTGGAGAAAAGTACCAGATGAAGCAGAAAGAATCTGTGAGTGAGCTCCTGATCAGCAAAGTAGTACCCGAGGACAGTGGAGACTACAGCTGTGTGTGTGGAGAACAGAAGACTACAGCCAGTCTCAAGATTAAGGGTAGGAGAGAGATAATACATTTAGATGTGCCTTTGTCACTAAATATGTTTGGTAAAACTATATTTGGATGGTCCGGATTTTCTATCTGTAGATGTGCTACAGATGGTCATTCTATCAACAAACTATATGTTGATAAGAAACTGCTTTCCAAGGTTACAGTTAGGGTTAGGGTTATCAAAAGCCTCTGACGCAGGAGACCAAACTGGGTCACGGTAGGAAGGGGAGCGTATATGGAGAACAGTTTTTCTGTCTGCTTTAACTTGTCATCTGCGCAGTTTGTCCTGCTTCTTGGTCCTGTTGATGATGTCGGTGATGATGCTGATAGTATTCGTTGTCCTTTTACAGTCAGTGCATATGTCGCTGTACTTGAAGTTTCTTGTGGTTTGCTTGTGCCACTGTTTGTTGTGCTTAGAAAGGAAATTGAGCTGGCATCTTTGTCTCTGTATTCTGTTTGCAGTCAGTCCACATGTTCGGAAGGCTTTGTCTCATTGCTTCTGGTGTTCACAGTTATCATGTATTTATTTGAGACTTGTGTGGTATATCCTTTGTTGGCAGTTTGTATGATACGTCCCTCTGTTGGCTGTTTTTCTGTTATGGTCAGTCTTGTCATAAAAGGTTTGGTTATGAGGTTTTCTATTCTAAGTTGCATGTTTTACGGCAGCTCTGAAGTATTCAGCTCCTCCAGTAACTCCCAAACAGGAGGAGCCCCAGAAGGAGAAGGCCAAAAAGGAAGAAGGTAGGGAAGGACAAGGAGAGTAACAGTTTGGTTTACTGCTTGATTCTCTGTCTTTATGGTATGTCTATAGTGTCTATGTCTTGGCTGAATGTGGTGTGCAACATCCTAAATTGTCGGAAAATCAGAAAATGTTGGTGTAAATTTGTGGTTAAATTAGGACAGTACAAATATACAAAGGGTGGCTCACCATTAAAGCTTGTTAAGGAGGAAAAGTATGCCTTTGCAGCCTGAATGGGGGATGCTTTATGTATGAGCCGGTCCACGGGGAACACAAGTGTATTACCTAGGTCAGTGCTCTCCGGGATCCTTGGAACATCCCTACACCATTGAAGATGAAATTGAAAATGGTTAAGGTAAGGTTTAAGGTTAGGGTTAGGTAAGGGTTATGGTTATGGTTAAGGCTAGGGGTTAGGGTTTAGGGTTTAGGTTTAGGATAGGGATGTCCCGAGGATTCTGGTTAGCACTGACCATTCTCATTAGCCAGATGTAGTTTGTTGTTAATCTGTCAAGAAGTAACCCTTAACCAGGTTGCAACTATGTTTTGTATGTGTATGTAAACCTTGTCTGTGCACAATTGTCACCTTAGCTTTGAGCAGCCTGACGTTGTTTTGGATTCTCTGCTTCCCTTTGAGGGCATGCTTTTGTGAGCATACTCAGCTCAGAGTTGGATCTAAAGTGAAATGTTTAAACCCCCAGCTCCTCCAGTCACTCACAAACAACAGGAGACCCAGAAGCAGCAGGAGACCAAAGAGGCCCAGAAAGAGACAGTAGAAAGGAAGACAGTAGTCGAAGCCCATGGTAGGAAAAGAGAAGATATGTTCTCTGTTAAGCTCATTCTGGAAGTTGTAGAATATTGAGGTATTCTGATTTCTGCTATATCTGTGAAGCCTGCTGTTCCTGCCGGCCCTAAACCAGAGCCCCAGAAGGAGACCGTAGAAAAGAATACAGTAGATAACATTTCTGGTTACTTGTTGAAGTAAAGTTAAAGAATGTTTAGTTATTATGGTGTTTTGTCATAGTCTCGGAGCCAGCGACCCCTATTGCTCCTGCCACCCCCAAAACGGATCCCCAGAAGGAGACATTAGAGAAGAAGACCGTAGTAGAAGCCTCTGGTAGGAAAGATGAACTATCTGTTGTCTGTCACAGCAATTTAAAAAATCAATTGTATTCTGGTGTTGCTGTATGTAATTATGTTGTTTTATCTGGTCAATAGTTTCAGTCAGATAGGCCAACAAGCAGTAGTTCATCTGTTCCTTTGTGGCTTTAGCACTGTGTGACTCATTTTTGGGGTCTGTGTTTCAACTTGTGATCCTCTCAGTATTATCTTACTTGACACAAATATGTAATAATGTAGTAATGTAATACTATTATGTTTTTGCTTGGTTTTCCCTCAGTTTTAATGGCAGTGTGTGTCTGTTATAAAGATGTTTAGTTATATGACGTAATATGAATTCATGTTCATGCTGTCACGCGTGTTATTGAGTTTTCTGCTTTCTTGACAACTGATGAAGTTCAGTTATACACTGATTGTCCAAAACATTAAGGACACCTGCTCTTTCCATGACATAGACTGACCAGGTGAATCGAGGTGAAAGCTATGATCCCTTATTGATGTCACCTGTTAAATCCACTTCAATCAGTGTAGATGAAGGGAAGGAGACAGGTTGAAGAGATTTTTAAGCCTTGCGACAACTGAGCATGTTTTGTGTCTGTGTGCCATTCAGAGGGTGAATGGGCAAGACAACATATGGAAATGACTTAGAACGGGTTGTGGTAGTAGGTACCAGGAGCACCGGTTTGAGTGTTTCAACAACTACAACGCTGCCTGTTTTTTTAACTCTCAACAGTTTCTCTTGTGTATCAAGAATGGTCCACCACCTAAAAGACATCCAGTCAACTTGACACAACTGTGGGAAGCATTGGAGTCAACATGGGCCAGTATCCCTGTGGGACGCTTTCGATACCTTGTAGAGTCCACGCCTCGACGAATTGAGGTTGTTCTGAGGGCAAAAGGGGTCCAACTCAATATTAGGAAGGTGTTCCTAATGTTTTTTCTACTCAGTGTTTTCTGGTAGTCATCTTGATGTTTTGTCATAGTCTCTAAGCCTGTTGTAGAAAAGAAGATCGTAGAAGCCCCTGGTAGGAAAGATGAGCTATCTGTTGTCTTTTCAACTCATACCTGTGGGTAGTCGGTCACATCAATTCAAATACGGCTGCTCTTTGGCCTATCTGTTCAACTTCAAGCAAACATCATTCGTGGCTTTAGTATTTTGTGGCAAATTTTGGGGGTGATTATAGTCATTTTGGTGTTTTGTTATAGCCTTTAAGCCTGCTGCTCCTGCCACCCCCAAACCGGAGCTCCAGAAGGAGGAGACCGTAGAAAATAAGACTGTTGCAGACACTCAGGGTGGGTACTTTTTGTTTTGGGACTGCTGCTCTTTGGTCAGTTTGTTCAAGCGAACGTCATTTATGGCTTTAGCATTGTATGGCTAATTTTGGGGTTTCTGCTTCACCTTGTGATCCTGTTAGTGTGTCCTGTAAGCTTCTTCTGTTTAGTCTTAGCCTACATTGCAAGTGAAGGACAATGTATTGGCAGTCTGTGTCACTGTCTGTTTCTCTCTTTGAAGACTGTTGCATGACGTTGGGAATTCATGTTCATGCTTTTGGTTGAGCTTTCTGCTTACTAGACAGACAATGAAGTTAAATTATATACGGGTAGTTATTTCGGTGTTTTGCTACAGCCAAGAAGCCTGCTGCTCCTGCCGCCCTCAAACTGGAGCCACAGGAGGAGACAGTAGAAAATAAGTCAGTAGTAGAGAAGATCAACTATCTTTTGCCTGTTAAGCTCATACCTTTGGCAAGTCTGTCATATCAATTTAAATACTACTGCTCTTTATCCGTTCAATTGGACATAATTTGTGGCTTTCACATTGTGTGGCACATTTTTGGGTCTCTGCTTTATCTTGTGTGGTCCTTATTAGTCTGTGTCATGTATGATGGTTGCCCTTCACTCAAAGGGATGTAATGGCAGTTTGTCTGTTTAAATACTTTTTGTTGTATGACATTGGGAAGTTAAATCATATACCGGCTTTGATGTTTTGTCATAGCCGTGAAGCCTCCTGCCGCCCCCAAACTGGAACCCGGGAAGGAGACAGTAGAGATGAAGACAGTAGTAGGAGCCTCTGGTAGGAAAATATGAGCTGGCTGTTGTCTGTTGAGCTCCTACCTGTGCATTGTCTGTCACATCATACTGTGTTTCTCAATGTAGACTCAGAAAGCTTGGATCTTTGCTCTTGATTCAAGTTGTACTGTATGTGGTGAACAGTGTAGATATATTCTTTCTGAAGGCAAGTTGTGTCACATAGTCTTTCTGTAGCCCTTCAGCTAGCTTCCCTTATCTTGTGGCTTCGGCTGGTTTGTCAGGCTGTTCTCTTAAGAGGTGTTGAGGATCTTATCAAGTGTATTACTGTACCACAGTAGAGAAACCTCCAGTTCCTGCAGTCACCCTTAAACTAGAGCCTCAGAAGCAAGAGACCAAAGAGAGAGGAGATTCGTTTGTCATTCTTAAGTTCAGTACATTGGTCATTGTTTGTATGAAGGGATTAAAAAGAATTGACTTTGGACATGGTTTGCTTCCATCAGGTTTGCATGTGCATTTTTTGAAATGCAAAAGTTATTCATCTTGTACTTTAGGCTATCTGATATAGTTCCTGTCCTTTTCATCCTTTCCTCGACGAAGTACATTCTTTAATGACAATATATTCAGTAGATTTTGCTACAAGTATTGTTTTGTCTGCATACTTTGCCATGCTTCTAAATGGTAGTGGAAAGGAAGTAGGCTACAATGATGGTTGCCATTTGAATGGGTAAGATTTGAAGCTCCGTGGACATTGGGCTTTGTTTGCTTCCGTCTGGTTCGCTTAGGTGCACAATTTTAAAGTTGATGTTATAATGAAGATATATTCAACAGATTGTTCATGTTTGTACTGTAGTTGTGGAGACACCAGTTTCTCCAGTCCAGCCAAAACCAGAGACTGAAAAGGAGGAGAAGACAGTGGTAGAAGCCCATGGTGGGAAAAGAGGAGCTTTCTTTTGAAGTCTATTCTTGTATAATGCTGCCATGGAGCTTGCAGTTGTAATGTATTACAAGTCTCCTTGCCCTTAAATGGGGATCTACTATAGGTCTTAACTTGGTTGTCTTTTGTTGACCTTGCTGGAGTCTCCTTGATGTAGATTCCTTGTTGTAGTTGGATCATAATATTCCAGGTGTATTCTGCGTACAAAATATTGAATTTAGGCAGAGACCAGGATTGTTCATGCAGTCCTGTACATAACCTTGGTTATGTGTAAACCCAGAGTAGTTCAAATCTCACTTTCAATGTGGTGGTGGGTCACACACTCAAATATTTGTTTAAACTGCTGGCCTGGACGGATGGACACCAACCAGAGAAGAGTGCCTACATTAATGGTCATTGAAAGTGTTTACCACACGTAGAGACACCATCTCAGTGGGATCGTTTTCTAGATGCTAACACCATATGGATTTGCAATCTCTTTTTGAGGCATTGTGACAGTGGATGAAGATATTTTTAACCCTTTATTTCTTAGCTCTTCCAGCCACATTCAAACACGATCTTGAGAGCCAGGAGGTTGAGGAGGGGGGCAGTGTTACCCTGCACTGTGAGCTCTCTAAACCTGGGCTCCCTGTAGAATGGAAGAAGGGAACACAGGTTATAAAGTCTGGAGAAAAGTACCAGATGAAGCAGGAAGATTGCAGTGTGAAACTGCAAATCTGTGATTTGAAACCTGAAGACACAGGAAACTACCACTGCAGCACTGGAGACCTAGAGAGCTCAGCATACCTGAAAGTCAATGGTAGGATGATGACCTTTTCACTGCAGCCCAATTCTTCACTAGCACAGAAAATATCACCTTGATTTATGATAAATTGATCTGAAGCACCACATGTATTAACTGAAATGCAATAAATAGTTAGTAAAAATAGGTGATCCAACAAAACAGTTGGAATAATGCCTACCATTTATTATGTAAGTGTAGGCTTATAATTAATATTTTGCGATTTTGATTTGTCAGCTCTCCCAGTCATATTCACCAAAGATCTGCAGAGCCAGGAGGCTGAGGAAGGGGGCAGTGTTACCCTGCATTGTGAGCTCTCTAAACCTGGAGTCCCTGTAGAATGGACGAAGGGGGAGGTGGGTCTCTGCCCCTGTGCCAAGTATGAAATCGTCCAGGAAGGACACAGCGCCAGACTAGTCATCCACAGCTTAGACCCTGAAGACTCAGGCAGCTATACTTGTGACAGTGGCGACCGGAAAACCACAGCAAACCTTTCTGTGAAGGGTAGGCTGAAAGAAAACTCTTATGGTTTTAGCTGTGTATGCTGTCGGGAAAGAAAATCAAACTTTCCCACGTTTTATACATATTTTGTGGTTTGGAGACACAATTCTGCCCTCTAAAAGTTTCTCTATCTCACCTCTCCCAACCTACATCGTTCCTACCCCCCCTCTTGCTTTCCACAGCCCTGCCTGTTTACTTCAAAACCCGACTACAGAATCTAGAGTGGGACGCAGGTGAGATCGCCATCCTCCGCTGTGAGATCACAAATCCTGGGGCCAGCGTTGTTTGGAGCCGGGGCGACAGGGTCTTGGAGTCTAACAACAAGTATCAGCTGAAACAGGAAGGTGCCATAGTGAAGCTTATCATCTATAACCTACAAGGGGCTGACTCTGGGGAGTATATCTGTGACACGGGTTACCAGAAGACCTCATCCATGCTCACTGTACAGGGTAGGGGACAAGATGAACGTCTGCTACTGTCTTCTGACATTCTTTTCAACCACTCTCTCTCTCTGCACACCTCTTGAATCATGGCACCTCTCTTTTAATTCACTCTATCCCTACCACCGCTTTCCACCCTGAGTCTCACAAGACTAATATCACGCAAGGCTTTAGAGGACCAAAGGCCTAAAGAGCACAGAAGTAAAGCTTGTTGGGATCTTCATCCATTTCCTGATTCACCTACTGCTTCCTATGTCTTTCATATCCTTCACACACCTTCCTCTGCACTTCTACCTTCATAACCATTCCACCCGAGTGCTCTGCTGTTAAGGACAATGATCTGTCTCACACTTCCACTTCTTCTGTCTTGACAGGAGCAACCTTATGTCTTGACAGTTGTCTCTGTATTGTAATTGTATTGAGTGTGTATGGTTAGGTGCCTTTTTCTGTTGTAATCTAACCATGTACACCCATATAGACACTAGTGCTCCCTTAGAGTGAGATTCGCATCTAAGCAGTAACACATAACTGGCTTTTTAAAACAGAGCTGGAGGTGACCATAGTGAAGGTCTTGAACAGCTGCTCGGTGCGCGAGGGGGAGGACGTTCACTTTGAGTGCCATCTGTCCCACGAGGATGCCAAGGAGGTCCAGTGGAAGCTTGCGGATGTCCCTCTGCAGAACAATGAAATGAATCTGATCCGCAGCCAAGGCAAGGTGCACAGCCTCACCCTCAGGGGGGTCACCCAGGCCGACTCGGCCACAGTCGCTTTCACCGTGGGCCACCATACCTCCACCGCCAGCCTGACCGTCAGAGGTAAGGGGTGCATATGCATAGTCCAAGGTTAGGAGTATACAGTATATAGTCATATACTGTACATAGTCTGAGGTAAGAGATACATCTGCTGGTAATCAGCCCCAACCTTCTCCCATTGTACCCCTATACCAGGATTCATTCTGTCCATTCCAAATCCGTTTTATACCCCGAACGTCCAAGGTAAAGGGTACATATACTGTATAGTCTGAGGTAAGGGGTTATATAATATATGTATGATGCTAATCACTGACTTTTACTAGACCTAACCCTTTTCCATTGTACCGCAATACTTGGAGCCATTCTGTCCATTCTTTCATAGATTCTTCATGTCTTTTATCTTCTCTTATCAATAATAGATCTCTCAATTCATGTTCATCTTGTTGTGGAGATCGATTATTATAGCAGTGCATGCCATTGGTAGGCCACTTGTTAATTTCTCTCACATTACAACATAGCAAGAAACAAGAAATCCCCCCATTTTTGTCATTTGCTATTTGAAACCTGCAGTGGTTAATGTCTGTTCAGCAAATGCTTTTAAATGTTGTTGTTAAATGTTGAATGTTTCCTTTCAAGATATTGGATGTCCGTCCCGTCCGTGTCCACTCCCTAAACCAGGTAATGTCTCCATTAATTTTAACCTGGTCTGTATCTATCTTGCTGTGTCCCCCCAGGGGCCCCTGTGGTGTTCAAGAAGGAGCTGGAGAGCCAGGAAGCAGTTGAGGGGGGCAGTGTCTCCCTGACCTGTGAGATCAGTGTTGAGGGCAAGGTGACATGGAGAAGGGGCTCCGTGCTCCTCACCCAGGGGGAGAAGTATTCCATGGAGCACACAGGTTCTACCTATATCCTGATGGTTCACAAGCTGAAGGTCGAGGATGCTGGAGAGTACACCTGTGATACTGGGGATAAGCAGAGCACGGCCACCCTGAAAGTCAAAGGTAATGGAGCGTCTGTATTCACATCGGTCTCTCGTTTGCTGTGACTCTACATTATCGTCTGCTTTCATTCAGTGTGCCAACGGACTAAGAACTTCCATCTTAATGCCAAGGCAGCAGCAACTCTTCCTGGGGTCCAACAGAATTAAGGCAGTTATACAATTCTAAAAACATAACAATACATCCACAAAAGATTTCACAACACATTAAGTGTGTACCCTCAGGCCACTACTCTACTACCACATATCTACAACACAAAATCCATGTGTATGTACAGTGCATTCGGGAAAGTATTCAGACCCTTTGCCTTTTCCACATTTTGCTATGTTACAGCCTTATTCTAAAAACTATTACATTACATTTTTCCTCATCAATCTACACACAATAACACAGAATGACAAATCAAAACAGATTTTTAGAAAATGTTCAAATTTATAACAATAAATATCAGATTTACATACTAGTACTTTGTTGAAGCACCTTTGGCAACGATTACAGCCTTGAGTCTTCTTGGGTGTGACGCTACAAGCTTTGCACACCTATATTTGGGGAGTTTCTTCCATTCTTCTCTGCATATCCTCTCAAGCTCTGCGTCACTGCACAGGTATTTTCAGGTCTTTCCAGAGTTGCCCGGGTTCTGAATGGGCCACTCAAGGACATTCAGAGACTTGTTCCCGAAGCCACTCCTGTGTTGTCTTGGTTGTGTGCTTAGGTTCGTTGTCTTGTTAGAAGGTGAACCTTCACCCCAGTCTGAGGTCCTGAGTGCTCTGGAGCAGGTTTTCATCAAGGATCTCTGTGTACTTTGCTAAATTCATCTTTCCCTCGATCCTGACTAGTCTTCCAGTCCCTACTGCTGAAAAACATCTCCACAGCATGATGCTGCCACCACCATGCTTGACCGTGGGGATGGTGCCAGGTTTCCTCCAGACGTGATGCTTGGCATTCAGGCCAAAGAGTTCAATCTTGGTTTCATCAGACAAGAGAATCTTATTTCTCATGGTCAGAGTCGTTTAGGTGCCTTTTGGCAAACTCTGAGTGTGCTGTCATGTGCCTTTTACTGAGGAGTGGCTTCCGTCTGGGCACACTACCATAAAGGGCTGATAGGTGTAGTGCTGCAGAGATGGTTGTCCTTCTGGAAGGTTCTCCCATCTCCACGGAAGAATTCTGGAGCTCTGTCAGAGTGACCATCAGGGTCTTGGTCACCTCCCTGACCAAGGCCCTTGGGTTTTGCTCTGACATACACTGTAAACTGTGGGACCTTATATAGACAGGTGTGTGCCTTTCCAAATCATGTCCAATCAATTGAATTTATCACAGGTGTACAATCAAGTTGCAGAAACATCTCAAGGATGATCAATGTAAACAGGATGCACCTGAGCTCAATTTCTAGTCTCATAGCAAAGGGTCTGAATACTTATGTAAATATGGTATTTATGTTTTTATTTTTAATACATTTGCAAAAATGTATGAAAACCTGTTTTCACTTTGTCATTATGGGGTATTGTGTGCAGATTTATATAAAACAAATATAATAATTATCCAATTTAGAACAAGGCTGGAACATAACAAAATGTGGAAAAAGTCAAGGGGTCTGAATACTTTCCGACTGCACTGTCTAGTGCGTATGTTATCATGTGTGTGTATGCATGTGTCTGTGCCTGTGTGTGTCTCTTCACAGTCCCCGCTGTTCCATAAGGTGTATTTTGATCATTTAAAAAAAATCTAATTCTACTGCTTGCATCAGTTACTTGATGTGGTATAGAGTTCCATGTAGTCATAGCTCTATGTAGTCGTGGCTCTACAGCAACCAGTTTTAGAGGTATAATCTGTGAGTAAAGCATAGTTGTCGAGTTAACAATAAAATGTTTGTTGATCATGAAATGTAGGTTTCATTAATCAATGTGTGTTTTTATGTTTGAACCACAGTCTATTTGCCATGTTGGGGACTACTGCATGTTGGTTTTGTTTTCATAATCAGACCTATATTAAGCTATTGTGTCAGAGATCACTTCTTGCATATACATATGTCTACAGTACCTTCCTAGTCATTACGTAGGAAGTGAAAGTGTGTTTTGCATAATATTGTACTCTTTCGATGAGAAGGCCTAAACATTGAGTTGGCAGAAAGAGTTTCACTAATATCCATGGTGTCTCCCGGAGTGCAAGTGTCCATCCTCTATAGAACTCACTTTTAAATCGGGATACCAATGTTGGTGCTCTAATGTTGAGTGTTTCACCTGAATGAATCCCCTGGGAAACCTTGACCCCAGGATCCTTTAAATCTCTCACTCCCCCATCGTCACATTCATTCACCTCCAGAGTCTGTACGCATCACTCGGGAGCTGCACGACATCACAGTGACCACTGGGCAGGATGCTGTCTTTGCGTGTGAGTTGTCCCAGGAGGGCGTAACCAATGGAGAGTGGTGGCTAGGGGATAACCTCCTCCAAAACAACGACCTGAACCAGATGACCTTCCAGGGCCGGGTGCACCGGCTGACACTGCAGATGGTCACCACTGATGAGTCAGGGGACGTGGCATTTGTGGTGGGCGAAGAGAAGACCGTCGCATGCCTACTGGTGGAAGAGAAGCCCAAAGGTAATGGAGATGTTAACGGAGATGTTAAAGATGGCCATCTAGTCCTCACCCCTCTCCATCTATATCTTCCATCAAACAGCATTGGAACAACCTCTGTTCATCTGCTGTGCACCATCATCCATTCCATTCTAACCTTTCTGTAAACGTGTGTTGGCCATCCTCCTGGCTTTTCTTTTTATAGCATCTTTGTCTTTAAAGATACTATGAAATGAAGTTGACAACAAGATGGTTGTCAGTGACATAAACATGTCACTTTGCTAACTTCAGTATCAATTTGAATATCAATTGAGTGATTCACGCCTAATGGACATAGTCTTTATGGTTAGCATTGGCGGCATTGTAGACCTGTGGAAAAAGAGCCACTTTAAACACTGCCCATAGAAATACCATACAAGTTTGACATGCATGACATCTGACACTCAAAGTGCATTACACTGTATGTACTTAGCTTGGGATTTCCCATATCTACAGTCTTAATCCTAGAGAAGCCTCATGACACAGTGGCCTTGGAGGGTGAGACAGTCACACTGTCCTGCACCGTCTCCGACCCCACGGCCACTATCAACTGGAGCAGGAATGATGTTGACATCAAAGCAGGCCTCAAGTACGACCTGCGGAAGAATGCAGCTCTCATGCAGCTCCGTATCCACAACCTGGAGATGGAGGACTCTGGAACTTACTGCTGTGATACCGGGGATGCACAGTGCACCGTCACATTGACTGTGGAAGGTAAAGAATGATGCTGCCACTTGAAAAGTTTGGACCCTCTACACTGCATCTAATGGGTACTAGAAAATAGTCTCCTAAAATTTAAGGCTCAGGATGAGTTCCCCCACAATACTGTTCTTAACTTGCTTGCCTTCTACAAACTATCAGGCACCCAGTCTTCCGTCAACATACAACAGAGCCATCTTACGCCCCTGTCCACCATGCCACCATCGTCTACACATCTTCTATTGTCCTACACTGATGTCATGTCTCCTACTTCCACCAGGTGCCCCAGCATTCTTCCAGAAGGAGCTGAAGAACAAGGAAGCCAAGGAAGGCGATGATATCACTCTGCGCTGTGAGCTCTCCAAGGCGTGCACTCAAGTGGAGTGGAGGAAGGGAGGCATGGTCCTCCAGGCTGGTAAGAAGTATGAGATGAGGCAGGAGGGCTGCGTTCAGGAGCTCTGCATTCGTAACCTGGAGCCAGAGGACAATGGCTACTACACCTGCGATGCTGGAGACCAGCTCACCACGGCGTCGGTGGCAGTACAAGGTATCATGTCACAACTACACCATCTGTCCCT
Source organism: Oncorhynchus tshawytscha (assembly GCF_018296145.1). Classification (NCBI taxonomy): domain Eukaryota; kingdom Metazoa; phylum Chordata; class Actinopteri; order Salmoniformes; family Salmonidae; genus Oncorhynchus; species Oncorhynchus tshawytscha. The sequence continues at coordinate 64,185,031 of NC_056438.1, forward strand.
GAAAGGGTTCATTTCTGTATTGTTCATTTCTCTAGGATCAAGGAATGAATTCCTAACAGTTTATGATACACTTGTTGAAACCACAAAGGCTATTGTATGTTTTTCAGCAAGTTAAAGATGATCAGTTATAGGATGTAATTGTAAATTAAAAAGATGTAAGATTTATTTGTTTACATAGACAGTTTCCAGTCTTGATTGAAAACAGATGGTTAACATTTAGTTGAACAAAATGTGTATTGTATCATGGAACATAGGGAATAAATAACCCAATGAAGTGAACAAGGATTTTTGCCCTCTTAAAGTCAAAGTTTAAATGAGAAATGAGACCAGGTCAAGGTCGAAGTAATCTTTATTATCCCATAGGCTGGCATTGTGAGTGTTAGAGGTGAGTTGTGTGACTGTGAGTGGCAGTAGCTGAGTGTCTGACTGTATCTCCACTACTCTGCAGAGGCAGAAGTCCTCATAGTGTGTGGTCTAAAGAGCACCGATGTCTTTTTGGGCGAGTGGGCCACCTTCTCCTGCCAGCTGTCCCGCGGTGTGAGGCCCGGGGAGGTGCAGTGGTGGCTGGACGGGACCCTTCTCCAGGACAGCCCCTCCAGCGAGATAGGGCTGAGCCAGGGCCACGTCCACACCCTCACCCTAAAGGACCTGGCCCCGGATGCCTCGGGCACCGTCACGTTCAAAGCCTGCAGCCTGGTGTCCTACGCCAAGCTCTTAGTTAAAGGTATCAAGGAGGAGGAACTAGAGGGATTGAGAGGAGGAGGAGAGTGACTTCTAAAGTTCCAGCTGTGTTCTCCAGACCTTGCAGCATCAATGCTAATAATACTCAACATACATACAGTGGGGCAAAATAGTATTTAGTCAGCCACCAGTTGTGCAAGTTCTGCCACTTAAAAAGATGAGAGAGGCCTGTAATTTTCATCTTAGGTACACTTCAACTATGGCAGACAAACTGAGAAAAAAAATCCAGAAAATCACATTGTAGGATTTTTAATGAATTTATTTGCAAATTATGGTGGAAAATAAGTATTTGGTCAATAACAAAAGTTTATCTCAATACTTTGTTATATACCCTTTGTTGGCAATGACAGAGGTCAAACGTTTTCTGTAAGTCTTCACAAGGTTGTCACACACTGTTGCTGGTATTTTGGCCCATTCCTCCATGCAGATCTCCTCTAGAGCAGTGATGTTTTGGGGCTGTTGCTGGGCAACACAGACTTTCAACTCCCTCCAAAGATTTTCTATGGGGTTGAGACCTGGAGACTGGCTAGGCCACTCCAGGACCTTGAAATGCTTCTTACGAAGCCACTCCTTCGTTGCCCAGGCGGTGTGTTTGGGATCATTGTCATGCTGAAAGACCCAGCCACGTTTCATCTTCAATGCCCTTGCTGATGGAAGGAGGTTTTCACTCAAAATCTCACGATACATGGCCCCATTCATTCTTTCCTTTACACGGATCAGTCATCCTGGTCCCTTTGCAGAAAAACAGCCCCAAAGCATGATGTTTCCACCCCCATGCTTCACAGTAGGTATGGTGTTCTTTGGATGCAACTCAGCATTCTTTGTCCTCCAAACACGATGAGTTGAGTTTTTACCAAAAAGTTCTATTTTCGTTTCATCTGACCATATGACATTCTCCCAATCTTCTTCTGGATCATCCAAATGCTCTCTATCAAACTTCAGAAGGGCCTGGACATGTACTGGCTTAAGCAGGGGGACACGTCTGGCACTGCAGGATTGAGTCCCTGGCGGCATAGTATGTTACTGATGGTAGGCTTTGTTACTCTGGTCCCAGCTCTCTGCAGGTCATTCACTAGGTCCCCCCGTGTGGTTCTGGGATTTTTGCTCACCGTTCTTGTGATCATTTTGACCCCACGGGGTGAGATCTTGCGTGGAGCCCCAGATCAAGGGAGATTATCAGTGGTCTTGTATGTCTTCCATTTCCTAATAATTGCTCCCACAGTTGATTTCTTCAAACCAAGCTGCTTACCTATTGCAGATTCAGTCTTGCCAGCCTGGTGCAGGTCTACAATTTTGTTTCTGGTGTCCTTTGACAGCTCTTTTTTTTATCTCATTTTGTCTGTCATAGTTGAAGTGTACCTCTGATGATAATTACTACAGGCCTCTCTCATCTTTTTAATTGGGAGAACTTACACAATTGGTGGCTGACTAAATACTTTTTTAGACATAATAGATTAGACATAATATTCAATTATGGTATTTATCTCCAAGTGACCACCAGAGCATTTTCACCACATGGAGAGTAGACTACTATTTGCACACTTACTGTCCAAGGCTAATGTTAATCTTGACAGTATTATGCCAGTGTCCTCAAGAGTTCAAAGCTCCCTGATTCAGTAGTGGGAATGACTAGTTCAGTAGCTAAGGTCTTTTTGTGCCTCATCCATGCATGCTTCCATGCATGAGCATACATTTGAGTCATTTCACTAATAGTTAGAATGAGAGTTTTCATGATGCATGCTTTTGATAAGACCAAAACATACAAGATGGTGCAGCAGTAGAGGATTTTTCCACCAGTTTCTTAGTAATATGGAGCAAGAACAATGTTATCCAATGAGGATTCACACCCATAGTTCCATTGTGTATCTATATTTTTAGCTAATAATGGCAAATGGTACCTAACAGTTGTGGTTTACAGAATATCTAGTTGTAATAGATTAGGACTGGCGGACATATTTTGATGATTAAAGGTGGAATATGCAGAAATTGCACCGCCATTCCTGGTTGCAAAAATGTGAATAGTTCGCCTAATTTCAGTTTGTGTGTAGAGAATCATTGTACCATCCAAAACGCTTTGAAATACATTTTCAATAACCAAAAATAATATGTTTGAAGCTGGTTTACAAAACCGAAAGTAAAAAATGCAAAAACTAAACTTAAGAACGGTAAGAATAGAAATAGCGCACATACAACAGATATACCACTTCTTAGACTTGCTTTCAATGAGAATGACAGATCTATAACTCACATTTATACGTAAATTTGCTCGAGTCACCCAAAAATGAACATATTGCAGCTTCAAGTATCGTTCTAGGAATCATCCACTCTAATCTTATCCAACAATTATAGAAATAAATCATATCTGCCTACTGTAGTGTATTCACATTGAAATAGATTGCATATTATGTAATCTATTTTGTGGCAGTATGTGGGATGTATGATTGCTGATAGTAAGTGATGTGTGCACACAGGTAGTGATTAAGAAATCATGTGTGCACTGTGTATTTTATGAACTTAGTTTTGATGCAGTTCAATTGGTACAGTGGGACAGATTTTACCTGTAAACAAGCTTTGCTGTTGTTGTATGTCAACCTATATAATCATCAGTAGCTGGAAATTACAGTGTAGGGCAGTACTGCTCCACCCATCCACCCTGGCCTGCCACTTTCCCTTACTTACTCTCACTCTTCGCTTCACCTCCACCCTGCACTGCACCGCCCCTAGCCTGCAAGCACTGAAACTCTCTAACCCTTCCTACCTCTGCCCTGTCAGTCTGGCATATCTATCCACCCACTGGCATATCTCCCCTTTCTCATTGGTTGGTTAGTGGGCAGTAGTTGTGTCTAACTCCCCCTGCCTCTTGAGGAGATTGGGCTTTTCACTCCCCCTTCAGTTTGGAGTAACAAAAACATCTGTCACAGATAAGTAGACATTCACATACTGTATCTAAGTGCATATTTGGCCACGGAGTGCTGCATCCATAAGATATACTGTTAATCAAGGCAACTCTAAGGGCTTGCCACAGCAGCACACAATGCATACCAAAATACTAAGCCACCTCTGATACCACCAACAACTCAAAACATGTATCAAATTTCCCCCTTGGGGAACAATAAATTTAACTCAATTCAAAGTAATATACATCAAAATACTCCAAGGTGTACTGGGGTGTTTATAAAGCCCAGGTATTGTTCTTTGGCATGCCGAGAGAGTGCATGTCAGTCATGATGACCTTGTCATATGACCCCTGCCCCCACTCTCAGACCCCACAGTAGAGGTGGTGAGCGAGATGCAGGACCTGCGGGTTGCTGAGGGCAAGCCGGCTGAGTTCATCTGCCAGTACTCCCGGCCGGTCCAGGCCCAGTGGAAGAGAGATGGTCGGCCATTGCAGCCTGACGGCCAGAGGGTGGTAGTGGAGCAGGACTGGACCGTGGCTCGCTTGTACATTAGACACGTGTCCACTGAGGACAGGGGGAGATACTCCTGTGAGGCAGAGGGGACCTGTGTGGTTGCCTTACTGGAGGTGGAAGGTGAGCTTCTCTCCATTTGGAAAGAGCACCTTGCTATTCTACCCTTCCACTGAACTTGTAAAAATGTTCGTTGTTGTTTTCAATTATGAACAGCAGATAGCGATTTAAAGTAGGTATTTTTTATCCTTTAATTTATACCATCTTTCCCCCCACCCCTCTTTAGCAGGCAAGGCTAAATGATAAATGTACATGACTTCTAAACCATGAGACCTGATCAGGAAAAACTCTGATCAAATAGGGCCCTTGTTTCTCATGGTCAGGTCACATGCACAGGAAAAACTCATGGCCCTAATGTGAAAATGGGGCAAAAGCATTGTAAGAAAACAAAGCATTGTAAGACAAAGCATTTTAAGACTCACCAAAGACTGCATTGACGTCCCTGGCAGGTAATTTCATGCATTGTGTGTATGTGTGTGAGTGTCCAGCAGTTTTAGCAGGTTTTCATTGTGAGGTTCCGATTGAATAGCAGCAAGTGTCAAGCATAAAAAATCCACTTGACCTACAGGCCACCGTGAACCTGAAAACCCCACAAAATCTTGTCTTATGACACATTCTCCCCTCTCAGTCAAAGCTATTATTTTACAGTAAAATGCCCTCTCCCTGCTCCCCTCTCCACCCATACAGCCAAACCCATTGAAATCCTACAAGGCTTAGAGAACATGGACACCATTGACGGCGGGGAGGCCCTATTCGAGTGCTCTATCTCTCGTTGCGAGATCAAAGACTGCCACTGGCTGATTGGGGGAAAGCCGGTGAAGGAGTCGCCCACCACGGAGATCGTGTCCTTCGAAAATGGACGCCGCCACCTCTTGCTGCTCAAGGATCTGCATGTTGGAGACAGCTGCAAAGTTACTTTCCAAGCCGGCACCGCAACAACCTCCGCCATGCTCAACGTCAAAGGTGTGTCACCCCAATTAATGTCCAACTTTCAGTATGTTTGTTTGTCAATTAGTCACCCCAGTTAATATCCCCTTATGTTTGTTAGTTCCTGTTTTTTTGGAAGCGTAAGTCTTAGGCCTGGTCTACTGGTGGAAATAACATACTACAGATGAAAATTAGGAAAATCTGCCTGCAATTGCTATAGGAACCGATACTAGCATTCGTTTCTGTATATGTAACAGTATTGTGAGTCTTGAGTTTGTTAGGCATTATATGACATGGATTTTGTGTGAGTAGGCTGGCAGCTGGATGTGGTGAGTGGTCTGGAGGATAAGGTAGCTGTGGTGGGAGAGACTCTAGAGTTCAGCTGCATGCTGACTGAGCCTGTCCCTGAGGCGGAGGTAGCCTGGTACTCTAACGGAGCCGAGCTAAAGGCTGATGACACCTGGGGCATGAGGGCTGACGGCTGCTCCTACCACCTGGTGCTTAGACAGGCACCAGCCATGCCACCACAGGAGATCACCTTCGCTGCCAGGGACGCCATCTCCATGGCCAAGCTCACCATCATCAGTAAGTGTCTAAACAGCCATTTTGGAATCAATAATAGAAGCGTTCTCCAGGGAAGTGATTCTCAATTCTGTTAGATCCATTCATCTCACTTTCTCCTATTCTCTGGTGTTGTGGTCTACATTCAGAACCACATTCCTGTTCATGTTAAATACTGTTGAAGTTATATAGCTACAGGTTAATCTGCCTCACCTAAAGCCCATTCTGGTGGGAAGCTCCTATAGACCACCAAGTGCTAACATCAGTATCTGGATAACGTGTGAAATGCTTGATAATGTATGTGATATCAACAGAGGTAGATTTTCTGTGTAATTTAAATATTGACTGGCTTTCATCAAGCTACCCACTTAAGAAAACGTTTCAAACTGTAACCAGTGCCTGCAACCTGGTTCAGGTTATCAGTCAACCTACCAGGGTAGTTACAAATAGCACTGGGTTGAAATCATCAACATGTATTGTTGATATCTTTACTAATACTGCAGAAATGAGCTTGAAGGCAGTGTCCAAATCGATCAGATGTAGTGATCACAATTTAGTAGCCATGTCTAGGAAAACCAAAGTTCCAAATGCTGGGCCTAATATAGTATATAAGAGGTCATACAAGTTTTGTAGTGATTCTCATGTGGATTATGTAAAGAATATTTGCTGGTCTGTGGTTTGTAATAAAGAGTAACCAGACGCTGCACCTGACACTTATGACATTTCTTATTCCAGTTACTAATAAGCATGCACCCATTAAGAACATGACTGTAAAAACTGTTAAATCCCTGTTGATTGATGAGGAATTTAAGAATTGTATGGTAGAGAGTGATGAAGCAAAAGTTATGGCAAATAAGTCAGCAGAACTGAATGGCAAATGTACTGCAAATTAAGAAATCATGTGACGAAAACTGAATAAAAAGAAGAATAAACTATACTATAAAACAAAGATGAATGATAGTAAAAAGCTTTGGAGCAACTTAAAACCTCTTTGGGCTGAGATCCCGCTAACGGGATCGATATGACAACAGCCAGTGAAAGTGCAGCCAAATTCAAAACAACAGAAATCCCATAATTAAAATTCCTCAAACATACAAATATTTTACACCATTTTAAAGATACACTTCTTGTTAATCCCACCACAGTGTCCGATTCCAAAAATGCTTTACGATGAAAGCAAACCAAACGTTTATGTTAGGTGAGTGCTTAGTCACAGAAAAACAGCAATTTTTCCAGCCAAAGAGAGGAGTCACAAAAAGCAGAAATAGAGATAAATTAATCACTAACCTTTGATGATATTCATCAGATGACACTCATAGGACTTCATGGTACACAATACATGTATGTTTTGTTCGATAAAGTTAATATTTATATAAAAAACCTCAGTATACATTGGCGCGTTATGTTTAGTAGTTCCAAAACATCCGGTGATTTTGCAGAGAGCCACATCAATTTACAGAAATACTCATAATAAACATTGATAAAAGATACAACTATTATGGAATTATAGATACACTTCTCTGCAACCGCTGTGTCAGATTTCAAAAAGCATTACCGAAAAAGCACACCATGCAATAATCTGAGTACAGTGATCAGAAACCAAAACAACCCAAACAGATATCCACCATGTTGTGTAGTCAACAGAAGTCAGAAATAGCATTATAAATATTAACTTACCGTTGATGATCTTCATCAGAATGCACTCCCAGGAATCCCAGTTCCACAACAAATGTTTGTTTTGTTCGATAATATCCATAATTTATGTCCAAATACCTCCTTTTCATGGCGCGCGATCACTAGGAGCAGACAAAGTCAAAAAGTTCTGTTACAGTCCGTAGAAACATGTCAAACGATGTATAGAATCAATCTTTAGGATGTTTTTAACATAAATCTTCAATAATGTGTTGTGACGTTGTATTAGAAAATGTGACGACTGTTGCTCATCGAATGATTACAAGTTTCTAATTACGTGATTAACTGAATCAAGCAATTATTAACTCATTAACCTGGGGCACCATGGGAAAACTAGCTTTTATTGAGTTTCTATTTCCCAAATTAACTCAAAGAATATCAGAATATCGATTTTACAACCGTCGCTAATTAACCAGTTTCCTCTACTAATCTCGTTCTGAACGTCGTATAGCCCATGAATCTGCATGGACCCCGGTCCCACCAATGAATTCGTACCACACCAATCTTCGTTGAATATTTATTTACTAAAAAGCTAAAATGATGATAAAAGATACACATAGACAAAACACATTATAGGCTATTGATTAGAACTTAGTATAACGGGCCAACACACTATGGAGAGTGTTACCCACAATGGGAATTTCAAAAGGGGGAAAAAAGAAAGTACACGAGAAATATACATTTGGGTGAATTTGTCAGCTATGCTATTCTAACCCTAGCCTTGCCCCAAACTGCCGCTCTTATGGGTCAGAATATAATGATGTAATTACGTGGGGATGATCGCCGAGAATTCTCTGCGTGGACCGTTCCGCTGTTCGATGACGCACTTCTCCTGCGCAGCTCCCTGCTCGTCCTCTCGATGTCAATGTCTTTTTTGGCTTAGGAGTCTGTTCCCTCACCCTTTTCTCTGGAAGGGGTCTTCTGAGGACAGACAGCTCTGTAGCTCAGAGCTCACAGCATAGGAATGAAACCCTTTAGATACCACGATTCGATGGGAGATGGAGGCTAGGTGGTTCGACTTGAATTCACCCGCTTAGACAATCCTTAGTTCTGGGTTCGTTGACTTTTTTAGACCTTGTTGCAGCTGGGGTCACGTAGTCCTGCTGTAAATTCTATACTCACAGGTTTTATACCCTTGGGTCAGAAGTGGGCGTAGCCGCCTTTAGGGCGATTTTCTGGGCATACCAAGTTCATGAGGCAAGGTCCAGATTTTACTCAAATCCAATTTTAGACAACTAACTTAACATTTCATCTCCCCCAAAACATTCCCTTTGATTTGGACATTTTCCACACAACATACAATGTATAAACATCAAACGTATACTAGGAAAACTCTTCATGTTGCAATGTTTTTGTAATAACGTCATCTATTAACCTTTAATAACAAAACAAAAATGACATACATTTTCATATTCCATCTATCGTCAAGACCACCATTGTGGCTGACGAAAACCATTGTTCCAAATAGTTAATGTTTAATGTTCTGAGGCTGGTTCTCCATAGTAACAGGACAAAGGAATTTGTCTGTGGCCTGAGATTTACCAGGGGCGTGAGGGTCCATAAAACCCCCCACATCTTCAGACCCCTAGATCTCTCCTCCTCTGTTGGGGTTGAGAGATAATCTGTAGGGTTGTGGTCTCCTGTAACCTGACCTGATCACGACAGTCATGATAACTCAAGATAACTCTCACATGAACTCTCGTGGCCAGCTCGTGACTCTCTGGCAGACCTCTGACTCATTCCCCTCTCATTCGCCCCCACTTAACAGTAGAAGCATCAAACAAGGTTCTAAAGACTGTTGACATCTAATGGAAGCCGTAGGAAGTGCAATTTGGCCCCATAGACACTGTGCATTCGATAGGGAAGGAGTTGAAAAACTACAAACCTCAGATTTCCCACTTCCTAGTTGGGTTTTGTCTCAGGTTTTTGCCTGCCATATGAGTTCTGTTATACTCACAGACATCATTCAAACAGTTTTAGAAACTCCAGAGTGTTTCCTATCCAAAACTGCTAATAATTTGCATATATTAGCAACTGGGCCTGAGTAGCAGACAGTTTACTCTTGGCACCTTTTTCATCCAAGCTACTCAATACTGCCCCCAGCCATAACAAGTTAAATTATATTTTTGGCAAAAAAGCAAACTCAGCTCCATCATTCATCGAATCAGATGGCTCATTCATCACAAAACCCACTGATATTGCCAACTACATTAATTATTCTTTTCATTGGCAAGATTACCAAACTAAGGCATGACATGCCAGCAATAAACACTGACACTACACATCCATGTATTCTGTCCTAATTATGAAAGACAAGCATTGTAATTTAGAATTCGGTAAAGTGAGTGTGGAAGATGTGAAAAAATTATTGACAATGACAAGCTACCGGGGTCTGGATGAAAAATAACGGACAATATTGCCACTCCTATTTGCCATATCTTCAATTCAAGCCTACTAGAAAGTGTGTGCCCTCAGGCCTGGTGGAAAACAAAAGTCATTCTGCTGCCTAAGAATAGTAATGCCCTCTTTACTGGCTGAAATAGCCGACCAATCAGCCTGTTATCAACCCTTAGTAAACTTATGTAAAAAAATATATTTGACCAGATTACAATGCTGTTTTACAGTAAACAAATTTACAACAGACTTTAAGCACGCTTATAGGGAAGGACAGTCAACAAGCACAGCACTTACACAAATGACTGATTGGCTGAGAGAAATTGATGATAAAATATTGTGGGGGCTGTTAGATTTCAGTGCGGCTTTTGGCATTATTGATCACAGTCTACTGCTGGAAAAACATATGTGTTATGGCTTTACATGCCCTGTTATCTTGTGGATCAAGAGTTGTCTAACAGAGAACAGAGGGTTTTCTTTAACATAATCCAGGTAAAATTTGGAATTCTTCAGGGAAACTGTCTAGGCCCCTTACTATTTTTCTATCTTGATGAACGACAAGCCAGTGTGTCTATGTAGAGTTGAAGTCGGAAGTTTACATACACTTAAGTTGGAGTCATTTAAAACTCGTTCTTCAACCACTCCACAAATTTCTTGTTAACAAACTATAGTTTTGGCAAGTCAGTTAGGACACCTATTTTGTGCATGACACAATTAATTTTTCCAACAACTGTTTACAGACGGATTATTTCACTTATAATTCATACACTAAGTTGACTGCGCCTTTAAACAACTTGGGAAATTCCAGAAAAAGATGTCATGGCTTTAGAACAGTGGTTCTTAACCTGGGTTCGATCGAACCCCAGGGGTTCAGTGAGTCAGTCTCAGGGTTCGGCGGAGGTCAAGACACACATCCGACTCATATGATTAGTGATGACACGCCCCGCTTGGCCATCATTGGCTGCAGGTGATCACGCTACATCGCTTGGCCTATCTGTGCTGCAGGGAATTTGGTGCGCTCAGTAGTCGACTTGTGACTGTCGTGATGGTACGTCTTGTGGTTTCTTTCTTAATATTTTAATCCCTTCATACTTACTATTTCGAGCATTAAAAGAAAGTGGTCGGACGAATATGTATAATATGGATTCACATGTATAACGGAACGTGATGGGAGTCAGCGTCCTAACTGCATGATTTGCAATGCCAAGTTGAGCAATTCTAGTCTAGCACCAGCAAAACTAAGAGAACACTTCCTTAAGCTGCATGGAGATGGAAAATACAAGAACACAACGCTCGCTGAATTCGAGGTGAAGAGAGCCAGATTTGATGAAAAGGCTACTCTGCCTGTTCTCGGCTTTGTACCCATCAACAAACGGATCCTCACAGCATCATACGAAGTTGCTTACCTGATCGCAAAGCAGGGCAAACCATACACCATTGGTGAAACACTCATAAAACCAGCTGTGTTGAAGATGGCGAATATCATGCTGGGAAAAGAGGCTGAAGTTAAGTTATCCCAAATTCCTCTTTCAAATGACACCAACAGAGACAGAATAGAGGACATGAGCAAAGACATCTTGGCTCAAGTAGTTGCAGATCTGATTTCAAGCCCGGCAAAATTCAGCCTTCAACTCGACGAGACCACAGACGTTTCCAATCTAAGCCAGCTTGCTTTATTCGTGCTCTATGTGAATGACGCCGTGATAAAGGAAGATTTTTTTATTTTGTAAGCCTCAACAACTAAGGCAGCCGATGTGAAGAAACTTGTGGATGACTTCTTTAAAGACAACAAACTTTCGTGGGATATGGTTTCTGCAGTTTGTTCGGACGGAGCTCCAGTCATGCTGGGAAGAAAGTCTGGTTTTGGTAAAAATTGTAGTGGAATGTGTGAACTATGTGCGAACTAGTGCTCTGAGGCACTGCATCTTCAGTGAGCTGTGTAAAGAAATGGGCTCTGAATTCGAGGTACTTCTGTACCATTCTAACATTCGGTGGTTATCCCGGGGACAAGTGCTGAATCGTGTTTTTGCCGTGCGTGTGGAATTAGCACTGTTTTTGCAAGAGCACCAACATTGTCATGCAGCAGATTGCTTCAAAAATTCTGAGTTCATTCTCATTTTAGTGTACATGGCTGATATCTTCGCAGCTCTGAATCATCTCAATCAAAAGATGCAGGGTGGTGGAGTCAACATCATCGAAGCGGAGAACAACCTGAAGGCTTTTCAAAAAAAGCTACCGTTATGGAAACGACGAACAGAGAACGATAACTTCGCAAACTTTCCCCTGCTGGATGACTGTGTAAGTAAGATCGAAGATGTATCTGGAATCTGAGACATTTCTGTACCCGCAAAACTGAAGCAAGCAATTGCCACACATTTAGATGAGCTTGCAAAGTCTCTCGACGGAGACTTCCCTACAAGAGAGTCATATCCAGCATGGGTGAGACAGCCGTTCACGTTTAGTGTTGAGACAACAGATGAATTTAATGATGAATACCTCGATGAAATCATTGAAATTCAGCAGAGTCAGGTTCAACAGCAACTCTTCAGAACAACAATGCTTTCAATGTTTTGGTGTCAACAAATGGTAACGTACCCTGTTATTGCTAAGAAAGCTACGGAGATTTTCATACCGTTTGTTACAACATATCTTTGCGAGCAATCCTTTTCGAGGATGCTGGACATAAAAACGAAGAAAAGGAACAGACTTTGTTGTGAAAATGACATGAGAGTGGCACTTGCCAAGGTGAAGTCGCGCATTTCTGAACTTATCATATTTCTGAAATATCATATTTTATTTTTCCAATTAAGAAGGGTTCGGTGAATGCGCATATGAAACTGGTGGGGTTCAATACCTCCAACAAGGTTAAGAACCACTGATCTAGAAGCTTCTGAAAGGCTAAATGACATCATTTGTGTGTACCTGTGGATGTATTTCAAGGCCAACCTTCAAACTCTGACCACTGTTCAGTCGTGTTGTCCGGTACAAAGAGGGACTTAGGGAAATTACAATGCAAGCTGTAGAATCCCAATTATTATTTTTTATACACCTTATGGAACAGCGGGGACTGTGAAGAGACACACAGGTACAGAGACACACATACACATACAAACAATAGCACTCTACAAGCGCACATTGAAATAACGTTGTATGGTGTTATTATACATTTTGTATTGTAGATATGTAGCGGTGTGCTAATGCTATATGATCTTTTGTTTGTGTAATATAAGTGCCTTGGCAGCAGCTAATGGGGATCCCTAATAATTACAAATACAAATTCCTCTCTCTTCAAACCCACCATTGACCCACTCTCCTTTTATAGCTGTTCCCGACCCCCCGGAGGACCCAGAGCTGGTCAGTAAGAGTAAGCAGGCGGTGACCCTGTCTTGGTTCACACCCCTCAGCGACGGAGGCAGCCCTATTTTGGGCTACAGGGTGGAGATGAGGCTGGCGGACAGTGTCCTCTGGCTGCCGTGCCATGCAGAGCCTGTGTGTAACACAGAGTTCTCTGTGGATAACCTCATCCCAGGGAGCGGCTACAGGTTCAGGGTGGCAGCCATCAACAGAGCTGGGACAGGAGAACCTGTCCAGCTGCCTCAGAGTGTTCAGCTGGGTGAGTTGGCTATTTGATGAGTTCACACCTGAGCCAAACATAGATATCTCTATATGGCTCTGTCTCAAGCCCAGCATGTTGAACAACCTAATTATAACCTAGTCCTAGATCATGTATGTGTTAGTTACACCATTTAAAACCTAGGAGAGTCTAATACATTTCCCATTGGCATGAATTGTATCTGTAGTGTCCCATCTATTGGAAAAAATATAACTCAATCAACAACCAATCAATCAATCAACGAACAGTCAATCAATCATTTTGGTCCATAGAGGCTCCAGTGACAGTGACCCAACAGTTGGCCTGTCCAGACCTGCAGGAGGGTAAGATGGCCCGTGTGGCGTGTGACCTCTCTGCTGAGGGCAGCTCGGTCACCTGGCTCAAAGACAACAAGGAGCTGGAGTATGGGGTCAAATACCAGGTCACCACAGAGGGCAAGACACAAGTGCTGCTGATCAAAGACTTTGTGTCTGCTGACCAGGGTGTGTACACCTGTGTGGCCTCAGACGAGGCAGAAAGCTCCCTTAATCTCAACCTACCAAAAGGTACACATGCCCAAACAAACCAGAATATTATACCATGTAATTTTAATTTTGCTTTTTTTATTCATTTATTATGAAACTCTTGTAAGCCATTCTCCTCAAGCCAAACTGGAAGCTTGGTGGAGATGTGTTTGTTATTTGAGGGTAAATTAAGGTAAGTTCATCTGCTAGTTCTAGCAATCAATCAAATGTATTTATAAAGCCCTTCTTATATCAGCTGATGTCACAAAGTGCTGTACAGAAAACCCCAACCAGCAAGCAATGCAGGTGAAAAAGCACGGTGACTAGGTAAAACTCCCTAGAAAGGCCAGAACCTAGGAAGAGAGGAACCAGGCTATGAGGGGTGGCCAGTCCTCTTCTGGCTGTGCCGGATGTAGATTATAATTATTATCAGCTAGTAATGGTGTGAGGTGAGCTCCTTCTTTCAAAGTATACATGAACACACTACTCCTATCAGAAAATAATTTAATCCCATGGGTAATTGCCACTACATGATCAACATAGTTCTTATAAATGTAGTGTGTGTTGGGGCTGCTATATTGTAGAGATGTCCATTTGCTGCACATAACATTCCATTGTGTCCTGGTTGTAGGTGGAGATGGGGTTCAGTTGGAGGAGGGGGCCCAGCCCAGCCTGCCTCCTGAGGCTGCCTCCGAGGGTGACGTCCATGCACTGTGGGAGGACCTGGCCAAGAAACGTCGCATGAGCCGAGAGCCCACCCTTGACTCCATCTCTGAGCTGCCTGATGAGGAGGACAAGGAGCCCAAGACACCCAAGGGACCAGTCAAGGAGAAGAAAGCCCCGGAGAAGGAGAAGGTGGGGGTGAAAGCCCTAGAGAATGAGAAAGTGGATGTGAAAGCCCCGGAGAAACAAAAGGTGAAAGAAAAGGAAAAGGTTGTAGAGCATGTCATCATCCCTAAGAAGAAGGTGTTGGAGCCAAACTTGTACACCAGCTCTGAGGACGAATCCAGGCCTCCAACACTGGTTTCCTACCTGAAGAAGAGCAGCAAGTCCTCCCTCTCTGTGTGTGACCAGACAGATTCCATCTCCACTGAGAAGTTCTACGCACAGTTCAAGTTGAAAGAGGCGACCACAGTCCAACAGACTTCAGTCCAACAGACCTCATCTTCAGTACAGCAGATCACAGCACAGACCACGGACATCACGGAGGTCGTTGATGAGGAGGACGGAGAAATGGGGCTGCTGGATGCTGCTGTAAAGATCCAGGCTGCCTTCAAGGGGTACAAAGCCCGCAAGGACATGCGTCCAGTCTTCAAGGACGTCTTCAAGGACCAGACCAAGGAACCCAATGGCACCATCCACCTGGAGTGTGTGGCGGAGGGCAAGCCAGAGAAGGTGCGCTGGCTGAAGGATGGCGAGCACCTGGCGGACGGCAAGCACCACCACATTGACATCTACAACGATGGCACCTGCTCTCTGGTCATCACCGCCATAACCACCAAGGACACGGGTGTCTACACCTGTGAGGTCACCAACAAGTTCGGGGTGACCACCCACAGTGGCAAGGTGACGGTGGGCTCGGCGCGGGAGGCATCTGGAAGGAGGCCCCTGACCATGGGCTACAGTGCCGACAGCGAGGCGGAGAGCTCGTCGGCAGAAAGCGAGATGGACGAGTCTCTGAGGCAGGCTAGCAAACGTCTTCGCCGCCTCCTCCGCACACGCCTGCCGGCCACATCGGAGGAGGAGTCGTTCGTCAGCTGTGATGATGAGGCTGAGCTGCAGGCCCCCGACCCCAAATCGTACCGCGAGGACGAGCGATACATCTACATCCGCTTTGACAAGCGGTCTGAGGCCCAGGTGGCGTCTCAGCGCTTCAAGGAGATGTTCACGGCCCAGGGGGTCCCTGTGGAGACCACCATCCAGGAGGCTGGACCTCTCAAAGTGGAGCTGCGCATCATGAAGATGGGATACACTCAAGATGGCTCTGCAACACCCACACAGGAGAAGCAGCTGCCTGTGTTCATGACAGGAGCCCCCGGTATGAAAACCAGAGAGTATATTTCTCTGTATGCCTTGCTGCAATTAAGTTTGATGCTGAGATTATACCATATAATTAAATGGGTATTTAATGTATCTCTATCGGTTATACTAAGTCATTTTGTCTACCATTCTATTTAGTAATCAGAATTAACCAGTTAAATCACAAAAAGACTAATGCCTTTGACATTGAAGTAATGTCATTTATTTTGCTTGAATAATATAAATACATGTTTCAATGTGTTTAAATTCCAAACATTAACAGGAGCCTTTGCTTGTTAGCTAAGACGTTACGTGTGTACTTGCTAAATAAATTGTCAAATTGTTCTCATCCAGGCTTTCATCTTGCTTTTCATGGTGTATTGTGTGTTCCATGTGGTTATACTACATTACCTTTTCTGTCTTCGTGTGTGACCTAATGTTCATTTTCTCTTGCCCAAACAGTTTGTCTTTCAGTCATATCAGTGTGTGTCTTCATTGGTATGTTTGTTTTGATGTAGTGGCATGTGTCCTCAGTTATGTCCCAAACATTTGTTTGTTTGTCTTTGCTGTAATTTAATGGTTGCTTCAATTTCTTTTTATCCACTTCTTTCCAGTATTGACACTATATATCCATACTATCGTTCTATTCACACTTACCCTCCATTTCTCCTCATGCTGTTCTGCCCTGCCGTAGTCCTCAGTTTTAAATATGTTTGTCTTTGCTCTCCTTGACCTACTCTGTTCTAGTATTGATACAATCCTTTCCATCCAATAATCCTCATGTTGCACTGCCTGCCTTTACACCCGTTTATATCTGTGCTTGTTTTGTACTGTAAAAGCTAATTATAAAAAAAAGTAGATATAGATAATCCTGGTCAGTAATAATTACACATGGAATACCAGTGAAATGAATCCCCTGCATAATGAATAAAAGCTCCTAATTTATTGTGTGCCTAACTGATTGTCCCGGTCTCTCCCCCAGCGGCCCCAGTCTTCCTGACTGAACTCCAGAGCCAGGACGTGCCAGACGGTTACCCGGTCAGCTTTGACTGCGTGGTGATTGGGAAGCCTCCACCCAGTGTGCGTTGGTTCAAGGATGGTAAGCTGCTGGAGGAGAACGACCACTACATGATCAACGAGGACCAGGAGGGCTGCCACCAGCTCATCATCACCACCGTGCTGCCCTCTGACATGGGCGTCTACCGCTGTATGGCTGAGAACACCAGTGGCATCGCTGCCACCAAGGCTGAGCTCAGGGTCGACAGTGAGTACAGAACATATAATATTGATTGGTAGGTTGGTTATTTTGTTTGTTATTTTGTTAGTTATGTTGTTATTGTCGTTGGTTCTTTTGGTTATTTCGTTGTTTATTTAGTTGATTATTTGGGTATTTAGTTGGTTGGTTGACTGTATGCATAGGATATCCTCATCCATGTTATTTTGAGAGTAATTGTGTAATGCATCTCTCTTTCCTCAGTGTCTTGCAGCTCAGACTACGATACTGCAGCTGATGCCACTGAGACCGGCTCCTATATCAGTGCCAAGGGCTACATGTCTAGGTGAATGAGACAACTCAGAGTTTACAAGCCCTTTGACTTTGAATACAACCTTCTTTACAATGGAATCCTGATTCCTAATGGTACCTAAAATGTTTCTCTGGTCATGTTACTACTTTACTGACAGCTTTACTTTCTTCCTATCCTCTCCCCTCAGGGAAACGGAAGCCTTTGAGTCTGTGGTAGAGGATGAGCAGATGCCACAAGTACTGGATGAGCTCCATGATGTGCACGTCAGCCCAGGCTCACCCATCGCTAAGATGCAGCTGAAAGTCAAAGGTCGGTTTGTGGGTTACTCTCCACCTCCTCTGCATTAATCAAACCCTGCTAGACTAAGTTGTCTCTGCTCAGTTCCTTCAGAGGTCGATAACTTAAATAGAGAAGAATTAACTAGAGTCATGTGTACCTAGATCTGGTAAAAAAGCCAAGTAAACACTAAAATCTAATTTTATTTGTCACATGCACCAAAATGCTTACTTACAAGCCCTTAATCAACAACGCAGTTCAAGAAATAGAGTTAAGAAAATATTTACTAAAAAAACGAAGTAAAAAATACAATAAAATCTAAAAGTAACTCAAGGATATTAGATAATGAGGCTAAATACAGGGGGTACCGGTACCGAGTCAATGTGCGGGGGTACAGGTTAGTCAAGGTAATTTGTAAATAGGTAATTTGTAAATAGACTATGCATAGATAATAAACAGTAAGTAGCAGCAGTGTAAAAACTACTGCCCCCAGGGCAGGTAAGTCGGAGGCAATTTATTTTTTCTGCCCCCAGGGTCAATAACTAAGTGAGTTGCTTACTCTTTGTTGATATTTCCCAGGGTTCCCTAGTCCAAGGGTGTACTGGTTCAAGGACGGCCACCCGCTGCGTTCCTCAGACAGGATCCTGCTGCTGGACAAGCGAGATACCCACAGCCTGGAAGTCCTGGAGGTGAAGAGGGAGGACACAGGAGAGTACTCTGCCTACATCAGCAACGCTGCTGGAACAGCATACTCCTCTGCTAGGCTGCTGGTTCTGGGTAGGTCTACTCATGACTGAAAGATTTATATTGAGAGGGATTCCTGTCTTCTACTTAGGATGATGTATTTAGTCTGCATTATGATATGTGTGTTATTGTATACTCAACATAACATTCTTGTTTTTACTAATGAATTTATTGGTTACTCTCTCAACAGGTCCAGGAGAGCTCACGCCTGTAGAGAAGCACGGTATTTAATTATGATTTTATAATATTCATTGATTAATTAATTTATTCATTCATTACTGCTTGCACTGTTGCCTATAGCATGTCACATTGTTCTGAATTTTGAGCTACGTAATGATGATGCTTTTCTATACCCATGTTTTACTTCCTAGATCCCAAGGTGCCTCTGGTGCCGCCCCGCTTCCTGGAGAGGTTCAGCAACAGGAAGGTGAAACAGGGAGCCAGCGTCACCATGTCTGTCAGAGTGGAAGGTATCTATCAACAACACTGAACTCATATATAATGATGGTATATTTAAGCAATAAGGCACGTGGAGGAGTTGTACAGTATATGGCCAATATACCACGGCTAAGGGCTGTTCTTATGCACATCACAACGCGGAGTGCCTGGATACAGCCCTTAGCCGTGGTATATTTTGGGCATATACCACAAATCCCCAAGGTGCCTTATTACTATTATAAACTGATTTGAGCAGTAAATGTTTTGTCATACCCGTGGTATAACACTGCTGTCAGCCGATTCTCATTTAGGGCTCAAACCACCCGGTTTATAAAACGTGTTATAAACTTGGTCATTTGTGTCATGCCTAAGAACTGCCTTTAGTTGTGATATATTGGCCATATACCACACACCCTCGGTCCTTATTTATTAATTATAATATATGTGTACGTTTTTGTTTTGTAGTGTGACGCTAAGCTAGAGAAACAACAACTTCAACCTGTAGTAACAGTAACAGTACAGTATATCTCTCAACCTTGGCTGAGAGTTGACCAAGTCAGAGGAGCAGACCCAGAATCAGTAACGTGTCCTATGAGTGATACACTTCCATAAAATATATTGTCATTTATCATACAGACACGCATGCGAGTCCACAGGCTACTGTTTGATAAGACTATTCATCATACACCATGTGAATTCCCAAGTCCCACTATCTATATGTCTGCTCTCCAAGGTTCTCCCACCCCAATGGTGACGTGGTTGAAAGAGGAATCTGCTGAGGACGTGTTGTGGATCAAGCCAGACACTAAGGGCTACAAGGTGGCCAGCTCAGGGCGCCAACACAGTCTCATCCTGATGGATGTGGGCTCTAAGCATGCAGGCACATACACCTGCATCGCCACCAACAGGGCCGGACAGTCCATTTGCACTGCCCAATTTGAAGTGGAGGATGGTGAGAAACTGAACGATATACTGTACTTGGTTTGTTATTTGGTTCCCCATTAGCTGTTACAATAGCAACATTTCTTGAGTCCACAATACATATTAGAGAAACAGCAAAACATACTGACACATGCTTTTCTAATCATACATAATATAAATGAATGTAGTATATGCGTGGCAGACAGCAAGCTCTAATGTGAAACATTCCTAATGTATGATCTGCTTTCTGTTGTAGCACCACGACCAAAGGAAGAGACCACAATCCCTCTGGGGATTACTATCAGCCCTCCAGACGACGATGTTGGTAGAGGAAAAATGCAGTATCTAGGTGAAGTTGGAACAGAAGAGTTCCTTATGAAGCTCACCTCCCAGATCACGGAAATGGTATCTGCCAAGATCAGCCAAGGTGAGTGAAAATGTGTCATGGGCTGTTCCATCAAAGGTCCAAAATAGGGCACAGTTAGAACATTTTCTTATTTGATTTAAAGAAATGTTCTTCCACTCTGTTGATTTAAGATCAAGTAAATACACTTTGTGATTTGATGCAAATTTATTTCGATTTTACATGTAACTTATAATGACTTCTGGAATAGGTTAAAGTAATGTAATAATAATATCTGGTAAATGGGGATATAATGGTCAAATACATCCTGATGTATTTTACAGTCTGTGCTTTTATTGCAGGCTAAAACATTTGAATCTGCTTGTCTATGCTAATACAGAAAAGGTTATTATAGTGTTTTAATAGCATAATAAAATATATATGTATATGTCTCTAATATTGCCATTGATCAAGTCTAAATTCAAATTGTATATATACATGACCTTTGTAATGCTGTCATAAACACTATAAGCTATCTGTCATAACACTTCATCACAGTTTATGTAATGTTATGACAAGTTACTCTCATCCCACATGCAGTACATCAGGCAAAGGGCCAACTAACACACCAGTGTTTGTGGGATACAGCTACACCGCTGCGACTGTGGATATGTCAGTTACTAATAGAGCTTCATGTAGGCTTTAAGAATGAACGGCTCAAAGAAAATGTCATGCACATTGCCTCTTGCTGCTCGCCATTTTCTTTATGTTCATATAATTAAGTATGCTTTGATCTCTTTCTTCTCACTCACTAATACTTGTTCTGCTTGTGTTTTGAGCAATGTGTGGATTCCTACACCTTGTCCTCCCCTACGACCGACAGATATGGATTGTCATTGCTTCATTTCATCATCCTTCAGCCCTCCATCCATTAATTCACTTACATGCACTCATCCAATCGTTAATTTGTTATTCAGACAGCACACAGAACCATCAAGTGCTCCAGTGGATGAAATCATGGCCCAAAGCCTCCAGTATGTATCCACAGTACATAAAGATCTCAGCTACTCTCACTAAAAACCAGACATCCTTTACACAAGTTAGTGAGTCTCCTCTTATGTTATATGTCCTCCTCTCTGCATCTGTCTCTAGCTGTCTGACTTGGATTGGATTGACTGAATTTAAAAGAGGAGTACTACTTGACATGAAACTACTTGTCAGAAAATGACATCCCTCTGTTCGTGTTGCACGACAGTAAGAATATCTTGGCTATCACCGGCGATGATGACTTGTGGAGATGACATTAACATACAGTATTTCACCGTTCAAGACACATTTAAACATTTTGAAACAAAATGGTCAAAATTCCATTGTATAGTGGGGGACAAAACTGTCATTAAATCAGTTCCATTATTCTGCTGCCATTTCAGTATAACAAAGAATATATATACCTGGTCAAACATTTCTCCCGTTATGTTTTTGTGCTCCATGATATTTATTTGATGCATTAGTAGAAGTTGTGTCTTGGCAAAGCAGTGATTACCTGAGCACATGATTCAAATGGCTTTGAAGTGATACTCCGGATAGCATATAGCTGGAATACATGCCTGCACTCAGACATGTATGGACACAACTTAAGACACCACGTCTTATTTGTACAGTATCTTTCTTATGCATGCATCTAGTGTTCTAACTAGTTTGTAATAGTGAAAACTATTTAATCAAATAACTTGTGCAGTAGCAGCAAAACTGTTGATGGCACTAATGTGTAGTTTAGCTAACCTTCTGAGGAATCTTGATAATTAATTGTGCTATGCCAGTGATAATATTCATTTTACGGGTCAACAAGCCAAAGCTACACATTCCAGGTGGTCTGTGGATGTTTCAGTGGCCAATTTCACCTTTCTGTGAATGTGTGTACAGTATTATTAGGCCTATGTGCAGGTAACTGCCAAAATAAAGGAAACACTTGTGTAAATGAAGGATACTATTGACACTTAATGTAGGTGTTTCCTTTATTTTGGCAGTTACCTGTATATACTGTGATATGTTGAGGTGTGTGTGTGTGTGTGTGTGTGTGTGTGTGTGTGTGTGTGTGTGTGTATTGTATGCTCTCCTGGCTGTCTCCCTCTGAACCCCTCCCCCTTGCTGACCCAGCCTCACTACGTGTCCCGGGAGGCGATAGTGATGACGAGACCAAGACACCCTCCGCCTCACCACACCACGGTCGCTCTCGCCCCGGCTCCATTCTCGCTGACTCCTCCTCTGAGTCTGACGACCCTGATGCCAGGGGAGAGGTATGGAACTATATAAAAGGATCTGTCATTCTTGTTCTTTGTTTGGAACACCTCAGTATCACATCACTCATACTGGGTCCTCTCTAATGACTCTGAATTTTTTTCTCTTACACTTTTGACTGGATTTGCAGACTACTTACTTGACTTATTCCTTTCAGCTCCTAATGCAGAAAAGGGCATCAACTGGCCTGCATCACCAGCAAACCCAGTTCTGGGCAAATCTCTTATAAATACAATTATTATTTTTCATCCAAGTCACTCTAACCGTTAGCTGTCTTATCGGCTGCTATCTGAATAGACAATCGGGCAATTTATTTATTTATTTGTATTATTATTATGTTTTCTTCTTGGGCCTCTATAACTATATGTATTGTTTTTATTTTTGTTGTTGTTGTGTGATTTGGATTAATCCCCTCTACCACACGGAACCACACTAATCTACTGACGGAACGCAAGAGGTGGCTAATAACAGACCTCCATCCTATGCTAGCTTGCTACCGATGGCCCGGCTAGCTGTCTAAATCGCCGTGACCCCCAACCAACCTCTCCACTCACCGGACCCTTTTGATCACTCGACTAAGCATGCCTCTCCTTAATGTCAATATGCCTTGTCCATTGCTGTTCTGGTTAGTGTTTATTGGCTTATTTCACTGTAGAGCCTCTAGTCCTGCTCACTATATCTTATCCAACCTATTAGTTCCACCACCCACACATGCAATGACATCTCCTGGTTTCAAATATGTTTCTAGAGACAATATCTCTCTCTTCATCACTCAATACCTAGGTTTACCTCCACTGTATTCACATCCTACCATACCTTTGTCTGTACATTATACCTTGATGCTATTTTATCGCCCCCATAAACCTCCTTTTACTCTCTGTTCCAGACGTTCTAGACGACCAATTCTTATTGCTTTTAGCCGCACCCTTATTCTACTCCTCCTATGTTCCTCTGGCGATGTAGAGGTGAATCCAGGCCCTGCAGTGCCTAGCTCCACTCCTATTCCCCAGGCGTCTCTTTTGACGACTTCTGTAACCGTAATAGCCTTGGTTTCATGCATGTTAACATTAGAAGCCTCCTCCCTAAGTTTGTTCTATTCACTGCTTTAGCACACTCTGCCAACCCGGATGTTCTAGCTGTGTCTGAATCCTGGCTTAGGAAGACCCTCAAAAATTCTGAAATTTTAATTCCACACTACAACATTTTCAGACAAGATAGAACTGCCAAAGGGGGCGGTGTTGCAATCTACTGCAAAGATAGCCTGCAGAGTTCTGTCCTCCTATCCAGGTCTGTACCCAAACAATTTGAACTTCTACTTTTAAAAATCCACCTCTCTAAAAACAAGTCTCACACCGTTTCCGCCTGCTATAGACCACCCTCTGCCCCCAGCTGTGCTCTGGACACCATATGTGAACTGATTGCCCCCCATCTATCTTCAGAGCTCGTGCTGCTAGGTGACCTAAACTGGAACATGCTTAACACCCCAGCCATCCTACAATCTAAACTTGATGCCCTCACTCTCACACAAATTATCAATGAACCTACCAGGTACCTCCCCAAAGCCTTAAACACGGGCACCCTCATAGATATCATCCTAACCAACTTGCCCTCTAAATACACCTCTGCTGTCTTCAACCAAGATCTCAGCGATCACTGCCTCATTGCCTGCATCCGTAATGGGTCAGCGGTCAAACAACCTCCACTCATCACTGTAAAACGCTCCCTGAAACACTTCAGCGAGCAGGCCTTTCTAATCAACCTGGCCGGGGTATCCTGGAAGGATATTGATCTCATCCCGTCAGTAGAGGATGCCTGGATATTTTTTTTAAATGCCTTCCTAACAATCTTAAATAAACATGCCCCATTCAATAAATTTAGAACCAGGAACAGATATAGCCCTTGGTTCTCCCCAGACCTGACTGCCCTTAACCAACACAAAAACATCATATGGCGTTCTGCATTAGCATCGAACAGCCCACGTGATATGCAGCTGTTCAGGGAAGCTAGAAACCATTATACACAGGCAGTTAGAAAAGCCAAGGCTAGCTTTTTCAAGCAGAAATTTGATTCCTGCAACACTAACTCAAAAAAGTTCTGGGACACTGTAAAGTCCATGGAGAATAAGAACACCTCCTCCCAGCTGCCCACTGCACTGAAGATAGGAAGCACTGTCACCACTGATAAATCCACCATAATTGAGAATTTCAATAAGCATTTTTCTACGGCTGGCCATGCTTTCCACCTTGCTACTCCTACCCCGGTCAACAGCACTGCACCCCCAACAGCAACTCGCCCAAGCCTTCCCCATTTCTCCTTCTCCCAAATCCGTTCAGCTGATGTTCTGAAAGAGCTGCAAAATCTGGACCCCTACAAATCAGCCGGGCTAGACAATCTGGACCCTTTCTTTCTAAAATTATCTGCCAAAATTGTTGCCACCCCTATTACTAGCCTGTTCAACCTCTCTTTCGTGTCGTCTGAGATTCCCAAAGATTGGAAAGCAGCTGCGGTCATCCCCCTCTTCAAAGGGGGGGACACTCTTGACCCAAACTGCTACAGACCTATATCTATCCTACCATGCCTTTCTAAGGTCTTCGAAAGCCAAGTCAACAAACAGATTACCGACCATTTCGAATCTCACCATACCTTCTCTGCTATGCAATCTGGTTTCAGAGCTGGTCATGGGTGCACCTCAGCCACACTCAAGGTCCTAAACGATATCTTAACCGCCATCGATAAGAAACATTACTGTGCAGCCGTAATCATTGATCTGGCCAAGGCTTTCGACTCTGTCAATCACCACATCCTCATCGGCAGACTCGACAGCCTTGGTTTCTCAAATGATTGCCTCGCCTGGTTCACCAACTACTTCTCTGATAGAGTTCAGTGTGTCAAATCAGAGGGTCTGCTGTCCGGACCTCTGGCAGTCTCTATGGGGGTGCCACAGGGTTCAATTCTTGGACCGACTCTCTTCTCTGTATACATCAATGAGGTCGCTCTTGCTGCTGGTGAGTCTCTGATCCACCTCTACGCAGACGACACCATTCTGTATACTTCTGGCCCTTGGTTAGACTGTAAACTCTCCTTCCAGACCCATATCAAACATCTCCAATCCAAAGTTAAATCTAGAATTGGCTTCCTATTTCGCAACAAAGCATCCTTCACTCATGCTGCCAAACATACCCTTGTAAAACTGACCATCCTACCAATCCTCGACTTTGGCGATGTCATTTACAAAATAGCCTCCAATACCCTACTCAACAAATTGGATGCGGTCTATCACAGTGCAATCCGTTTTGTCACCAAAGCCCCATATACTACCCACCATTGCGACCTGTACGCTCTCGTTGGCTGGCCCTCGCTTCATACTCGTCACCAAACCCACTGGCTCCATGTCATCTACAAGACCCTGCTAGGTAAAGTCCCCCCTTATCTCAGCTCGCTGGTCACCATAGCATCTCCCACCTGTAGCACACGCTCCAGCAGGTATATCTCTCTAGTCACCCCCAAAACCAATTCTTTCTTTGGCCGCCTCTCCTTCCAGTTCTCTGCTGCCAATGACTGGAACAAACTACAAAAATCTCTGAAACTGGAAACACTTATCTCCCTCACTAGCTTTAAGCACCAACTGTCAGAGCAGCTCACAGATTACTGCACCTGTACATAGCCCACCTATAATTTAGCCCAAACAACTACCTCTTTCCCTACTGTATTTAATTAATTTATTTATTTTGCTCCTTTGCACCCCATTATTTTTATTTCTACTTTGCACATTCTTCCATTGCAAAACTACCATTCCAGTGTTTTACTTGCTATATTGTATTTACTTTGCCACCATGGCCTTTTTTGCCTTTACCTCCCTTCTCACCTCATTTGCTCCCATCGTATATAGACTTGTTTATACTGTATTATTGACTGTATGTTTGTTTTACTCCATGTGTAACTCTGTGTCGTTGTATCTGTCGAACTGCTTTGCTTTATCTTGGCCAGGTCGCAATTGTAAATGAGAACTTGTTCTCAACTTGCCTACCTGGTTAAATAAAGGTGAAATAAAATAAAATAAATAAAAATAAACTCTGCAAATGTAAGCTCTTATAGACAAGACTTTGTCTGATGTTCGACTCCTTCTACAGATGTTTGACATCTATGTGGCTACGGCTGACTACAACCCCACCATCCCCAACAAAGATACCATTTCCCTGAAGGAGGGCCAGTATGTTGAGGTTCTGGACTCGGCACATCCACTCAAATGGCTGGTCCGGACCAAACCCACAAAAACCACCCCATCCCGACAAGGCTGGGTCTCACCTGCCTACCTGGATAAAAAACTCAAGGTGTGTTTGAAGATTCAAGTAATTGCTTTAGCACCAATACATGTACATCGAACTCTACTCTCTTGATCCTATTTTAGTTAAATGTTATTGGGTTATTAATGTTACATTAAACCTTTGTGTTCTAGCTGTCTGATGTTGCTGGTGACATCACAGAGGGAGGTGGAGAAGAGGTCTCAGAAGGAGAGTACAAGAAGAGACTACTGTGAGTCGAGAGCTTCTAGAACATCTCACACTCTCTTCTATTAGGGCCAAAACTTAAACTGAGATCAGACTGCCATGCAACTCAATCAAGATGATTTGTGTGAAATCAATGCAGTTGCAGGT
Source organism: Oncorhynchus tshawytscha (assembly GCF_018296145.1). NCBI lineage: Eukaryota > Metazoa > Chordata > Actinopteri > Salmoniformes > Salmonidae > Oncorhynchus > Oncorhynchus tshawytscha. The sequence goes on from NC_056438.1 coordinate 64,212,149, forward strand.
GCTTCTACACCTGCATTGCTTGCTGTTTGGGGTTTTAGGCTGGGTTCCTGTACAGCACTTTGTAACATCAGCTGATATAAGAAGGGCTTTACAAATACATTTGATTTGATTCGAGAATGAATGTAAAAAAACAACAAGAAGATAGTTAGGATTCGGCTCTGCATGCACAAGCAAGAAACACCACCACACTCAACGACACCCCATAGTAACCACAATGCTCTGTCATCCTCAGCCAACTGATTCAAGACATGATCAACAGCGAGGCAGAGTTTGTCAAAGAGATGGACTTCTTCACCTCCCACCACATCAAGCAAGTAGAGAGCCCTGACACCCCATCTGACATCACCAGCCAGAAGGAGGCCATATTCAGGAACATCAAGGAGATCAAGGCCTTCCATAGCCAGTAAGTACCACTGACTGTTTTTTTGGCCCGTCTTCAAACAAACTTCAACTTTTAAGGATTAATGAAGCTTTCATAAACCCTTTATAAGGCTTGTATGTATGCTTCAGAAATGACCTAACTGGTTCTATTGCATTGATGTTTTGTCATTATATAATACCATACCATTACAAAACATTAGGAACACCTGCTCTTTCCCATAACATAGACTGACCAGGTGAATCCACCTGAAAGCTATGATCCCTTATTGATGTCACTTGTTAAATACACTTCAATCAGTGTAGATGAAGGGGTTATTTTGAGACAATTGAGACATTTGAGACATAAGCATTGAGACAATTGAGACATGGATTGTGTATGTGTGCCATTCAGAAGGTGAATGGGCAAGGCAAAATATTTGAGCGCCTTTGAACAGGGTATGGTAGTAGGTGCCAGGCACACTGGTTTAAGTGTATCAAGAACTGCAATGCTGCTGGGTTTTTCACACTCAACAGTTTCCCGTGTGTCTCAAAAATGATCCACCACCCAAAGGACATTCAGCCAACTTGACACAACTGTGGGAAGCATTGAGTCAACATGGGCCAGCATCCCTGTGGAACGCTTTTGACACCTTGTAGAGTCCATGCATCAACGAATTGAGGCTGTTCTGAGGGCAAAAGGGGGTACAACTGAATATTAGGAAGGTGTTTGTAATGTTTTGTACACTCTGTATATACCACTTATAAACTGGGTAGTTTGGGTTCTGGATGCTGATTGGATGTCTTAGGTTCTAAATAAACACAGTAAAAAAACTCAGACTCTTATTAAAGCTCAAACCAAGTTTATTCACCCACTGGGTCATACAGCTGCATAAGACAAATCACATCCACACAAGCACTAGTATTTAATCCTTTCTCCTATGCTGAGCCCCTCCTTACACATCTGAACAGCCAATACACCTCTGTTACTATGCAGAAGATTAGTGATGTATGTTCTTCCCCACTTCTTCTAACCTGACCTCTGCCCAAATTCCTCACTCCTCCCCAACTCTCTGTCATGAGACTGTCTCTTCTCCTCCCATAGGATCCCTAATGTCTGACAATAACATATCCTGGTAGAATGTAAACATTCTACATCCCCCTCTCTCCTCCAGTCACATGAAAAATGATATTTAATGTTTTCAAGTCTAAAAGTCAGAACCCAACAGATGAAACAGCATTCCAGCTGTGAGTATATCAGACAATATACCACAGGTATTACATAAAATTACACTAAACAAAAATATAAACGCAACATGTAAAGTGTTGGTTCCATGTTTCATGAGCTGAAATAAAAGATCCCCAAAAATGTTCACACACACAAAAACATTATTTCTCTCAAACTTTGTGCACACATTTGTTTACATCCCTGTTAGTGAGAATTTCTCATTTGCCAAGATAATCCATCCACCTGACAGGTGTGGCATATTAATAGGCTGATTAAGCATACTGTAATGTCATGTAATATTTCTAATTGTATATAACTGCCTTCATTTTGCTGGACCCCAGGAAGTGTAGCTGCTGCATTGGCAGCAGCTAATGGGGATCCTTAATAAATACAATTTACACAAGTGCACCATTGTGCTGGGCACAATAAAAGGCCACACAACACAATGCCACAGATGTTTTGAGGTGGTGTGCAATTGGCATGCTGACTGCAGGAATGTCCACCAGAGCTATTTCCAGAGATTTGAATATTAATTTCTCTACCATAAGCCGTCGCCAACGTCATTTTAGAGAATTTGGCAGTATGTCCAACATGCCTCACAACTGCAAATCACATGTATAGCATTGTGTGGGTGAGCGGTTTGCTGATTCAACATTGTGAACAGAGTGCCCCATGGTGATGGTGAGGTTATGGTATGGGCAGGCATAAGCTACGGACCACAAGCACAATTGCATTTTATCAATGACAATTTGAATGCACATCAATACCATGACGAGATCCTGAGGCCCATTTTCGTACCATTCATCCACCGCCATCACTTTATGTTTCAGCATAATAAGGCATGGCCTCATGTCACAAGGATTTGTACACATTTCCTGGAAGTTGAAAATGTCCCAGTTCTACCATGGCATGCATACTCACCAGACATGTCACCTATTGAGCATGTTTGGGATGCTCGGGATTTGACGTGTGTGACAGCGTGTTCCAGTTCCCGCCAAAATCCAGCAAGTTCGCAGAGCCATTGAAGAGGAGTGAGACAACATTCCACAGGCCACAATCAACAGCCTGATAAACTCTATACGAAGGAGATGTGTGGCGTGCATGAGAAAAATGGTGGTCACACCAGATACTGACTGGTTTTCTGATCCACCGCCCCTACCTTTTTTTTAAGGTACCAGTGACCAACAAACAAATATCTGTAGTCCCAGTTATGTATAAATACATAGATTAGGGCCTATTTCAATTGATTCATTTCCTTATGTGAACTGTAATTCAGTAAAATCTTTGAAATTGTTGCATATTGCATTTATATTTTTGTTCAGTATATATTTTACTGTTCTATTTATCTTGATAACCGGTTTGTAAAAGCAATAAGTCACCTCTGTTGTTTGCGTCATGCCTAAGGTTTGCGTAAGAACAACCCATAGCCATGATATATTGGCCATTATAAACTGGGTGGTTTGAGCCCTGAGTGCTGATTGGCTGACAGCCATGGTATATCAGACGGTATACCATGGGTATGATAAAACCTTTATTTTTATTACTCTAATTACGTTGGTAACCAGTTTATAATAGCAATAAGGCACCTCTGGGGTTTGAGGTACTTTGCCAATATACCACAGCTAAGGGCTGTGTCCAGGCACTCTGTTTTGCATTGTGAGAATGAACAGTCCTTAGCCTTGGTATATTGGCCATATACCACACCCCCTCGGGCCTTATTGCTTAATAAACATATCACACCACCTCTGGGTTTATTGCTTAAATATACTGGTAACATTTCTACTGGTTACATTTCTCACAAAGCAGCTGAATGAATTGACCCCATAATGTGTCATGTGCAGGTCCATGCTCCCTAAGTTGAGCCACTGCGACACTGATGACGACGTGGCCATGCGCTTCCTGAGGAGTGGCGAGGGCTTTGAGAAGTACCTCCAGTACCTCGTAGGCCAGCAAAAGGCAGAGGCCGCTATCAGTGACAAGACCGTACACCGCTTCTTCAAGGTAAGTGAACCCTTCACAAATACTGTTAGCACAAGTGGTCATTAATGTGTAAGTCTTGTCATCTTAGTGACTATGTAAGGCTAGTAATGGCCATGTTTCTAAACCCTGTTGTCTTTGTCACAGGAATACACAGACAAAGAACAGGCCAGTGCCGACCCTGCTGAAGGTCCTGTACTGAGCATCAACGCCTACCTACAGAAACCTCTGGACAGAATCCAGAAGTACAAGGCCTTGCTCAAGGTGAGAGTTTAACACTGTAAATTGGGTATTCTTTGTTCTTGTTCACACATTAGGAATTAATGCACCAGAGCCTAAATTGTCATACGTTTTTATGTTATATAATCTTGTTTAAATATTAGTGTAATTATTATTATCTTAAATCGTTGTGCCCATTTCTGTGACTGTAGGAGCTGATCAGGAACAAGGCCAGGAACGGTCAGAACTGCTGCCTGCTGGAGGAGGCCTATGCCATGGTTTCATCACTGCCTCAGCGTTCAGAGAACACACACCACGTCTCCATGATAGAGAACTACCCTGCCACTCTGGATGTATTGGGGGAGCCCATCAGACAGGTGAATAACCAAAATCCATTTGCTTCCATTTGGTGGCTAGTGAATACGACCATATTCTTGAGGATTTTCAACTAATGTTGTTTCCGTAGCCTATGTGACGGTGTTGTGTTTTGTGACAGGGTCCCTTCATGGTGTGGGAGGGTGCACCTGGGGTAAGGTCCTCCTCCAGAGGTCACCATCGACATGCGTTCCTCTTCAAAAACTATGTCATCATCTGCAAATCCAAGAGAGACACCAACACAGACACCCAGGGCTACGTCTTTAAGAACATGATGAAGGTAAGACTCTCTTCATTGCTCTTTCTAAAAACTCCACATGTAACTCAGCATGTCTATCCACTGAAACAAGTCACCAAAGAATTAGTCAACTCTAAACACCAGACAATTCCAATCTGTTGTTCAGGGTTGGCATAGAATAGATAGATTGCTGCTGGAGAGAATATATCATCAATGTCACACTTCCTATGACATAAAAATCATTTCCTAACAGATAAATAAATAAAGTGAATCATAGTCTTGAGGATAACTACTGTTTCTCTGTCTGTCTCCCTCCCTAGCTGAACAACATAGATGTGAATGAGACAGTGGAGGGTGATGACCGGGCCTTTGAGATCTGGCACGAGCGTGAGGACTCTGTCAGGAAGTACACGCTTCAGGCTCGCACCGTCATCATCAAGAACTCCTGGCTGCGAGACCTCAGGGAACTGCAGCAGCGCTACACCATGCCTGCCTGGAGTGAGTCTGACACACATATATTCACTCAGATCCACCAGACAAACAGAGACAAGTTTGACATAGCATATTGTGATCTAACCTTTACTATCAAACAAGTACTTTTTACATACTATGAAATTGCATACTATAATTTAATCTGTAATTGCATAAAATGTGTCATCTCTCCACTCAGGATTGATTGATGTGTAAATACATCCCTCTATCTGTCCAGGTATGCCTGACTTTGATGAGCTTCTGGCTGACTGCACAGCGGAGCTGAGACAGACGGTGAAACTGGCCTGCAAGGTTACTGGAGTACCCAAACCTGTGGTCACCTGGTACAAGGGTATGAGACACACCATCGAGAGCGCTGTGCGAAACGCAATAGCTGTGCGAAACGCAATAGCTGTGCATACAGTGCATGTTTGTTTTTATCTACATAGCCCATACCCTGTTAATGTTTTTGAGGTAGAAACACCTCCTATTTTAAAACTGTTTCCTCCTCTGATGACAGACGGGCGGGCAGTGGAGGCCGACCCTCACCACATCATCATCGAGGATCCTGACGGTTCCTGCACCCTGATCCTGGACAACATGACGGCTGATGACTCTGGACAGTACATGTGCTTCGCCACTAGCACAGCAGGCAACGCCAGCACCCTGGGAAAGATCACTGTCCAAGGTCAGTCTCTATTACAGAGGGGAAATGACACCAACATTAGGCTTGAACTGTGAAAGTGAACAGTGCACACCCAGACCCTACTCATATGAATCATTGACATACAATGAGTGTCCAAAACATTAGGAACACCTGCTCTTTCCATGACATAGACTGACCAGTTGAATCCAGGTGAAAGCTATGATCCCTTATTGATGTCACTTGTTAAATCCACTTCAATCAAATCAGTGTAGATGAGGGGGAGGAGACAGGATAAAGAATGATTTTTAAGCCTTGAGACATGGATTGTTTGCCATTCAGATGGTGATTTAGGCTCCTTTGAACGGCTTATGGTAGTAGGTGCCAGGCACACCGGTTTGAGTGTGTCAAGAACTGCAATGCTGCTGGGTTTTTCATGCTCAGCAGTTTTCCGTGTGTATCAAGAATGGTCCACAACCCAAAGGACATCCAGTCAACTTGACACGACTGTGAGAGGCATTGGAGTCAACATGGGCCAGTATCCCTGTGGAATGCTTTCAATACCTTGTAGGGTCCACACCCCGATAAATCGAGGCTGTTCTGAGGGCAAAAGGGGTCCAACTCAATATTAGGATGGAGTTCCTAATGTTTTGTACACTCAGTGTACATGTCAAAAGTAAAAGTGATTGATACTTTGCTTTGGGAAAAATCTACAATTCCAAGAATCTAAATTGTCTGGGAGGAATGTTGATCTTATAAAAAAATAAGCCTGTTTTCAAGAGTAACAATTGTGTGTTTTAGTGCCTCCTCGTTTCGTGAACAAGATGAGGAATGCTGTCTTAATCGTTGGTGAGGATGCTCAGTTTTCCTGCACCATCCAGAGCGCCCCCAGCCCCAAGATCAGGTACACTACACCACACCTGTCTCCTAGGCTTTTTAAACTGACAATTTTTTAGTGACAGTGGACTGTGCCATTTGCTTCTTCCTACTGTGCTCATTATGCTGCCCATTCTTAATAATTAATATACTGTATAAGCTAATAAATAAGTATGTGTAAGGTAATTCATATTATCTCAAAATGTCATTTCATGCGTGTCCCTGAACAGATGGTTCAAGGAGGGCAGGCTGCTGACTGACCAGGAGAAGTATCAGACCTACACTGAGTCCCGTAGTGGAGTCCTGGTGCTGGTCATTAAAGGCCCTACGGAGAGAGACCTGGGACACTACGAGTGTGAGGTAGGCCTTTAATTCACCACCCCTCAGCTAAAAAAAAATAGGGCCGGTTTCCCAGCCAAATAAAGCCTAGTACAAGACTGAAATGTACTTTCAATATAGATTCTTAATCCAGGACTGGCCTAATATGGGTCCAGGAAACCATTCCATACAGTTGTAAAACACTGGACTGCAAAGCACCTCGCGTGAATAGCTGCTGCTGTATCACGTGTGAATGATCAATACAAAAGAAAAATGAGAGATACAGTAGTAGTAACATGTAACAGTAGTTACATTATTTGGATGCTCGACATCCTTCAAAGAGTATTGTTTTCATGAGACATTACATTGATAAGATGAAGCCATTGTTTCAGTAAGCCTAATGTATTCTCCTCCCTGCCCATCCCAGTTGTCTAACCGACTGGGCAGTGCTAAATGTGCAGTTGATCTGTGCCTTCCTTCTGCTGTGGCTAGAAGAGGAGAGCAGGCGATCACCATCGAAGGTAGGAATATTCCCATTCATGCACATACCGTTGTGCATTAGTTTCATAATTGACCTCTTTTACCAGGTTTTCAAAGGAAAAGATGAACCATCAGTTCATCAACAATTTAGATGATGTACTCTTTTTGTCTTGACATTAGCTATCAATTTATCTGACTAACTCCATAAGCCCTGTCCTGCTTTCCTTCTAGTCACTGAGCAGGAGACTAAAACACCAAAGAAAACCATCATCATGTAAGTGTGACCAGGTTATGATACAGACTATAAGAAGCATGCATTCTTGTGTGTGTCCTCCTTAGGCCTCTGCATGCATGGCCAGGCAGTATTTCAATCCTGAGTGTAAGAGGGGCTCACTCAACGCCAAATATAACTTCCAAGGAGCCGGCATTTGGAATGGTTCCATAAGGGAATGGTTGTTAATATGTTTTTTTGTCTGCACATTTTCCTTAACTCATGTACCATTGCATGACATGTTTGTATGAGTAGACAGGACTCCACTTTGTGTGTGTGTGCGCGCGTGTCCGTGTGCATGTACACGCTAATTAACACCTTTTGTATGTAGTCTTATTGTGAAAACAGCATGCCCTCATGTTGTTCTCTCTCTTTCTGCTGTCTCTCTCATACCTTCTGTTCTGTTCCTGGCATACAATACACTCTTAGAAAAAATGGTTCTAACTGGAACCAAAAATGATCCTTCTTTGGGTTCTCCTATGAGGACAGCCAAAGAACCCATTTAGGTCTGTCCCTCTTTCACACCCTCTGTGCTGTGTCCCCTTACAGAGAGGAGACCATAACTACGGTGGTGAAGAACACCCGTATGAAGCGTCGCGGCATGTCTCCATCTGGGTTCAACCTCTCCGAAACCAACACCCCAGATCTCCCCACCACCCCCACCGGCACGGCCAGGCAGAGGAGGCAGGTTTCGGCCAGCAGGAAGACCACCATCCCCACCCTGTACGTCACGGAGCCCGAGGGGGGTGCTGGGGCCCGGGCCGCAGAGAACAGGTGGGTGGAGGTAGAGGAAATCATTGAGTACAAGGTGAACAAGTCGCCCAGGCTATCCAGGAGAAGAGGGGTCTCCCCAGCTGGGTCGGAGCGAGCGAACACCCCCTCCTTCACCCGGCCACGGAGGTCCCCGAACCCCAACACCAACAATTCCAACAACAAGCTGGTAGAGCTGCAGAACTGCTCCGAGCTGGAGGGGGCTCATCCTATAGCCTGGGATGATGATGAGGATGAGAACATGGCTGGGTCCGAGGTTGCCCCTGGACTCAGTGGAGAGGCCTGCGAGGTCTCCGCTGTTCTAATCCCTAACGACCATGAACATGATGAGGCCTGGCTAGAGGAGCAGAAAGAGGCCTTTGTCACAGAACCGGATGATGATGATGATAACATGGAACCTCCCAGGAAGCTGGAGCCTAAGACCCTGACCCAGGCTGGTCGCGTTCTCACCCTGGAGGACTTGGAGGACTATGTTCCCAGGGAGGGGGAGAGCTACAGCTCCTCCAACACCAGGTCCTCCCCTGCCGAGAGACCCTGTGAGGTCTCTGTGCTTCAGAGGGAGATTGGGGGCTCTGTCGTGGGCCAGCCAGTGCTGCTCAATGTGGGGAGGCCTGTGGTGGTGCCCAGGGGGAGGCGCAGCCCTGGCTTCTTCAGCCGATTTAGAGAGTACCTCTCAGGCAGCATGTTCTCCCTGGCTGCCCCCCACCACCACCACCCCAGCGGAGACCAGTCTAGAAGGGAGAGAGAGATTCCCATCCAGGTCAGCCAAGCCAAGCAAGAGGTCAAGCCTGCATACTGCTCTGAGGTGCAGAGAGTGGAGGGAGGGCAGCAGAGATACAAAACCAAAGTCTACACGTCAGTGGGCAAGCCAGTCACTCTTCAGATTAGCCAGAACCCATATCAAAACCAATAACCTAGTGTGTGAAAATCAGTTGCTTGATCAGAACCAAGCTGATTTTTGTTAATTGGTGATACGTACAATAGCCGTTTTAGTCTTAAATGGGAACATTACTACTTAAGTGTTAAAAAGCATATTCTAACCTTGCATTTTCTTGCAAATGGGAGGATCATTCCATTTTGAAGCAACCCATCTGAAAGTCAAATGCAGACACAGGAAGTCAGTTGTTTTGGTCAGACAAAGTCGTTTTTAAGGGACAAAACATCAAAAGGGGGTTGGATATGTTGTTTAGGCTAAATGATTTCCAAACGCCATTGTATACTCTCCAGGCTTCAATGTATTGTTGCCTTGCTTGCCACATATTTGATTATTTGATGTACAGAGAAATATAGAATAATTGCAAGTCTTGCAACATGGACTGACACCGTTTGAAAGTTTTAAAAATCCATCTGCTTTACCCTCAGGTGACAGCTGTTTTGAATGTCAACATCTTGATGTTAAACTTCTGTTCTGTAGGAGAACATCAGTACAGTACTATATTTCTCTCTGTGTGTTGTCTCTGAAGTTTAATGAACAAGGAATATCCACCTTGACTTGTAGCATATCAGTTTGTAAATAGGCTAACTAACTCCTGTGAAAGGAAAAAAATGTGTCTCGACAGTAACTTACCAAACCAATGATTTCAGCAACGAAATTGCTAGAAGTACAAAAGAAGTCTAAAAGAGCATTGATTACAGACGTTGCTGGATTGTGTGAAACATTGACGATGTTCTTTCAAATGCAGCCACGGTCTGCTTGAGAATACAAGAAAGCCAGATTAAAGACTGATACATGGATCATTGAGTTGTACTTCAGATTGGGCTGTCCTGTCCTATGGAGAAGTCTAGAATTTTCTAAGCGTTTCTAGATGGGCAGTTACATGTTGTGCAGTGCTGATGCTTTTACATGAACTGTATATCACTCACTTGTGGTGTGGACTGTGGAATGATGTAGGTCTATGATTGTGTTATACAGGTCTCGTATAAAGGGTCTCTGTTTACTTTAGGTCATATACATCCAAAACATAGACCTACATAGGATATTTCATTTTGAACTGGGTCATTTGTTTTATAGAAAGGCACTTCATTATCAGTTTATTGAGAGCATTAAAGAGTAGATTGAACTCAGATAATTAAGTATTTGTGATTACTTTAAGGTCAAATGTAATGAATTATATTTAGAAAAGTGGCAGCATGTTATGTATTAGCTTTTTGAAAGCTGATTTGCGTGTTTATCTGATTGACATAATTGAATTAACACAATGAGTCCCACTGTAACGCCGGTGCGTTTTGGACTTCTGGGTAGAACCATTGGATTTGTCTTTTTTCTGCATCCGTAGATGCCAACCATTAGTCTGTGTAATTAACGGGGGCTGAGCTAGAGCTGTGTTTGTGAGACAAGGGCGGATCCCAATGGGGCCCTGGACTGGGTCTTTTTACAAAAACCTATGTAGTCTGAATGATTTGAGCTACAAACTATTCAAAGATATTTATGAAAAGGTGAGACTCTCACGAACACATGCATGTAACTATGACGCTCAACACCTACACAAGAGTCATTAGAAGGTAAGGGGTTGTTCTACATAGAAGATCATAGGAAATCCCAGGACATAGTGTCTATAATAAGCTCACATAGTGGCTGTCACAAAATCTAAACAGTTGTCATTTACCAGTGAGCATACAATTTCTGTACTTACAGCATTCATATCAATTAATTTGATCAGGATTTTGCTTTGGCAGATTAAAAACTTTTTTATTGACATTTGTCAATTAAACTCATGAATGCAACTGTTTTATGTCAAATAGTTTTGTGTTCTACTTGTAGCCCTGGTTGTCCTGAAAAGAACACTCCCTTGTGAGGCTAAATATCAGGGCTAGAGATGCCCTTATAATAAATTAAAGTCAGATACATTAAAAGAAGATTTTTGCTGGGGTCGCGGGACTGATAGGGTTAATATTAATCTTGTCACAATCAGTTCAGGTGGGAGTTACATAGTTAGTAGTGAGCCATTGTACACTGGATTTATTCACTTTGTTGCAATATATTGTTTTAAAAAGTTAATTACCACTTTCCAAAGTAAGAGTGATGTTTTGTTTTTATGTTATTTTAAACGTCTTGTAAAAGCATTGAATGTTTAACTTTGTAAGAAATTCAACATAAATCACATAGGTTTTGACTGCCTGCACATGTTTAGTTAAGAGAATGAATAGTTAATGGATTTTTGGGAGGGTACTCCCAAGTGTTTAATACACCAAAACAATTAAATTGCAACTGATGAACTGATCAGCCTGTTGTTTTATTCACTCTTGGTGAATGTGTGGGTTGGTTGGTAATTCAATCACCGAATGTAAATGCTTGTGCTTTGTCTTCCTCTCATCTATCCTCTTCAATTACATTGAATCTTTCACATATAAAAGTCTAGGCCTAAGAAATACTAGTCAGAATTGAGAGTCAACAATGGTAGCTCGAACCATTGATTATATATTTCAGGTAAGGTGCTTGGACTTCAACCATACTGGTCAGCAAATCACTGACCGTTTTCAGTCAAGTTAACAGGATCACTATGCTTAAAAAAATAAAAAGATATCCAGGCAAAACATTTTTATTAATTTACTTGACTACACTTGTAAAATACATCAAATGTTACTAGAAATACATATTATTAAACAAGGACTCGATGAAGGCTGGGTAAATTGTCAATATTTGGCCAAAGATGACACATTCAAAGCAGTGGTATAACATTTGCACCATTAAAAAGCTGTTCAGAGTGAAAAAGTTAAATAAATATATTTCAATAAGTAATTTGTGCAAAGGAAGGAATGTTTTGTTCAAAGGGAGATCAAATACAGAGGACAAGAAGCTATGGAGTTTAAGAGTCATGGGCCAGAGTATGTCATATTAGTTACCAATGAACTGAATTTGGGTTCTGAATGGAAAACATGTTAAACGACAAACTTAAACTAAATAAGTGCAGCCTTTTTAGAAGGCTGCCTTGAACAAAGAGGTTTTGTGGAATTCAATGTAACCAGTTTCAAGTAAAGCAAATGCTCTGTGTGCTTGGTTCTAAGCTTTTCTATATTCTCCTGAGGACAGAGCCAATAGTTGCTCCATTTATTTCATATTCAATCTCTTTAATTCTCACAAACATTTCCTTTCCAAAAAAAGGCCAACTGAATATCATTATAATATAGGTGAGATTGTAAAATAATAAACATACAATACAAATGTTTTACACCATTACAATACAACTGTCAAAACAACAACATGTATTAGGGGTTAGACTACATCACCGTGAGTTGTGGGCTCCAGAAGTGTAACTTTGTTATACAGAGGTTAACATCATGATTGTAAATCCTAAATGGCAATCCTTTGTTTTATGAGTGAATGAATATTGTACTTTATCATAATTGTATCAGTATGGTAAAACAGGGAAACTTCAAACATATCTTTTCACACACAAGATGACTAGGATCATTAGCAAACAGCAGCGAGGCTACAGTAAGTTCCTGAGATCAGCTGTAATACGTATGGTGCTTCCGTGTGACTATCTTAGAGCCAGAGTTAGCCTGTGCTTAGCTAGTGCCCAAGCACCTGGCCTTGTGATTGTTTGTTAGCTGCCCTATGTTGAGGACTGAGTCAAGACCGGGAGGGGGACAAGTCAAGACCAGAAAAATGCGAGTGTGGAACTGATAGCATTTTAGGAACATGAAATCTTATTAAAAATGTGTTCATATACACACCCCCCAAAAAATCTGACAAGCAACCACTATGGTCATTTTCACGTTTTTTGGGGAATTACGTATACTAAGGCATTTGTGAAAATTCCATAGCAATATAGAGTGGGAAAGCAGCCGTGTGTTTAGACAATTAAGACACTGCAGTAAATAAAACCATAAATTAAACAGAATAAAAACATCTGTCTTGTCCAGGATCGGAGTCTACACAGACCGGTGCGCTATAGCCAATCAGAGCCACAGTAGGCCTTTAAACAAATGAGCCATTTGCCAGAATGAATTTTTGAACACGGTTGTTCAAGTTCTTGCTAGCTAACCAAATGATACCTGCATCTCTAGCTGTGTATAGCCACCAAAAAACGATGAGGGGGAAAAGTCAGTCAGTCAACAGCTAGTTAGTGTAGCTATCTAGCTAACGTTAGGCTCAGGTTTTTTAGCTTGCTACATATTGTGTTTTACAAAAAGTGCACTCTCATTAATGAGTGTGCTGGTATTATGGTTGCTGTCCTTTCAGAATCACAAACATGTGACACACCGAAAGCCTATAGGTTCACCACTGTACTAACCTGTCACACACTGAAGACCTATAGGTTCACCACTGTACTAACCTGCAACACACTGAAGGTCTATAGGTTCACCACTGAGAAAACATGTTTACTAGATATAAAAGCTGTTAAGGTATTTATGTTTCAAGAAAGGAGTGTATATATTTGGCCTGGAGAAGCAGTTGTATGCTCTGACTGAATGGAAGCTGGTAATTAGGAGTTTTTTTACTCTGCTGATCTCGGCTGGTCCCAGACTGAGACAAGACCGAGACACTCAATGTGGTCTCGAAGTACTACAACACTGCCATTAGTGGGAATGAGTCTTGTTATTATGGCCTTTGTTGTTGAAGAGCAGAGAGAACATAGTTAATGCTTTGGGGGTATAATACTACTAAATGGGCAGAAGAGAAGAAAAAAATGGCAGAAACTCCTGTATGCAGTAAACATAGAAGAAAAACATATTAGGGACCATCTCAGTCACAGGTTAACCATTAATGGAGTGTTTTTCTTTGTGGACAAAAATAAATAAAACTGTGCCAAATGAGTAAATAAAGCTAAATAGTCCACTTCTACTTACAGTTTTTATCATCTTAATACCTACCTATATCCTCCCAATATGTAAAAACATAGGCTAGATCTTAGTGCACACTCAAAAGTCTAGGTGCAAGGGATGTTGTCTGGAGTTCCTTCCCACACCAGTATCTGACAAAAAGTTCAGGATTGGAATAGAGGGGCTGACATTTTGTAAGGAGTGGCCAGGATGGCTGGGATGGATGTCATGCTTCTCGTCGCTTAAGAGGACAAGTTGGTTTTCTGGACTTTTTTGATTTCCTTAAGAAAGAAAGTAGGTTTGAGGATGACATTTTGGAGATGGTGAAAATCAACACTGACAAAGATCGATTAAGGATTTAGCAATACACATTATGTGACTAATTGGTTTTCAACAAGTTAAATGGTGCGTATGGTCCAGTCCATCATACCTAGCTATGTCATGTCGATACCAACTGACCTCAATAAGAGTGTCTTTCAACTTCCCATAGGCATCGTCAAGACTGTCATTGACAATGACAACGTCAAATATGCCAGGATCTTTGCCTGAAAGATAGGGGAAACAGTTTTAGACCATTTTTAAACATTTCATTTATAAACATACAACTCTGTTTTAGCCCAAAGTCTCTCCAGAATCAGACTCACTTATCACCATGTCCACCTGGGCAGCATGCAATCGTTTCTGGAGGCTGTCCTCTGACTCTGTCTCTCGGTCTCTTAAACGTTTCTCCTACAATTACAAGTGACAGAAGAAGATTAATTAAGTCATGGGGGTTTATCTTCAGATCACAATCCCAGACTGAGTTATGATAGGTTTATAACCACATTACATGTTTATAAACAACATTCAGTATGGTATATCAAGTCTCTCAAAGTAAAATGAGACAAAAATGGCCCTGGTAAACAGTTTTATAATGCTGCCCGTCTCTCACCAGGATGCTCATGGACGGGGGTTGGATGAAGATGTAGATGGGGTTGAGGTCTGTCGTCTTGACCGCCCTAACGCCCTGCATGTCGATGTCCAGGACGCAGATCAGGTTCTTGTCCTTGACGTCCTGCACGGAGGCCCTGCTTGTCCCGTACATGTTCCCAGAAAACACTGCGCTCTCAATGAACTCCCCTTTGTCGATGCTGGCCTGCATATACTCCCTTGTAACATAATGGTAATCTGTAACACAACAACAGTTGCATGTTAAAAGGTTGCTTGTTGAAACCAATAGGACACAGCGGACAGCATAGGTGGTTGAAGCGAATTAAAGAGATGCAGCGGGAGGAATTGGAGCAAGATCATCCATCCTGGGAGTTTATAAACCCTACCTACCTTTACCATTCTCTTCACCAGGACGAGGGCTCCTTGTTGTGTCTGACGGATGAGAGCACACAATTAGATATCTTATTTCTGTAACTGACAATTCGCTGACATTATACAAAGTTAACATGGGACTGGAGCAGAGCACACTTACGTGAGACGCTGAAGCCAAAGATGCCCTCGTACTCCTTGAGCAGCTTCTTGAGCAGCGTGCTCTTCCCAGCCCCCGACGGGCCACTCAGCACCACTGGCCTGGGTCCTGCCATAGCTGGGGGAGAGAGAAAGAGACAGAGGGTTAGAGGAGATGAAAACACACACACACACACCACAGGGTGTGGTGGTTAACCAAACGGAAAGATCAATTTACACAAATGGTTGGAACTGGTGTCATGAGGAGAAACAGACAGATTAAAAACATACCTAGGCCTATCCTTTACTCACATGAAACTGGTACAATCTCAAGTAGCCTATATTGAAAAAGATCAGACAGGTGGTGTAGTATAGGCTGGTACTACCACACTGATCTCATGAGCTTACATAAATGGTTTACCTGTAGTACAAGGCTAGGTGTAATATGAGTCCAGGTGTAATATGAGGCCGGGTGTAATATGAGGCCGGGTGTAATATGAGGCCGGGTGTAATATGAGGCCAGGTGTAATATGAGGCCAGGTGTAAAGAATACACTATAGGGATGAATACGAAATGGACCTAATGAACCAAGCATCCCATAAAACATGGAACAAACAGATTAATTGCCTTTTGAAAAAAAAAACATTTCAGAAGGTGATTTTGTAGTAAACATCCTAAGCAATCAGAACAGGTTCCAACAAGACTAGCAGGACCAACACACTAGAGCAGTTATTAAGTCCCATTAGGCCGTTACCACGGCACCATCTACTAATTGGAGTGCCTCAAATTACCCTGCTGCTTCTGATTGCAAGGCATAAGTGCTTTCAGTACACTGTCTGCAATTACTTTTTTTTTTTACCATAAAATACATTTGAAAAGACTAAAACCAGTATGATCCTAGGCTAAATGTTTAATTGTTTCATATGATGTAGCCTAGGCTATTTTTGAATGTGTTGTCCAATTTAGACATACCCAGCAAATATTCCACTAATAGGTCTAGGCCTAAACTGAGTACAATCTGAAAGAGGAACAGCCACATACCGTGGAGTTATTTGATTTTCAATTTAGCTTGTGTACTAAAAACCATCAGCCGAGTCAACACAGCCGGGTCAACTACAGAGATAATGACAGTGATAATAGCAATGACACACTATTTTGGAATTAGTCAAACAAATCAGCTTTACAATCATTTTTTTTCTGACCTATCCTGTTCCAGAATTATCTTTATCTTTAGTTGTTAGCCATATAGGCTAGATCATATTATTAGGCTAAAGTCCCTCTTCCGCCTTACCTTCAGTCACTTTCAGTAGACGTGCGAGTGAGGGAGAGCAGCAGGATGTGGGAGGACTGGATTGGCAAGTGAATGAGCAGCACTATTATATACTGGAGCCGGGTGTGTCAGTCTATGTGGTGTCTGTGTGGGCACAGACTCAGCACTGTACAAACATAGGAAAGTAAATCGCTGCTCCCTCCAATCACCGCTCAGTAAGTTACACAGTAGCCTAAACCCTGCCCAGCAGCTCGTGACATAGCCTAGATATTGATATTGTCTCTTCAATCCACAAAATAGCATTGCACCTTAAACGACCATGTCATTTATATATTGCTAGCCTACACTGTTTTAGGCTACTAAAAGTAATGTATCAGTGGGTTTGGTTAGATGTCCAAAAATAAGAAAATCCATGCGAATGACGTGTCATACTTTACTTAAGTGGTGCCACCTCCTCATAAATCTACAGATGCTAATTTAAAGGAACTAGAGTTGTCTGCAAAAAAAAGGAGTTAGTTATAATAGCCATGTAGTCTATGATCCCATATAAGCTCATTTCCATTTTAGAAAATGGATTCTCTCTTGTAATAGGCTAATCAGACCTGAGCTCACCCCCTGCAAAAAAGATAGGAAAAACCTCAGTGCGTGTAGCCTGACAGCTGCAGGTGACAGAAGCATTCATTCTCTGCCGCCTCTTGAATGTTTAAACCACAAACAAATTCACAGCTCCTTTCCAAGTCAGAATCAGTCATGGGTTTGACGCTGGGATGCAGAGGGTCAGACTGTTGTCACAAAAACATGTGGACAGAAAAACAGACTATAAGAGTGGTTTAGGCTACATCCAGTCAAATAAGAAACCACTTCTCGCAAGGTTCAGATCTAACTTTCTCTTCCTTACAGTCAGAATACCAGAAAGAAATGGTACAATTCAAGAGAAGGTGACAAGTTAGCCTGTACAGCAAATATTCAAAACAATTGGGTCTACAATGACACCATACATAGGGAAATCTTATAGGCTTGGCCTAACATCTAAAGGCACCACTTTTCAAACGTGACAGAAAAATTGGCTATAGGCTACATCTACACAGGCAGCCCAATTCTGAAATTGTTTCCACTACTTGGCCTTTTGCCCAATCACATCAGATCTTTTCCCATCAGATATTTTTTGGGATCTGATAGGTCAAAGGACAAATTAGTGAAAAAAAATATCAGAATTGGGCTGCCTGTGTAAACAAAGCACGTGTTACAGAAAACGAGGTGCATGTGAGCCAACTGCAGGCACAGGATAAGGCTAATTGAAATGGTTACAGGAAACATTGTTCTGCATGCCATTACAGATGTTGCATTCAGTTTACTTTAGGTCAACCCTTATATATGCTTTCCACAGCATGTGATCGATCTTTGCCAGACAGTGACCAACCTTTCATCATGTGAATTCAGTTGGCTCCTAATTTCATTAGGCTGTTACTGATTAGTATGTTTTCTAATCAGCTGCAGCCTGCGATAACAAAGTGCTCAGTCAGGTAAGATACACTACATGTCCAAAAGTATGTGGACACCTGTTTGTTGAACATGTCATTCCAAAATCATGGGCATTAATATGGAGTTGCTATAACAGCCTCCGGTCTTCTGGGAAGGCTTTCCACTAGATGTTGGAATATTGCTGCAGGGATTTCAGCCACAACAGCATTAGTGAGGTTGAGCACTGACGTTGGGCTATTAGGCCTGGCTCGCAGTCAGCATTCCAATTCATCCCAAAAAGTTTTTGATGGGGTTGAGATCAGGGCTCTGTGCAGGCCAGTCAAGTTCTTCCACACCGATCTTGACAAACCATTTCTGTATGGACTTTGCTTTGTGCATGGGAGTATTGTCATGCTGAAAGAGGAAAGGGCCTTCACCAAACTGTTGCCGCAAAGTTGGAAGCACAGCACTCTCCAGTCCCGTTCTGTGAGCTTCTGTGGCATATCACTTCGCAGCTGAGCAATTGTTGCTCCTAGATATTTCCACTTCCCAATAACAGCACTTACAGTTGACCAGGCAGCTCTAGCAGGGCATACGTTTGACAAACTGACTTGTTGGAAACGTGGCATCCTATGACAGTGTCACGTTGAAAGTCACTGAGCTCTTCAGTAAGGTCATTCTACTGCCAATGTTTGTCTATGGAGATGGCATGGCTTTGTGCTCGATTTTATAGAACCTATCAGCAACCATGCTCTGAATGCATGTGTGGGTATGGATGTGGGTAAACAGACAATCAAGCTACTACGGCCCCCCCATGATGAGTTCAGATTTTTTGTGGCTGCCACCCCATCAAAGTTGCCTATCCCCGATCTAAAGCATATTGCATGAGAAGGTTCTTACCTAAAAAGGTCTTCCATCCCTATTCTATGCGGTTCAAATTAGGCCAGAAAATGTTTTCCCATTCAACAGTAAGAAGGCAAAAGCTGGCAAACCAGATCCAATCTGTACTAACAATCAGTTTTCCTTTTCTCCCCATATTGTCCCCTATAATAACTCATAGCTTTCTAGAAACATCCAAGTTGATAAGATATCAGGCCATAATAGAGCAATGTACTTGATAACTAATTTAGGCACCACTTACTGCTATAGCCTAAATCTAGCAGGTTAGCTGTGTGGGAGAGGATAGATGATGATTATGTAAACAAGACATTTCAACTTCAACACAAATGGACAGTGAATTAGACAGCTCGGTCTTTCCTACTAGGTGGTGCCTATTGGAGCTCATACTTTTTGGGGAAAAGCATATCTTTTTTTGTATTCTATCAGAAAAAAGGACATGTTTGACTTTCAGAAAAACATGTTGGTCAAGCTCAGGCACTTTAAAAAATGCTGGGGTGTATTTTCCAACCTGTTAGCTGCATAATCCTAAATGGTGGAATTTAACAGGTTGGGAATGTGGAGCCTAAATTAGCCATAGCTCTGTGAGTGAGCAAGATTGAGCTAGTATAATGGTGAACATTTGAGCACGATTTTAAAAACAGATAAAACAGTGTTTATATTTATTTAGCTTTGCACCATTGTTTTCCCACCAAATAAATTATGACACTTCCTGAATGAATGTGGTGTCATTTTAGGAAGGTCTTGTTTCTTAAACGGAGATTAACAACAAATTAACAGGGTGGAAAGTGATATCAGAAAATCTTAAATAAAATCATAAATACAATAATTATTAAAAAACGTTATTGATGAGACAATTTAACTAGGACTATAAAAGAACTAAAATATTTATTATTTTATAGTTTATATTTCTCGTGGAAATTGATGAATAACACCCGGCGACATGGCAAAAACGCCTACATCCACTGAACAAGTGTTCAAAAATCATAACATTTCCTCTCAAGAGACATATTTTTGAGGTAAAAGACACCCGACCTTATATTTAAAGTATTTTGGAATCCACATGTTACAGTAAATAAGAAGTGATATTTCCTGGGGACAGAATAATGCCTTGACACGGATTGACCAATGCGTATGGCCTGGCCTGTGACAGACTGGCTCGCTTCAGTGATGATAAAGAAAAACAGCAGGCTATTGAGAAATAGTTCATAGACTAGCGGTCAAAATAATATATGATCATCCTACCTGAGAAGAGCCTGGATAAATACCTTGTATACATCTACAATGACTGCGGTTCAATATCTCAATAATGTCTCCAAGGCGTCATTTCCGTACTTATTGTGTGGTCTTTCTCCCTTTTCTGTCTACATTCCGCGTGAAGGCCATTATATAGATGGTGTTTCGACGTCATCTTCACGAGCCAAATAAACGAGAGTACATCGTTCAAATACCAGTGTGTATACACGTCCTCAACAGAGTACATTCAAAAAGGAAACGCTGTCGTATTTTTGTGAGCGTTTAAACTCCGCACGCGATACATAGACCTTTTGAAAATCTACATCCAACCCAGAAATAATATAATTACTTCATATAAGCATTTTACAGGGGTTGCAGATTCAGTATTACGAACTGCGCGTAATGAACGCCCCCAGCTAAAACGAGCTATTTGCGTGCAGATGATCGGCGCACAAACACGCGAGACAGAATAGTTAGCAACGGTGTGGTTTTCGTTCTTGGTTTTTCACTTGTTTAGCTAGCTAACTCAGTTTATTCGAAACACGGAAAAGGTTACTATACATGCTTCTAACCATCGCTTACTATATCATCGTAAGCGGACGTGGGAGAGAAAAGCCAGAAGGAAACTCCCCGGATGGACAACGAGAGGGCCTAACGTGTAAACAAAGCTTTCATCGTCTTTATTCAACGCTAAAATAATGTTTGGTGCTTCAAGATCTGGGGGTGTAAGGGGGGGGCAAGACCAATTCAACTGGGATGACGTGAAAGGCGATAAACACAGGGAAAACTACCTCGGTAAGTGGAGAAAAATGGGCATCAACCCATCGTCGCCAATGACCTTTGTCTACTGTAATTAACGATTCGCTTCTTTGCGAAGACAGCAGGGCGACTATCCAACTAATAATTCGGTCAAATGTTTCTAGTTAGTAACTAGCTAACTACTTTCTAGATGAAACTAGATACAGTATGTAACTACTTAGCAAGTTATAATAATCGACAATGTAGTTAGCTAACGGTAGTTTCCGCAATAAAGCAATGGGTTGTTAGCCTGTACTCATTTATTCTCGAGTGCCACGTTCTTACCTTTTTCCGAAGTGTAGTCAGTCCCTCATTAATGTTGCATTGCTTGTCAACAACTCAGGTTGACTGCCTGGAATATACTTATTTTTTAACCCAGCTAGCTATGTTGGAATGGTGAATTTTGAGATGGAAACAAGCGCAAACAATTGACTGTGCTGCCAAGGAGAGCGGCCACGCACACTCGACTGCGGCTGGTCAGGGAATGCAATTATGCTAGTCTGCGCATATACATGGCTTGCTGTATTATATACATGATGTTATCCAAATTAATACACTGGTCACGAACGATAACTATTTCTCAAAGATTGTACACTGTGCAGCCAGGAGGAGAGGGGTGTGTATTCAACATTGATTGTAGAATAATAGTTATGGCAATCACTTCTTTATGTAACTTTATTGCCTAAGCCATGTCTCTGATTTGGACATGCGTGCATTTGGAGTATATTTATATCCCTGCTATTGTTTCAACCCCAGGGAACTCTCTTATGGCACCAGTGGGGCGATGGCAGAAAGGCAAAGATCTGACGTGGTATACCAAAGACAAAAAAGGTGGTGTCAAGCCTATGTCAAGAGAAGAGGAGCTTGCTGCTGTGAAGACAGCAGAGCAAGAGGCACTGCTGGCTGCCCTGTAAGTGGAACATCACACAGAAACGACTACCTTACAGAAATATTAGAGTAAAATGTCAAACTAATGTCTTATTCATCATTTTCAGAGGCCACAAGAATATAAAGAGACAACCATCTGGCCTGACCAAAGAGGTACTTTTTTTGACTCATTTGTATTATGTGCTTTTTGTTTACACAAGTTCTAGTATGTTTTGGATTATAATCATGTCTTAATTTGATAGTATCACAACTGCATTAGACCAGGGAAGATGACATTTAGTTTTATTTAAATCT
This sequence comes from Oncorhynchus tshawytscha, assembly GCF_018296145.1. NCBI lineage: Eukaryota > Metazoa > Chordata > Actinopteri > Salmoniformes > Salmonidae > Oncorhynchus > Oncorhynchus tshawytscha. The sequence continues at coordinate 64,234,420 of NC_056438.1, forward strand.
CATTTATTTAGATTTTTTTATTTTTAGCATTTGTCACCATGATTTAACGTAACTAGCCTAGTCATATTTTATCATACATCTTAAGGATGAATACGGGATTGCTTTTGTAATGCCGATTCCAATGTGTCCAACAGGACCTTGCAGATGTGTGCAGGAGGGAGGATGCGGAAGCTGAGGACAGAGATGTGGACAGAGTTTCTGGCCTTGGAAGCTCCGGGTAACTGACTGAACTGTTTGCAAAAGTGGTTGTTGCACAAATTCTGTTTTTAAAGCTGGGTTGATACTGTAGGAGACTTCTCACCAACAAGATTTTTAAAAATATACTTAATTTAGTAGACCCTCTTATCCAGTGCGACTTATAGGCGCAATTAGGTTCAAGTGCATTGCTTGGGGATTCGAACCAGCAACCTTTTGATTACTGGCCGATGCTCTTTAACTGTGAGATTTTTTTTTCTCCCACGTCTTCTAACCATTCTCTCAGGTCGCTCTTCACTCGTTTAGACTTTTTTTTTAGCAGCATATATGGGTCCATGACCGAGTATCCCCTTGATATTCAAGTGGAAGAAACAGTGGAAACATTAAGGATTGGAGTGTACTAGTTGAGTAACTAGGAGTATGTTTTCTGTCACCAGTGCAACGTCACGGAAAATGGTGTTCTCCCAACAGGAGAAGGAAGCTGCCAAAATAGGCTTGTCAGTCTTCACAGTAAGTTTGTTTACGCTCTTTGAGTAAAACATCCTCACGCAAAGGTGAGCCATCTAAAATAATACACAACTCGGTGTAGGTGTGTTAATCTATTTGTGTTAGCTACATATTTTTCAAACATGATTGATACCGCTTGGGAATTGATTCTGTAATAGTCATGTTACATGATTATGATCATAATGGAGAGCATTGTTTTCACAGCACCATAAAACAGAAGGGAAGTCTGGAAACCAGGAAGCCTCTGCCAGAAAAACATCTGCGAACACAGAGAAACAGGATGTGGATCAAAGGTAGTGTGTTATTGATCAGTGTGTTGACAATCAAATATCTGAGGTAAATTTCTTCAGATTACTGTCTCAAAAAAACCCTCAAAAGACTTGCCTGTTATACTTTCCCATCATTGACACGATAGCAGCAAAAAGAAGGAAAAGAAGCGCAAAAAGAAGAAAAGGCAGAGAAGAGACTCTTCATCCTCCGATTCAGAAGATGACAAAAGGTTAGCGTGTTGTTTCTCCCTTTTACACCTGTAGGTCACTTGTATGTCATGTTCACTTTGCCTTCCCCTTTTTAAATGATCAAATCACAAGAAAACAGAACACCAATGTCCAATAATGTTACAAGTGGCGCAGCGACCTAAGGCACTGTATCTCGGTGGAAAACCAGGCTGTATCACATCCGGCTGTGATTGGGACTCCCATAGGGCGGCGCACAATTGGCCCAGCATCGTCCGGGGTAGGCCGTCATTGTAAATAAGAATTTGTTCATAACTGATTTGCCTAGTTAAATAAAGGTACAATTTTAAAACGGCTTATTTGCTTTAGCACTAGAGGGTGCTAAATCACCGTTGGCGAGGTGGAGAGCTGGTCTTTGGTTCCATCTCAAAAGATGGGTTTTTGCCAACCTGCAAATGTTCTGTCAACAATTAGACTTTGTATGCTTGGTAGAAACATAGAACAGGTTGTACCCTTACTAGGGACGTGTCAGTTAATGTGTCCAGCTGCTGTATTCTGTGGTAATACAAGACTGATTAAAACAAAAACAAAAAAGCAGGCTTGGGATGTTTAGCAACAGGAACAGATAGTCTTAGTTAAAATAAGGTGTAGGGTTGATTTTTGAACTGTGTGAATGCATCATCCAGCCCATGTCATGCTTATCTTGTTTGGGGGGTGGCCTTATTTACTATTCTCCTATGGAACCCAGATAGTTATCCTTTTATAGATGAGGAAATGGTTTGTATCATAACATTCAGTGTATTCCTAATGTATCTTCCTCAGCTTACTTTGACCCCTGCCTATTAGTCTCAATCATTGATTGTGTGTTTCTTTACTCCTCAGGCGCAGAAAGGACCACCGTCATCATAATCCATCATGCCTCAGTCAGACTGGAGCCAGACCCCATGACAGCCATTCAAAGGGGGGACCAAAGGGTGAACGCCACCCACTCTCCTCTCAACGACGCCAGCAGAGGCATGACACACACTCCTCCCACAGGGAGTCCCCCGTCCACCGCCCCCGTGCCAGCCACAAGGCAGCCCATGCTGCTCTGACACAAAGCCACAGGCGGCGCCATGACACAGACTCTGACGATTAATACCCCCCCACTCAATCAGACACATTGACGGAGAGGAGTGCTCTAGCCCACAGCAGAGCAGCTTGACTGATCTATGGACTGTCCTCATGTACTTCTGGACTGGACTCAAGGGCTGTGGTTGAGAACAGTAGGTCAATCTGTTTGGCTACTCCTCAAACCACTAGCAGGCTTGTGGCCTTATTTGAACTGACTAGTTTTTATTTGTGTTGAATTTTGAATTGTTAAATTTGTTTCTATTGGTATTTTATTTTTCTGAAACAGCTCAAATGTATTTTATGATCTGTGTCTAGCTACCAAAATTGAAGGACACTATTCCTGCAATTGAATCAGGGACTACCGAAAGCAAGTTAAGTGCATGTGTTCTTGGTGCTGATAATAAGTTAGTCAATACAAACTATTGCTGTCCAAGACATTAAATCCGGCGTGACACTTGCCCATTAAAACATGTATTTAAATGTGTGCCAACACCTAAATGTTACCGAGTCTCCTCTTTGGTTTGTCAGTCTTGTCATCAGTTGAGAATATTCACTTCTCTCCATCCCACTGTGCCTCATACTACTCAGCATTTTTGCTCCTTTTCCTCTATCAAGCAATAACTCCTTTGCCCCATCACTCTTTTCTGTTCTAGGTTCAGTTGCCTGCCTCCCTGGCTGGGGTAAGATACAATGCACTCCAGTGGTCATAATGGAGTGTAGTGTTTGTATTTGCCTTAAATCAGGTCTGAAAGGGGGCATTCTACTGGCTGGCACCTGATGGTGAACTAAAAAGAGCAAGACATTCACAAAGGAGAGTGCAAAGAAGAAAAAGTGGTCTTTTATATGGCAGAGTACCATTAGGACTGCCACGCACAAACCAAGCTGATGGACAAAGTTACGCTGTAAGGGACTTGAGACTCCTGCCCCCTCCTTCCACGACCACCATACTTCTGCCATGTTTTATAGGCTTGGCTGCATTAACCAGCAGTCTAATCAACCTGAAAGAACATCCTAAATTGCTCCCCAATTATTGTCACCGCCCATCCCTGGCGCAGACCAAATGTAACAGACAGGCCCAGCTGTAGCCATTTGTAACTTATTCAACACCTGCTTTGGGTGGTTAGTTGGCTGCCATCACCTTGGACCAACCCACTCTCTTAGTCCAAGTCATGGGTGGAGAGTAGTTGGGTGTGATTGCAGATTTGGGACAAGAGAAGGGAGGAGGCTGTCTGACCAAAGCACAGGCTAAGTCCATTTTTAGATTAGGATTAGGTGTCATTTTGAATTCATAATGGGGAAAGAGGCTTGATTAACTCCTACTCATGGGGCAGTGTGGGTTTCTAACCTGGAAGTTATTAACAATAAATGTGTAAATGGTAAAATGTACAATATTTGAATGAGGGCAGATTCAAGATATGTTGCCTTTCTTGCTGTTGATCAATAATGTTCAGCCGTGTGAGTCCAAGGAGGAGATAGAGGTTAACGGTGCAATGTCAGTATGATCAAATCCAATAACTTAAAAGAGAATTACATGAAAAATAACAGAACATGTAAACAGTCTCTAATCACTTTAATTACAGTGCTTTTCTCCAAAAATTTAAAGCTGAAATAACTTTACATTAAAAAAAAAAAGTTTAGACAAAGTTCTGCTAAAGAGATTAACGTTTCAACAAAAGGTTCAGGCAATCAGTTTTAATCCAATGCCTTGCTTTAAAAGAAAGACTAAGAAATGTCCATAGCACTGGTGGAATAACACCCAGAACCTTTTGATAAGAAGCACAAAAGGTTTAATGGAACAGCATGTTTCTTTGACATGAGGACAAAAGTATCCCCCAGAACTTAGCCAAGGACAACATGAGCTACAAAGGACAAAAAAATACTAGTGCCCACTAAGTAAAAAACATGGAGTTCATACATTTCATATTGCCACTGACATTGATGCATGCCTTGTTCCATAACTATTAATATACTTTAATCATTCCCAATAAAAAGGGATGAAAACAAGGTCTTCAGGTCATGATGGAGGACATCAGAATTTAGAATACAACTGCTTTTGTCATATCAGAGCATCATACAGCATATACCTTGAGTGCAGAGGTAAACAACCGGGTGTCTGCGATGGGGGTTCAATGTTATGAGTATCGCTAGCAACAGACTAAACACATTTTGAATGACATACCTACAGTAGAAAAGAGGAAAATATCTTATTTCTCATGTCAACTTTATTTCTCCACTCCTAATATTGAACAAATTACACTCACTGGAGTATCTGACATTGGCTTTGAAAAATAGGCTACCAGTGTGGTAAGTGCTACTGGCTGCTGGTAAGTGTTCTTGACTTGGACATACATTTTTGCCAACCCATGGATAGCAAGCTAAACAGTTGCGCTTAGCGAAAGTGTTTGCAGTTACCTTTCTAGCTAATAGGCTATGTTAGAGTTTACACTTCCTCTTCCAATTATAAATGTGGGGAGGTCAAACTAATGAAAAAACATTTACCAAATCTATTCATCTCAAAATGTTTTGATTACTTCGCCTTGACATTCACCTGATAAGACATGAGGAAAAAAATGTTTTGGCTAACATAATGGGAGTCCCTGGTTCAGTGGTTTGCCTGGGAGGGGGTCCCTGGGAAAGATAAGGTTGAAGACCCCTGAGTTACAAGGTTGTTGTGGCGCTAAGTCATTGTGATGGTGATGTTGAGGACCTCAAGGTATCCCAACCCTTGAGCACCTGCAGCTGACAAGAGTAATGACAATGCTTATGTAGACAAAAATGTTTAACAATCAATTAGCTAGTCCCGCTGACAATCAATGTGTTCGAGATATTAGATTCTGCACAGAACATGGATTATAGCAAATGGATAGGCAGGAATTCTGCTTCTCTAGGCATTGTGAAAATCTGTTGATTTGCACAGAATCTGTGTATCTTAAACATGCATTTGTCCAACATACAGACCACAGCATGCACTTTTTTTGCTATTAAATTCAGGCTCACTGTGACAAAGGCAGTACAAAGGATTACTAACCTGAGCCACTTTCATACATCATAATGCTGACCAGACAGTACCTCTGTCCATCACAAAGCAGATGAATGATGAGATTCATGGAGGAACATAGTTACTCTGCATGGCAGCCACTTCTCAATGAAAGCCAACATGATCTGACACACAACAAAAGCTGGTAAGTGTCGACAAGAGTTTGACTTTGAAGCCCACTAACCTCTGTTTTAGGCTTCATCTCAATAATACGCTCTTCAGTGTTTTGCTAAATGGTATTTTGGGGGAGCAGGATATTGTAGCCGTCAGAGATGTTAAACCATAATTGTTGCAAGTAGTACATCTGTATGTATGCTTAATTCAGGAGAAACACTCCTTTCAGTAAAAATTACCAGCACTTATGTAAAAAAAGTCAATAAACATAGGGTCCCACCAATTATTTTTTGCCTCCCTTTTCTATTTACTAGACATGCATGTCTGCCCAAGGGTCAAGAGGAGGAAATAACCAAGGTAGATTTTTAAGTCTGCAATAAGCTGCCTCTTAAACCCCTCACCATCCAAAACAAGACTATTTACATTAAATAAGAAACCCAGACAGCTTTCCATGATTGGGTTATTATCCTCCCTTGCCCATATGGTGTATTGTTGTAACGAGAGATGAGAAATGAGGGCAGCTTTCCAGTAGGTACTTTTGACAAAAGTAACTTAATTTTCAACATCAGAAGAGTACAAAGCAAAGATAGAGAAGATACAGTGTTACACTTTTCACACTACTGAGCCGAGCCAAACTGAGCCGAGCAGAGCTGTACTGCGCCAGCAGGGCTGTACTGCGCCAGCCTGGTAACTCTTCTACCACACAGTTGCTAGAACCATGTAGGAAAGGACGTGAAAGAAAATCATCTGAGCCACCGTAGGGTTTGAGTCAGCACAATAGAGTGAAAAGGGTATATGTGAGTTGAGGAGGACAGTGGATTATGATGATTAGGCCTATTTCTGGTTTTTTAATTGATTAGACAACCAATCCAGTCCTTCATAGAGACCGTCTCCGCTGGTGGCACAGGTGGCCTGGATGTACCAGTTTCTATGGCGGAGGGAGTGCAGTCCCAACTTGTCTGTGAGTTCGGCCGCATTCATAGCATTTGGGAGGTCCTGAAAAGAGAAGTTCTCCCATAATGAGACAAAAGCCAAGCCAGGGAAGGACATTCAAAGTATATAACAGGTGTATTGTCCTTTATTTTATTAATACAACAAAAACAAGTCGGAGGCTTTTTGCTTTCACACAATGGACAGGTGGAAAATGTAGGAGTACCTGTTTGTTAGCGAATACTAATAAGACTGCCTCTCGTAGTTCATCCTCTGCCAACATTCTCATCAGTTCTTCGCGGGCTTCGTTCACTCGCTCTCTGTCATTGCTGTCCACAACGAAGATGAGACCTGAAACACACCAAAATAAAAACATTTTGAGTCAACATCTTGGTCCTCCTTTGACAGGAGTAAAATAACTTGCTGTCAGCACATCTTACCCTGTGTGTTCTGGAAATAGTGACGCCACAACGGTCTAATTTTGTCTTGACCACCGACATCCCACACTGTAAAACTTATGTTCTTGTACTCGACTGTCTCAACATTAAAACCTGAATTGAAGAAAGAAGACATTAATAACCCGCACAATCTATTTGATGCAAGTGAACATGTCCAGGGGGAAATTGTGTTGTTCCTAATTCTATATTTTTAAATAGTCTCAACATTACACAAAATATGATATTCATACAAACTGGGCTGACAACACTTGGGCCTACATGCCACCACCAGTGCTACTACTTACCTATAGTTGGAATGGTAGTTACAATTTCTCCAAGTTTGAGTTTGTACAGGATTGTTGTTTTACCAGCAGCATCGAGACCCACCATCAGGATCCTCATCTCTTTCTTGCCAAATGCTTTAAAGAGGCTTGCAAATAAATTCCCCATAGTGAAAGACGGATTCAACTTTGGCAGTAGGAATACTAGAAGAGAACAAGAGGAACCCAGTTTTGTAACCGTCAGTGTGTAGTTGTGCGCTGCCAAATACAGGTTTACCCATCTTATAAACTGAGTTGTTTAATATACCTAGCATATCAACTTTCTGCCAACTATGTTAGTTGATTAGCTAGCAATATAACTAAAAACAAGAAGCTAGTTAACTAACCATATAGTGCGCGTCAATGCTTAGGTAGCTGCTAGCTAACGTTACACAAATCATTTCATAAACTAATCAGTTGAATAAATGAAGATAACAACCATCGCGTTGAAAACTGTCTTGCAGTGAAAGACAAATGGCTATTACGTTAGCTATATCGAAAAGACCACTATAAGTTAGCTCTCTAATAGATAACTGACTGTTTTGCTAGCTTTAGCAAGCGGCGCCAAGCTAGCCTAACCAGCCATCTGGCAAGTTTTTTAGAGACCTTTTTAACTAGCTAGACCCCAGGAAATGAGACCCCTTTACGTTATATAGCTAAGCAGCTAAATACAATGTATGTGACGATTATCATATTCAAACAACATCAAGCGTAAAAATGACAGTTTTCTGCTTACAGTTGTTTTCAATTCTTTCCTCTTTAAGGCGTTTCCTTCCTCAAGATGTCGGGTTATTATTTGGCCACGTCAGAGCTTCCAGAACGACTTCCGTGAAACAGAGCGCTTGGTATGTCGCGCCCTATGGGCTGGAGGCGAATGACACTCATTTTCAAAATTTTGTGCTGCTAAAACATGAGTTTGCTTATTGCAGGTGCGTGAGAATAATTATTCGATTGTATGAAAATAAAAAACCCACACACTGCTTTTTCTTAAATAATTTTAGTTTGAGGAATGCCAAAAGCATGGCCAGAAAGGTAAACTTATAGGGAAAGACAACATTTCAAGGGTTGTGATATATTGTATTGAATATGATCTCCAATCATTTTTTGGAGTTTTACCATTTGATGTGCCATTCTATAAATATTTAGATTTTTTGGATAAAGTTCAAGGTGGGCACCATTTTGAAAACAGAATTCAGTCAACTTGATCTACTCTCTTCCTGTACAGCATAGTGAAAGCTACTGAAGAGTGCTCTACTGGCAAACAGTGTTTTCATTATCTTTTTAATCAAATTGTATTAGTCACAAGCACTGAATACAACTGGTGTAGACTTTACCATGAAATGCTTGCTTACGAACCTTTCCCAATGATGCAGTTTTAAAAAAGTATGACAAATAAAATACCAACACAAGAAATCAAATCAAATAAACAAAAATTGAACTATATATAGGGAGTACCAGTGCCAGATCAATGTGCAGATGTACAAGGTATTTGAGGTAGATATGTACATGAAGGCAGGGTAAAGTGACTAGGCATCAGAATATCTAATATATAATATATAAAATAAAGAACAGAGTAGCAGCATCAAATGATGAGTGCAAAAGTGTGTGAGTGTGTATGTGTCGGTATGCGTGTGTGTTGTGTGTGTGTGCGTATGTGCGTATGTAGTGTATGTGAATGTGTGTGGGTTTTATGTAGGAGTGTCAATGTAGTGTGTGTGAGTGTGTCTATTGTGAGTATACTGAGCCTTCCTCTGACACCGCCTGATATAGAGGTCCTGGATGGCAGGGAGGTCAGCCCCATTGATGTACTGGTCAGTCCACACCACACTCTGTATCGCTTTGCAGTCAAGGGTGATGCATTTACCATACCATGCGCTGATGCAGCCAGTCAAGATGCTCTCAATGGTGCAGCTGTTGAATTTTTTGAGGATCCAAATATTTTCCTGAGGGGGAAGAAGCACTGCCGTGTCCTCTTCATGACTGTGCAGATGTGTGTGGACCATGATAAGTCCTTAGTGATGTGGACACCAAGGACCTTGAAGAGCTCGACCCATCAAGAAGTCTAGGATCCAGTTGCAGAGGGAGGGGTTCAGTCCCTGGGTCCCTACCTTGGTGATGAGTTTGCAGGGAACTATGGTGTTGAGCTGTAGTCTATGAATAGTATTCTCACATAATTATTTCCCTTCTTGTCCAGGTGGGAGATTGTCCAGGTGGGAGATAATTTACTATGACATAATTCATTATTTCTGCCATAGACTTCAGGAGACTACAGGTCTTCAAAGGACTTCACTAAAGGCCAGATGCAGGGCCCACAAGATCCAGACCAAAGCTAAAAAGACCCAGCTCCTCTTTCTCCACACCTAGCACAATGGAAGCATTTCGCTACACTCGCATTAACATCTGCTAACCATGTGTGTGTGACAAATAAAATTTGATTTGATTTGATTTTGATTTGGAAGACCATCAGTTTGTGGAAAAAAATCAAGAGTGCATGTGGTAAACTGCCTTGTTTTATTCAAACTCACTAAGGACCAACATTTCCATTATAGGCCATTTCAAACCCTCCTTTATTCCTTGACAGCTTAGCAACAGGGCAGATTGAGTTACAACACTGAAATGTTTGATAAGGTATGAACAAGATTCTGTATCTCTAACCAGGACCTGTGACACTGTTTGAAAAACATTACGGTCATAGCAAACCCATGAACATGAATCCAATCCAATGTTTTCATCATCAGACTTATGGACATTGGTTGTCCTAGTTCTACTCTAGTGTAGAAATAATAATATAAGTCAAGGGGTGGTGGTGCTGCTGTCACTACAAAACATCCTTGTTTCTTTCTGTACACATCCTGTCTTGTCTCCCAGGTGTTAGATTGAGTAAAGTAATGAACCGCCCTTGCCCCTTGATTTTGCCGCCACTGTACAATGTACAATGGCACATAGGCCTATTCATGTGGGCAAATCTGCAGTGCCAATCGGGGGCACTTGAGGGGTGTCTATGAGACACTTGGCTTTTCATCATATCTGTCTTCTCACGGTCTCAGGGTGAAACCAGGGTAGCTCAGCTGTTGCCATTATGGGGGTGGAGTGCAGAGGCTAGCCAGCCAGCCAGCCAACCCGGCCCAGAATCACCCCTTTCTCTGGCATGGCAAGACCTTGTCCACTGAATAGCTTATCACAAAACAATGTCCTCTGTGTGACTGTGAGACAGGTGTCCATACATTGAAAATAGATGCTAATGTGAGCAAGCAACAAAAAAAAAAGCAATGAGAACATAATGCCGCTGCCACCGGGTTGGTTGCAAGAATAGATGTATGACTTTATGTTCCATTACTTGACTATTCTATTCATAACCAAATGTTCAAGTGTGAGATGGTTCCATTTCAAAAGAGAGCAAATTGTGAATGTTCTTTTATATTCTGATATACAGTATGTGTGTGTTGTCTGTTGGTATATAATGTTTTAAAGTTTATATGTTCACCTGCCCAGAGACTGCAGATAAGTAAATTAGCTGTTAGCTAAATCTGGGGCAATGCATCACTTCTAATTTCTGAGACTTAGCCTTTGTACATTATCCTTTAACAAATAAACATAATAAATCAATTAAACACAATTCAGGCTAAATGTTTCCAATGGATAGAATGGGGATGTTCTCTAGGCCTACTAAAGATAATTAATTCACACTATTGTGATTGCAATTTGTTGTGCATGTCACATAGGCCTATATTTATCTGACTGGAATTCCAATACATTTCGTCCCCAAAAATATTCCAAATTCTTCCTCTGATTCACAGAAGCCTAGTAATCAAATATTTATGTGCAACAAGTTGAATTTTAACCAGGGTCAACCATGTCTGCCCCTTCTCCAGTGGAGAGGGCAGTGCCTGGGACTCAGGGACAGAGTAGCAGGGGATAGAGTGGGTCTGTGGTTGGTGGAGGACCACACAGCGAAGCCTGCATAATGCCGTCTCACTACTGGAACCTTCATTTGTGGTTTTGGCCTGCCAAATGCCCGAGGAAGAAAAGCTTTCAGCATAGGTTTGTTTCACAGGCAGACAGTGTTGTATTCACTTGTAAAGGAGTGCTGTGTTTTCTCTGCAAGATGGTTATTTTTTATTTTGGATGGTTGGGGTTTCACTGTTTTAATGTTGCAGTCCTGTGCCAGATCAATCTAATATTTTTATCATTTGGCCGTTCATTTTCTTTCCTTGTACATCTCTGTTGTACTTTTGAGACTAAGATAAGAGTACCATGATTTATGCCTTATATACTGGATTTGGCTGCATGATTTCAACAGGATAAATTGTAAACTGCAGTAGTTACAATCCACATTTTTTAAGATCAGGTTTTCAGCCTAAAGCATTTAGAAAAAACAAAAATGATGATTTCAATTGTAATAGTCACAAGTTTTTGTAATTAAAGCCTATCTGTTTTTGACAGATGACATTAACACATTTGTCAATGGCACTGGAAACATTCAAATATCACAACAAGCAAAAAACATTATTAGCTATAAGCAGTAGGTATCATACTGGTATAAACCTAACACTGGGGAATCCCTTTCTCAATAGTGACCTAACGCCCTCTATGTGTCAAACAGAGACTGCATACATAAGAGGTTGACAGCAAAAAGTGACTGGGATTTCCCCACTAATAGGGTACTTACTTACAGTTGACTACTTAGTTCAAAAAATGGAAACCACTGTGTTTTTGTTTGTTAAAAAAGTAGGTAAGATTACTGGGCTATCAGCTCTTTTCATTACTATTGTGGGACACTTTTATCAGTTTCAGAAAAGTATGATTCAAGTCAATTATTTCCTCTTTTCCTCACTGCTTAAAACAGCTCCACCCAACTGGGTCTGTGCACTACATGTATCAGTGATTCCAATGTTGGCATTACTTTTAGTTTTTGTCATAGCTATGATCATTAAAGTTAAATATTCAGCTTTAATTAGTTACAATTAGTTGGGTTGTTATATCCAAACATGCTGTAAGACCAAAAAAGAACGACTATATTTAAAGACATGAAAAGCAAGATTCCTCTTTACAAATACATCAATGCTGTTTGTGAAAAATCCCACCAATTCAAGTTCATACACAATAGGGGGTAGGCAAGGTTGCTTTGTGGAATGTCACACAGTTTGCCAATGATTTTCCTCAAAACTATGGATCGTTTATGGGGTTCTATTTAACCAAACCAGGCTGAATAAGGAATACTGTTACAATCCTTCAATTTCACAATGAAGGATTGTGCGTTGACGCTCCCTCTCAACCCATGCATCAATACAGTGTGATTGTAACACCCTCAGTACCTTAAAAGCAGTCAGTGCATTAGCCTCAGCCTGCTACTGTGTGGTCTTCCACAGAACTAGCACGCAGGAACGTGATTAGACAGATGGAAGGCAAGGGAACGAACAGAGGCCTCAACAACAATGCATGCTCTGTGACTCCTATCCTCCTAGCCTGTAGAGTTTGGGTGATTTCCTACTTCCCAACCCATGCCCGAGGGACACATTAGTAAATGCAGTTTAACAAGACCAAATTAAGCACATCCAGCAACAAAGCACTGTTTGACTTGGAGAGGACTTGCTTGCTTACAACTGGAACCAATGAAAGTCCGTCGGTCACCCCGCACCCACATAGTGCCTTCAGAAAGTATTCATACCCCTTGACTTATTTCACATTTTGTTGTGTTACAGCCTGAATTCAAAATCAATTAAAATAAATTCTCACCCATCTACACACAATGCCCCATAATGACAAAGTGAAAACATAATTTTAGAAATGTTTTGCAAATGTTTTGAAAATGAAATACATAAATATCTAATTTACATAAGTATTCACACCCCTGAGTCGGGACTTTGTAGAAGCACCTTTGGCATCGATTACAGCTGTGAGTTTTTATGGGGAATCTCTAAGATCTTTCCACACCTGGATTGTGCAACATTTGCCCATTATTCAAGTTCTTCAAGCTCTGTCAAATTGGTTGTTGATCATTTCTAGACAACCATTTTCAGCTCTTGCCATAGATTTTCAAGTAGATTTAAGTCAAAACTGTAACTCGGCCACTCAAACATTCACTGTCATCTTGGCAAGCAACTCCAGTATAGTTTTTCTTGTGTTTTAAGGTTATTGTCTTGCTGAAAGATGAATTCATCTTCCAGTGTCTGGTGGAAAGCAGACTGAACCAGGTTTTCCTCTAGGATTTTGCCTGCACTTAGCTCCATTCCTTTTCTTTCTTATCCTGGAAAAACTCCCTCGTCCTTGATGATTACAAGCATACCCACAACATGATGCAGTACTGTGTTGTGTTGGATTTGCCCCACACTTTGTATTCAGGACAAAAAGTGAATTTCTTTGCCACATTGTTAGTAGTATTACTTTAGTGCCTTGTTGCAAACAGGATGCACGTTTTGGAATATTTTTATTCTGTACAGGCTTCCTTCTTTTCACTCTGTCATTTAGGTTAGTATTTTCGAGTAAATACAATGTTGTTGATCCATCCTCAGTTTTCTCCTGTCCCAGCCGTTTAACTCTGTAACTGTTTGAAAGACACCATTGGCCTCATGGTGAAATCCCTGAACTGTTTCCTTCTTCTCCGGCAACTGAGTTAGGAAGGACGCCTATATCTTTGTAGTGACTGGGTGTATTGATACACTATCCAAAGTGTAATTAATAACTTCACCATGCTTAAAGGGATATTCAATGTCTGCTTTTTTATTGTACCAATAGGTGCCCTTCTTTACTAGGCATTGGAAAACCTCCCTGGTCTTTGTGGTTGAATCTTTGTTTGAAATTCTCTGCTCGACTGAGGGACCTTACAATTATCTGTATGTGTGGGGTACAGAGATGATGTAGTCATTCAAAAATCATCTTAAAAACTATTATTGCATACAGAGTGAGTCCATGCAACTTATTATGTGACTTGTTAAGCAAATGTTTACTCCTGAACTTATTTTAGGCTTACCATAACAAAGGAGTTAAATACTTATTGACTCAAGACATTTCAGCTTTTCATTTTGAAAAACAAAGTTCCACTTAGGCCAGTGACAAAATATTTTTTGTAAAATTCAGGCTGTAACACAACAACATTTGGAAAAAGTCAAGGGGTGTGAATACTTTGTGAAGACACTGTATATCCCCAGTCAGTTAGTCTACAGACACACTGAGAAAGACAGAGCACAGAGCACAGGTGCAGGTGATGATGTTTGACAGGTTAGGTTAGGGGGAAACACCTGTGTGGCATCCTGTCAAATATAAATATTTTATTTTGGTAGTATTTTATTTTATCCTGTCAATAAGCCAAGATTCCACAAGGACGGATGTGAGAGCAGAGCAATCACTTTTTCCCTGCAGGTTTTGAAATAACAAGCGCCATATGATGCTTGAAATACTCTTTGTAAGGCTAAAATATGTGAATAGGGGATTCAGTATGTTACAATACAGGCACAGTATTTTTTAGGTGTCGCATTCTGCATGGGTCTCATTCTCAATTTATTTCTCAATACATTACACAATTTATTTATCTAAATTGATTTCTTAACCTAATATTATTTCCCAAACAATTGCTCAATCAAAACGTGTGTCAATGTTTATAAATTTTACTCACTGCATCATGAATAGAAATACAACATTTATACCACAAATAGAGCTAAAATATTACCTTTTTTACAGTAAAAGCTATTAATATTCCTTTTCACTGTTTCTGGACGAAATGTTCTTCATATCATACCTGAAATATATACCGTATAAAAATCATGCTCATTTGCAACAAACCCTGACCTGGTTTTAGTAGGCGAGATTCTGCGGACATCCTCCCATAGAGTGGTATTATCCATATGTTGGTGTTCTTCCTCTTCTCTAACTGTCTAAAGAGTGACTGTTCACATGTGTGGACAGACTGTTACAACTGAGATAATACAGGGTCTATATCTTCCACCCGCCCTTCTGAAAAAACACAAACACAAGCACATGCACACGCAAGCTCGCACTCACTCACACGCACGCACGCACGCACGCACGCACGCACGCACGCACACACGCACACACACACACACACACACACACACACACACACACACACACACACACACACACACACACACACACACACACACACACACACACACACACACACACACACACAGTTTCCTTATGCTCGTCAATAGCTTCTCCATATCAACCTTTGTTGAAAGGAGACTGGGCCCCAGCAAGAACAGTAAGGCCTACAGGAGTATCTGTGTTAAACACCCGCTATAGGCTACATATGACCATGGGAAATGTTGAAGTAGCATCTTCAGCTTAGGTCATCAACCCTGGATGTGTTATTCATGTAGCTGAATCATTCATGCCCAAATCAAAGCAAATTCATGGGTAACCAGGCAGGGAGTCTGCAGGGCTAGTCAGCACTGTCTGAATGGGGGAAGGAGGCCAGCGGGCTGATCAGAACAGGCTTTCCTCACTGTAGGAAGTTGGTAATGATCTCAGTAGGGGGCAGACGTGCTCCCCTCTGAGATGATGCCTGGAGAGGATAAAACACGCTCAGTAAGGGACTTGGGAACAGTGGACTCTTGGGTGTGTGTTGTTGCTGTGTGTGTGTGTGTGTTTTGCTGTGTGTGCGTGTGTTGTGTGTGTGTTGCTGTTTGTCGGTTACTGTGTGTGTGTGTGTTTTGCTGTGTGTGCGTGTATGTGCGTGTGTGTGTGTGTGTGTGTGTGTGTGTGTGTTAGAGCCCTACTGATGTATCGGTTCACTAATATTATCGTCTGATTAACGCTATATCGGTATCGGTAACCAATAACCGATATTCAATCAATTGGATGAAAAAAGGGAATCTCATGCTGATCTCAACATTTGCTGCAATTCCCATGATGTGTCATTCACTTCACAATGTAATAAAACAACAATTGAAACATTTCTTGGAGAATTGCTGTTTTGGATGGCAATCGGTACGTGTTGTCCCCCCAAAGAATTGCTATGGGACCCCAAAAAAACATATCGGTCGGGCTCTAGTGTGTGTGTGTGTGTGTGTGTGTGTGTCACAGTGGGGTATTTTATCATCCTTGTAGCAGATTAGTAGCCCTTACAGAGTTTTAGACAGTCTGTGTATGGATGGAGCCCATGTACATGTACCCCCCCCGTGAGGACTACACAGGGGTTCCAGGGTGGGGGTTAGGTTTGGGGCAAATAATAATAATCTGAATAATGATGACTATAGAAACACATTATGGAGCAGATTGGTCCAAAGGGACCACTAATGGACTGCCCTGTGAGCAGTACAAAGGGGCGAAAGAAGGCCAAGTCATGCTGGAACACAGACAGACAGGCATGGATGCCTTCCTCTGCGCCTGATGTGCTCGAATATTGGCCCTGGCCTATTCCCCAAAGGGAATGGGGTGTGTGGGGCTGGAAACAAATCGAACATTATTACCACGACCCACATGGTTGCCGTGAGAGGATCCATGCTGGCTTTACCCCATTGGCAACAACCGCCACTGGGCACCCTACCCCACGCCTCTCACAGTAGGGGGCGCTATAGAGCGAGGTGGTGCTGGGCAAAGGATAACTGTGCACCATGGTGTCGGCTGCCAATCACCTTTGTGTTGCGATTGTCAGCGGCCTGAAAAGGTCGTTAAGGGGATTTACATAACATTTTGTATGCCTTGGGTGCATAAGGAAATGTGTGGTACCCCGTTGAGGATTCATCTTCAATGAGATTTTGATGGCGGATTGTGCCAAGAAGAAGACTAAATGAAGTAGACCAATCACTATAAATTAAATATCGTCAGCGAAAATAATTAGGACTTTAGTTGTTTTGCATAAGATTATCCCAATTACAATAAGGAGCTAAGCAGACCACAAGGCACAATAAAACAATAGCCCCTATACTAAATCATTCTGAAAGAAATCCAATCCAATCCTGAAGACAGAAATCCATTCTCCATTTGCCCTAGCTTCTGCAAAAATATGAGGAGGCGCTTTCCTATAGCAGATACAAACAAAATCTGTTGTAGAATGTTTTTTATTTGATTTATTTTACCTTTATTTAACCAGGTAGGCAAGTTGAGAACAAGTTCTCATTTACAATTGCGACCTGGCCAAGATAAAGCAAAGCAGTTCGACAGATACAACGACACAGAGTTACACATGGAGTAAAACAAACATACAGTCAATAATACAGTATAAACAAGTCTATATACAATGTGAGCAAATGAGGTGAGAAGGGAGGTAAAGGCAAAAAAGGCCATGGTGGCAAAGTAAATACAATATAGCAAGTAAAACACTGGAATGGTAGTTTTGCAATGGAAGAATGTGCAAAGTAGAAATAAAAATAATGGGGTGCAAAGGAGCAAAATAAATAAATAAATAAATAAAATACAGTTGGGAAAGAGGTAGTTGTTTGGGCTAAATTATAGGTGGGCTATGTACAGGTGCAGTAATCTGTGAGCTGCTCTGACAGTTGGTGCTTAAAGCTAGTGAGGGAGATAAGTGTTTCCAGTTTCAGAGATTTTTGTAGTTTGTTCCAGTCATTGGCAGCAGAGAACTGGAAGGAGAGGCGGCCAAAGAAAGAATTGGTTTTGGGGGTGACTAGAGAGATATACCTGCTGGAGCGTGTGCTACAGGTGGGAGATGCTATGGTGACCAGCGAGCTGAGATAAGGGGGGACTTTACCTAGCAGGGTCTTGTAGATGACATGGAGCCAGTGGGTTTGGCGACGAGTATGAAGCGAGGGCCAGCCAACGAGAGCGTACAGGTCGCAATGGTGGGTAGTATATGGGGCTTTGGTGACAAAACGGATTGCACTGTGATAGACTGCATCCAATTTGTTGAGTAGGGTATTGGAGGCTATTTTGTAAATGACATCGTCAAAGTCGAGGATTGGTAGGATGGTCAGTTTTACAAGGGTATGTTTGGCAGCATGAGTGAAGGATGCTTTGTTGCGAAATAGGAAGCCAATTCTAGATTTAACTTTGGATTGGAGATGTTTGATATGGGTCTGGAAGGAGAGTTTACAGTCTAACCAGACACCTAAGTATTTGTAGTTGTCCACGTATTCTAAGTCAGAGCCGTCCAGAGTAGTGATGTTGGACAGGCGGGTAGGTGCAGGTAGCGATTGGTTGAAGAGCATGCATTTAGTTTTACTTGTATTTAAGAGCAATTGGAGGCCACGGAAGGAGAGTTGTATGGCATTGAAGCTTGCCTGGACGGTTGTTAACACAGTGTCCAAAGAAGGGCCGGAAGTATACAGAATGGTATCGTCTGCGTAGAGGTGGATCAGAGACTCACCAGCAGCAAGAGCGACCTCATTGATGTATACAGAGAAGAGAGTCGGTCCAAGAATTGAACCCTGTGGCACCCCATAGAGACTGCCAGAGGTCCAGACAGCAGACCCTCCGATTTGACACACTGAACTCTATCAGAGAAGTAGTTGGTGAACCAGGCGAGGCAATCATTTGAGAAACCAAGGCTGTCGAGTCTGCCGATGAGGATGTGGTAATTGACAGAGTCGAAAGCCTTGGCCAGATCAATGAATACGGCTGCACAGTAATGTTTCTTATCGATGGCGGTTAAGATATCGTTTAGGACCTTGAGCGTGGCTGAGGTGCACCCATGACCAGCTCTGAAACCAGATTGCATAGCAGAGAAGGTATGGTGAGATTCGAAATGGTCGGTAATCTGTTTGTTGACTTGGCATGTATCTACTAACTGGTAGCATTAACTTGTGGGAGCTAATTTGGCCAACATTAATTCCACATTGGTGCTGAGTGGTATGATAAGTGGTGACTGTGTGGGTCATTGGAGCCATGAGGAATATCTATTAGGGATATGTGTGACGGACGATTGAGACAAGCGCTTCAAAGATGCACTTCCTCAGGGAAAAGGGGGGCCACGTATTGTCAACCATGCATGGGCATTGTGGGTCATAATGGAAGATGAGTGTGTGTTGGCGAGTGGTGGATGTTACCAAAGAATGTCTATTTAGTTGACTGGATTGGAGTGGAGGTTATCAAGGACTGTTTTGATAAACTTTCATTATTCATGTGGATTAGGCTTTCCGTCTCTGTCTGACCTCCATTGCAGTGTGCAAAAATGTACTGTTTTTCTGAGTTGAGAACATCAGGTAATGACGTGACCAATTATTCAGAAACCTGACGATACTATCAACAGTAGTTGAGGTTAATCAAAGAGAGGGGGAAAAAATAATTTGTTTTTCCTCAGTGGTGTCCGTTTGAAGTTTCTCCCTGTTCCTCTGCCATGAACTGTACCTGAATGATGACTAAAGAAAGAATAAAGGATGCCCCACCCTGTACCTTTAGTTTGCCATGATTAAATCAAAGACTCTGTAGAGGAGGCATCAAAGGTAAGATGTTAACCTGTTCCACCTTGGGCTAGATAATTGGTTGGAATGTAGTAGCGTGTCAGAGCACAGACTGAGGAGAGCAGAGAGACCCAGCACCAATTGAAAACCTGTGGCATCCTAGGTACCTATACCTACTACTTTTAATTTGGCATCACCGAGCCTTGAAATTGTGACAGCGTCGATGCCAAATGATTTGGAACCCACCCTCATTCAATTTCTCTAACACTGGAAGCATCTGACTGACAAGGTGAATGTTAGTGGCCCTGTGGGTCTGGAGAGAGAGACCTAGACTCTGACAAAGCCAACAGTCTCATAACATATCTCTCCAAGGTGGTCTGGGGCTGGACTGACTGGGGTACAGGTCTGTGTTGCTACTGACAACTCTTGAGTGTATGCATGTCCATCAGTGATATAATAAAGCCATAGGCTATGGGTTATTCCAAATTGTGTTATGTGATTATTATTCCTCTATACAAAGTAACCTTAGTACACCTGCTATGTCATCTTGGTAATTGGGCAGAATACCGTCATGGAATTAGTGACATTTCTGAAATTATCCAAATAATTGTGGTAATGCAGAATTAACACCCATAATTATCTGACAGAAGTTGAAACAGTGGTTCTTCCCATGATGTCATCCAGCCAGTGTACTTTGTCACCCAGCCAGTGTACTTTGTGGAATCAACAGAACAATAATGTTTTGTTTGTTATAATTTTTTCAGATGCATTTTCCCGCTTGTGTGTGTGTTGTTCCAGATGCACACCTGCCTACCTCCAGGCTAAAATATACCACAGTGGGCAGCCTCTCATTGCTGGCTGGAGCCACAGCTCCCCCTGTAGTAATGCATTAGAGGGCTTGTCATTTTACTTTATTGTAGCCCTCTGACAACCCATTAGACACAGCAGGGTCAGAGGTGTCAACCTGCTCTGACTGACAGACGGAGGGAGGATGGAGGGAAGGGGGATGGACAGATTATGGCACAGACGAATTGGGCTGCTCCCAGAGTCAATTACCAAGTCCTACCCTGGGGCACCTCAGCACACAACCGGGAGAGCTGGACATACTTTAGTTTGATGTATCACGTTTTATTCCACCTTTTGGAACACGGGAAAAATGGGAAACAGGGTTATACATACAGTGATATATATCTTTAGAAAATAGGGCAGTGTAACATGGCCTTACATCCCTGTTGGATTTTCAGTAACCTTTATAATTGCTTCTCAAAAGAAGGATAACAAATAGAAAAGGAACTGAAGTTGAATGCAAACATATTCGTAATTGTATTTGTGTATTTTTTCAATTTATTTGAGAGTGAAAGGGAACAACTGATTAACATATTATTTAATGTACGACATGGGTGTTTGTGTATAGGAGTTTGAGTTGGAGGGGTTGAAGCTTCCTTGTTGCACTGTCCGGTCCACCAAACTGCAGACAATTTAGATGGAACTGCATTGGATGGATATAATG
Source organism: Oncorhynchus tshawytscha (assembly GCF_018296145.1). NCBI lineage: Eukaryota > Metazoa > Chordata > Actinopteri > Salmoniformes > Salmonidae > Oncorhynchus > Oncorhynchus tshawytscha. The sequence goes on from NC_056438.1 coordinate 64,255,358, forward strand.
GCAGTCTAAAGTCTAAAATCCTTGTTAAGTCCCTCCATCTTTCAAACTCAACTGGATCACACCAAGAATATCTTATTATTTGATCCTGTCTTGATCCTCTAATCCTTCAACCATTTCCATCTTCTCCTTTTCTCATTTCAAACAAGCAGCTGTTTTTTGATTGTCCAGCATTAGAACATCGAGAATTTGTCCCCTCTTCCACGAAAAGAAAAGTAACTATATTGACGAGAAAAAAGAGGTACAGCTTGACAGAGCCAAGAATGCAACTGGATCTGTTTCAGTGTGATAATGAGGTGTTTTCTGTGCTCGGAGCTTGTATTGACATGGAGACTAATTATTTCCATGTAGTACAACACTGAGGGAATAATGTGGAGGGATGGGAAAGACAATAAGCAGTGATTACACTTGTAGACAAGCCAAGATGCTCAACTGCTGCTATGTCGCTTGAAACAAGACAGGAAGTCTGTCAATAGCAGACTGACCCATACACTTTTTGTTTGTTGACCATTTCTATTATTTTCTAGACAGAAAATATGCAACGGATGAATAGTTAATTTAGCAGTGATGCCATGATGTCCGAACCGGCAACGGTGGAATATATTGTGAAGAGACGAGAGAAATAGAAAAGCTCAAATCTTTTGGATTATACGCACCTCCCTCCATTTTTTATTTTTTTTCCAATAACAGAAATAATGCAATCTATGTTCCTTAGTGGGAACTAGCTTTCGTTTGAAAGGTGGAGGACGGCAGTGCAGAGGGGGTTCGGGGGGGGTCGCCCCAATAAAAATAGCACTCAAATGCAATTACAGTGCTGTGAAGAATGGTCTTGTCAGTAATTTGCTGCTTAAAACCAAGGAGATTGCAGGTCTGGGGCCGCTTGGAATTCTGAGCCTGCAGTGCAGTGTGGGAAAAGCAGTGGGAAGGCAGGCAGCGCCCTTTGTGAGGTAATTACTGGAACTAGCAGCGGCCAGCGCCAGTCCCTGCTAATGATAACCCCTCTACCGCTGCTAGTCACCTTGTCATTGATACACCCTATCGGACACACACACACACACACACACACACACACACACACACACACACACACACACACACACACACACACACACACACACACACACACATACACACACACACACACACACACACACACACACACACACACACACACACACACACACACACACACACACACACACACACACACTGTTAGATATTACTGGTTAGATATTGCTGAACTGTTGGAACTACAAGCACAAGCATTTTGCTACATACGCAATAACATACGTGACAAATAACATTTGATTTGATTTGACAAAGTGTTGCGGTGGTATTGAGTCGATTAATATGGTTGCTTTTGTTTAGTGGACAGAAAATGTCTCTCATAGTTATGTTTTACGCAATGTTTTTTCTTTACCGATTGTCTGGGGTTATCTGTTCAGTTACTACAGATGCAAGAAATTGTAACTTCTCTGCCATGAAACGCAGTGCATGGTCCTTGTTCAAGGAATGACTGAATACATGAATGAACACATGTTGTCCCACATTGATAAGATCAACTGAGAAGAAATCCATGGATGTCATACATGTTAAACAGCTTGAGAGGTGAAAAGGTGACAGAGTGATCATGTCAGCTCCCACCTATCTGCCCCCCCACCTTGGTCTAGCTGACCTCTCGTCAACCTTTGCCCCCGGCCCCGCCCCCCAGACTGCCTTTACAGTAGCACACCCACCTCACAGAGCGAGCTCATTAACATTCTCCCTGCTATTATCCTCCACGTTTGACTAAAGGTGGCAAAATTCCTTTGTTCGCTTTAACAATACAAACAAGCACTTCAAAAGAAAGAGGAGCGCTGTGCAGGTGCTACAGCTTTCCTGGTAGTGGCTCTCATCTGTAGAATGCCAGGGGATAACCCCATTCTAGCCGTTCAGGGCAGGTGACACACTTCTCACGTTTCCCCTTCATGGGTGTAGAAGATGAAATAGTGCAATGATTGGCAAAACTAAAGCTATAAGATATTTCACAGCAACAAAACAGAGGCATTCGTGTCCAGTGTGAAGTTACCATATGTTATAAATCTTAATAGATGAAGATACTTCAATTATATATTAAATGTGTTTGCTTCTTAAATGGTTTGTAGGATTGTATGTTCTTATTACGTTGTATGTTTGAATGTTGTAATTTAATTTAATTAGTTAATAAATTGTGTTCATGCAAGGCTCCCTTGGAAAAGAGGCTTTGGTCTGAATGGAACCCCTTGCTGAAATAAAGGTTCAATAAATATAAACAAATCCATATTTCACCCCAGGACCTAGTCTGGATTCAATGATGGAGTGTGATGTGATTGTTTATTTTAAATGACTGTTAACTATCAGCAATCAGGTTTGTGTTAGAAACAACACGTCTATGTTTAACGTAAAATATATCACGTTTACCTTGATTGGAACGAGATTTATATTGCTTGCAAGTGACAATATTTTGCACTTCTGTAAGACTAACTGTAGGCCTCCATAATAGTCACACCTCAATCTAGCATTATTGACATAGTTTACCTAAAAAAAGGTGTAGAAGGAGTCTATAATCGTGCCGTTGTGTCTCTCATTGCACTGTTCAGAGCTGGTGTATGGAAGCTTGCTGAATGTGTGGCAATATGGTACTGGGACTGAAACACACATGTACATTAAACGGTTTTCTTCACAGTGCGGGCATAAGGAAATGCCCGCACACTGACGTAGCTTGCTCTGTGCATCCATTACCAACTCTTTGGGATGTATGATATACAAATAGTGCTTTGAATGCCACGTTCTTTCCCAAATTGCTGTTCAATGTCAGACATTCCACCCAGTGCTGTAAAATACCATCAGCGAGGGTTCAAATCTAATTTAGTTACTTAGAAGTGTTGATTTGATGAAATCTTGGATGATCAAATCAACATTTCTTTGACAATCTTTTGAAGTCTAAGTGCAATAGGATACTCGATATGTCATGTGTAATACGGTAGTCAAACACCATAGACATCTATCACCATCACCAGGCCAACCACAACAACAATAACAACATCTCAATGTGATCTGTATGCAAATATGACATTAGGGAATCCATACTACATGGACATCAAAAGGTTTTAGACCGTGGGAGTGTTTTGCACCATGTCACTTGTAAAGAATGGGCTTTGCATCACACCACCAGAGCACACCACCACTATGTATCATGCCCCAGTCTTCCTACCCCTACAGAACACCACAGCTTTATTGAAATGCATGGAATGGAGATGGGACTCTCTCTATTGTGAAACCCTGGATTCTCTCGCCTTCCCAATTCAATAACAGCAAAAACAGGACATAAAAAGAGGCGGAGGGCACTGATTGCAATTAGGGCCATTGTCTCCCATTTATATGGTTATTGGGTGGTGCCACTTGAGGGTCTAGTTGTGTCGATTATCTCACAGTCAGGATGCCAGCTTCCATAGCTGGAGCCGCCGTAGCCTCCTCTGGCAACTATCTGGTACATCTCACCTGGGTGACAAGGCAGTTAGGTGGCTCTGGTGGAAGAGGAGGGAGGGAAGGGCCCATTTCCCCCCTCGGTGTTGCTGCAGGGGCTGAGTTTCTGGACATCCTGTGATCTTTCTGTTGTTTGGTTGTTTCATGTTTTATACTGGGTTTTCTAGTCCCTTTCAGTCTGTGTGAAAAGTGGAAGAATCAAAGTGTGTGGAATGAGTGAGCTATACTGGTCTGGGCTGTCACTAATCCGCTCTAGCTGCAAGCCTGCTCTCGTCTTGAGGGGGCACATATGAGTGAATGTTACTAGATAAACATCAACACTTTCTTTAATCTTTATCACAAGAGAAAAAGTGTTTGCATGGCACAACTGCCGTCATTCCTTCATTAATTTATTGCTGGACCCCCAGGCCTATGAAGAACTTTAACAGTAAATGACAGCCTGCGATAACATTTGAGTTAGGTGAAAGACATGAATCCACATGAATAAGAACAGACTGACATGGGTATCATAGTGGCCTGGCTATATTGTAGCCATTCCTCTCAGAGTGGGGGTTGTGTATCAATGTATTCTCTGATAATGAGGTTAGATAGCACTGAGCCCTGGCCTCTGGTGGTGATATTGTTGTGGGTCTGAAAGAGTATCAGGTGGCTGGTTCGGGAATGAGGGGCAGAGCTGGAGCACTGGTGGGCTCTATTCATCAGATCACCCCCTCTAATCTATCTACCCCCAGATCAGCGCTCTCTCCTCACAAAGCTCCACCCACTCTCCCTCACTACCACTCTCCCTCACTACCCCTCTCCCTCACTACCCCTCTCTCTACCCCCCACATTATACTTTAAATAATTTGTTTTGTGTCATTTATAGTCTCCCCATCAGCAGGAGATGGAGGATACAATGACCTTAAGGCATATGAAAGGGCATCAAGGGACTAGGTCCATTCAGTGTCAATTGTACTTTTGCCTGCATGTTGAGATAGTTATTGTGAAGTACCCACTGAAACTGGCTGCATTTGTCTGTCCAGCCAGTCTATGCATTGATGCAGTGAGGCATCTTATCTATATTATCCCCTTTACAAGTGAATTATTATTTTTATTTTTTTTTACCTTTATTTAACCAGGCAAGTCAGTTAAGAACAAATTCTTATTTTCAATGACGGCCTAGGAACAGTGGGTTAACTGCCTGTTCAGGGGCAGAACAACAGATTTGTACCTTGTCAGCTCTAACCACTAGGCTAACATGTAGTTTGTCCATTGGCATGCCAATAGGCAGTGCTGTGCAAAACCGTCAAGGGGTGGTTGGAGTGTGTGGGTAGACATGTCATGATGTCATCTCTATGGTCCGCCCTAATAGGCCTCAGGAAATGTTCTCCCTGTGACCTGATAAGGCACAGCAGAGGAGGAACAGAGACGTTGAGCCCAACGTTAACATAAGTATGTAAACTACAGACATGGGTTCAAATGCATGTGTATTTCAGTATCTGGTATTACAAATACTTTTTCTGTGTATTTGAGTATTTTCAAACGCACAGCCCAAAACAAGTACATTTATTTGCATATTTGAGTGGTTATTGTAAAAATTTAAAAAAAGGTCTGCCAAATTGTTTTTGACAGCATTTTCAAATAATATTTTTAAATACCTGGTTTAAATGCATGGGAGTGTATTTGAGTCTTGTGTATTTTTGTATTTCAAATACTTCCAAGTGTATTTTCAAATCTATTAAAATATTAAGCTACTTGTCTTTCCAAATAAAATATATCTGAATACTTACTTTGAGTGTATGTGACAGTAATTGGGATATTTTAAATAGTATTTCAAACCAGTTCTCGTAAACTACTAGGGTACTAAATTAGAAACAGGAGATGAAGGTTAACCATAATGAAGGTTAACCCCATTTGCCATTTTCTATGGCCATGTCTCTCTCTCTCTTTCTCTCTCTCTCTCTCTCTCTTGCTCTTTCTCTCTCTCTCTCTCTCTCTCTTGCTCTCTCTCTCTCTCTCTCTCTCTGTCCCTGTCTCTGTCTCCAGTCAATTAGAACTGGCATCTCCTAAAATTAATCAATCTTCTCCTCTCTCCTCACTTTGGAATTTTTATTGTATCTCCATGCTCAATGCAGAAATATAGGGAATTAAGAAACTGTATTCTGGAGACCTGCCTAGTTGTTTTTGTAATGCCAGTGGCATCTATCCTCCACATGGTAACATGATTTTAGAGCGAGAAAGAAAAGTGTGACCTCACTTGGAGAAGGAATGGAGTATACGGGACATATTTTATTTATATATTATCCTCTCTGTTTTTAGAATTTAGAGCATAATTTCACCTCTACACATGCTTTAGTTAACATAATTTATCAGTCGATGCTAAAACAAGACAGGTTGTTATATTCTTGTAATCTATTTACCTTTATCTATATTAAAGAAACATATGGATGGGTATATGGTTAGAACGACTTCATGATCTCTAGAACTAAACATGTTTGTGGTTGGTGAGAGGATGGGGACATGGAAGGATGTTTGTAGGTTGTACTATAGGCCTATATAGAAAAAATGCATTTAGCAGTGGAGGCTGCTGAGGGGAGGACGGCTCATAATAATTGCTGGAACGGAGCGAATGGAATGGCATCAAACCATGTGTTTGATGTATTCGATACCATTCCAATCCTTCCATTCCAGCCATTACCATGACCCGTCCTCTCCAATTAAGGTGCTGCCAACCTCCTGTGATTCAAAGTGACGCCATGTTTGTAGTTTTTTATGTTGTTTTATTATGTCATTCTAAAGTTAACATCTATCAATCTATTACAGACAGTATCCTGTGTACAGTCAGTGATAAAACAGACATTGAGGTAAAACTGTTACAGTGCTAAAAGTAACAACACTGTCTCGGAAACTAAAATATATACTTTTACTTACTAATATATACAGTTACGGTAAAATAAATAATCATTACAAAAACATCAGACTTTACAAATACATAATTGCAAATAACAAATTTGTACAAAACTTTGGATTTAAAGACCATAACACATTTTTTTGAACGTCAGCAAATTGTCTACACAGACAGACAAACAAACAGACAAACAAAACATGAACTGAAATATAAATGCAGAAAAGCACAGATTGTATCGAAAATGGTTGCTCAGTAGTTTATCATAGTCAAAAAGTAATCTCATGTGAAACATGATTGTGTCATTCTGGGGCTTTCATTTATACAGCATAGTGGCAGTCATTGTATGAGGAATGCATTTTACGTCTATGGATGTCTATGGAAGATGAACATGGTAAGAGATACACATGCCTGACAGGAAAATACATAGTTTACTATTTAATCAACCATCAACCTTTCCTATTTCCCAAGAGCTTCTGGAACCAACAAAATTATTGCTGAAGTTCTTCGCTCCTTATGGAATTCATAACTCTTGATTCGAGGTTCAGTAGTCGCATTTTTGTTCTGCAAAGGTATGAATATTATGTTATATTTGATCTCACATATAACATAGGTGTACTGATATGCAGTAAGTTATATAGGTTTCGTATTTGTTCAAGCAATCAGTAGCTCATCTAAGCTGAAGCTCTACATAACTTTTAGTCCACAGTTGGACCAGTGAATACATGATTCCCCAACCGAAACACAGACTAACAAACAATACTTATCAAAATATGTCTATTTGGTTAACATTCATGTACATGTCTATCCAGTCTATATGCAAAATGAATTAGTAGAAAACTTCACATTTTTGTTCAACCTACATCTAAACGCTGTCTTTCATAGAAAGAAGAATAACTAACATACAGTACATACATACATACACTATATATACAAAAGTATGTGGAACACCCCTTCAAATTAGTGGATTTGGCTATTGCAGCCACACCTGTTGCCGACAGGTGTATAAAATCGAGCACACAGCCATGCAATCTGCATAGACAAACATTGCCAGTAGAATGGTCTTACTGAAGAGCTCAGTGACTTTAAATGTGGCACCGTCATAGGATGCAACCTTTCCAACAATTCAGTTCATCACATTTCTGCCCTGCTAGAGTTGCCCCAGTCAACTGTAAAAGCTGTTATTGTGAAATGGGAATGTCTAGGAACAACAACAGTTCAGCCAAGAAGTGGGAGGCCACAAGCTCACAGAACGGGACGGCCGAGTGATGAAGCCGAGTGCTGAAGCGCGTAACGGGTAACAATCACCTCTCCTCGGTTACAACACTCACTACCGAGTTCCAAACTGCCTCTGGAAGCAACGTTAGCACAAGAACTGTTCACCAGGGAGCTTAGTGAAATGGGTTTCCATGGGCGAGCAGCCGCACACAAGCCTAAGATCACCATATGCAAAAACAAGCGTCGGCTGGAGTGGTGTAAAGCTCTGTGCCATTGGACTCTGGAGCAGTGAAAACGCGTTCTTTGAAGGAATGAATCCCACTTCACCATCTGGCAGTCCGACGGTCGAATCTGGGTTTGGCGGATGCTAGGAGAACGCTACCTGCCCAAATGCATAGTGCCAATTGTAAAGCTTGGTGGAGGAGGAATAATGGTCTGGGGCTGTTTTTCATGGTTTTGGCTACGCCACTTAGTTCCAGTGAAAGGAAATCTTAATGCTACAGCATACAATGGCATTCTAGACGATTCTGTGCTTCCAACTTTGTGGCAACAGTTTAGAGAAGGCCATTCCCTGCATGTTCCAGCATGACAATAAACCCCCGTACAATGCATTTGTATGGGCTAATAGCAGTAAGGTCAAAAATGCATTTGAATCAAATATATATTTTTATTGTAATTTTTACCCCCTTTTTTCTCCCCGATTTTGTGATTAGGATCTTGTCTCATCTCTGCAACGGGCTTGGGAGAGGTGAAGGTCGAGTCCTCTGAAACATGACCCACCAAGCCACACTTCTTAACACCCGCTTGCTTAACCCGGAAGCCAGCTGCACTAATGTGTCAGAGGAAACACCATTCAACAGATGACCACTGTCAGCCTGCAGGTGCCTGGCCTGCCACAAGGAGTCGCTAGAGCACGATAGGTTGTAGCAAGTAAAGCCCCCCGGCCAAACCCTCCCCTAAACTGGACAATGCTGGGCATATTATTATATTATTATTATTATTATATTATTATTATATTATATATATTATATTATTATATTATGCACCGTCCTATTGGACTCCTGGTCACAGCTGGATTGAACCCCAGGCTGTAGTGACGCCACAACATTGTGATACAGTGCCTTAGACCACTGTGCCACTCGGGAGGCCCCTATATAAATATTTATATATATATATACTTCAATGGGTCTTACACTTCAAAATCAAATAGCTAAATTATCCTTGGTATGACCTTAAAACAATTCCATATAGTTTAGTAGAACCCCCTTCCCCTGGCTTAGACAGGGCTTAGACTGTTTAAAACAATCCTCCTTTTGATATTTTTGGGGGACTATCTGTTGTTCCATGTAGTGAATCTGTTATTCAACGCATTTGTATGAGCTAATAGCAGTAAGGTCAAAAATACATTTTCATCAAATATTTTTTAAATATATTTTTGGGATACTTCAAGGGGTCTTAAAATTCAAAATCAAATAGCTAAATGATCCTTGGTACGACCTTCTTAAAACAATTACATATATCCCCCGACTTAGACAGGGCTTGGACTCTAAAGGGTTAATGCCCATGAACTTGTAATGAGATGTTTGATGAGCAGGCGTCCACATACTATTGGTCATGTAGTGTACATACATGCATACATACATACATACATACATACATACATACATACATACATACATACATACATACATACATACATACATACATACATACATACATAAATACATACATACATGTATAATTAGCAGCATACAAAGGGGAAGTCTTGATAGTTTCAGTGATGCTGCAGTTTGTAAGGTTGGAGGAGAAAGAAAACAGATGTAGGATCTTAATTTGAACCAGTTTGTGAATTATTACGTGGATTATAATTAATGGACATTTTTGTAGTGGTTGATACATTTTTTGTATGGGAAAATCTAATTTCAAAGTGGAAATTATAAACTTCCGAAGCCTTTTTAAACCTTAAATACACTACACGTTTGAAATGTCCTGTATTGCAGGAAGGTTCTCCTGAAACAGGGTGATCAAATTAAGAACCTACATCTATAAGCCAGGAATCAGAATCTGATACACAGATTTTGGTCATCGTTTTACAGAAACTACAGCTGGGTTACCACTTGACATCAGATTGCTGTTCATAACATACTGTACAAAGTACGAAGTATACTCTGAGAAGCATTTCAGATTACAGTTAGTAATAGCTTACAGATAGGAAACAGTAAGATTGCATACATGCATTCATGGGCATAATGAAAACAGAATTACACTAGTGGGCCAGTCTCTTTCACATACTTTCATTTTCAAACACTAAATAGCATGGGTCTGTCTGTACCGGGACACGTGGTGATACACATACTGTGTTCTGCTGAACGGTTACTAACACTGATAAAAACGAGTAGAACAAGCTTTATTCTCTTCAATTAGACACAAGTGCTGAACTTTCAAACTCACTTTAGACTCTCTGACCACCTCATCCTCCTCCAGCTGAAAGTAATTTGTCTTTGGGCTAAACTTTGTTTTTTATCATCTATCGTTCTATGGCCAACTCTTGGAAACTTTCTTCAAAGAGCTTGCAGTTGTAGCAGGGTTCCCAATGAGACATTGATAGAAGATTGTATAGGGATAAACATAAATTATTTTCAAACCTGTTTGATTTGGTTGATTTGTGCTCATGTGCTTTTTGTGATCAGAGTAATCCTACTTCATACCACAGACTAAAAAAGACAGGATTTGAGAATACATGAACACAGAAATGTAAAAACTACATTCACTTAGGTGCAAGTGCATTCTAATCCCAACATTAGTAACATGTTAACACTATATGTATCATAAAACAGTTGAAAAGTTAGTTACCACTTACATACTGCAAATATCGAGTAGAATGTGTGCTTTTGAGTGCACCATGGTCATACAAAGTTGTGAACATAGCTCAGAAATGCTGTTCTTTTTTTGTAGATATATAAAACTCATAAGCAGAGCAGAGTGCCACTTAATATTTAGAAAAATAGATTGTATGGTGTCCTAAAGGTTTAGACAGTGCTGTTCTGCTATACATGAAGGAGTCTACATAGAGAATACAGACTTTTCACCAACATGGTGCTTGTCAACAGTACAGTTTATGTAGCCATATACAACCTACAGTTTTCTTTTGTTGTGTCAGGAAGGAAACCAAGGCCTTGAAACACCTTTCTGGAAGTCACTGAAAGTCACTCCTTGGCTACTCATAGTTCACTCTGTAATGGTCTCCTCTTTTGCCTCTATCGATGAAATGGTGGTCATCAACATATCGATGAGATGGTGGTCATCAACATCAACATAACCATGTTGATTTTCTGAATAGAGCCTCCATGAGTCCACCTCTGTATTCTAGAACTACCTCAGTATTCTAAGAGCGGCTGACACCACAGCATCACATGACAGGCCGCCATCTTGGTTGCCTATTAGGTGAGTGTACTGTAGCTGAATCCACAGACAAGTCAACTAATGCTTGATCAAAGTCCAATCAAAGCCTCTCAAGTTCTCTGAGCCTGGCTCGTACAGTAGCTTCCTCTTTTATACGTTGAAGTATTTAAAAAAAAATACATTTGGTGAGGTGCAGAAAGAGCGGTCCCAAAGGCCCTATCTATTTGCAGGTGTGAACATCATAGACTCGAACACACTCTTGGCAGCTGACGTAGCAGCACCAGTGGAAGATGCAGTGGCACTTCTCCTTCCGTTCCTCCGTCCGGGTGTTGTGTCCCCGGCCGCAGCAAAGCAGGTCGCAGCCGTCGATGCCGTGTGATGTCAGGTTACAGGCACGGTCGCGCGTCCCAAAAGAGCCTGTCTCTGGGTTGGGCTCGCAGAAGTTGGGCGAGCTCTCGTAGTAGACCAGGTCTCGCTCCGTGGGCGGTTTGAAGAAGGTGAACTTGGGTCTCAAAGTCTCCACCCAGCCGCGGGACTCCTTGTGCTTCTCCACCACCATCTCTGATGCGCTGTCGTACTTGTCCTTCATGTAGTCTCCGATAACTCTGAAGTCAGGCTGGGACCACCAGCACGTCTTCACCTCACAGCTGCCTGACAAGCCATGGCACTTACACTTCAGGAACATGTTGTCGTTCAGAGACTGAGGGAGAGACAGACGGGACAACAGGGGGGGTGCAATTAGTTTAACGAATGTCAAAGTGACACCATATTAAGTCTTAATAACACTTGGTGATCTTTATGAATGTTTAATCCATAAGGCTGATATTATCAGTGATTCAGAGAGAAGACGTCTCACCGTTCGTCCCGCCTCGTTGTTTTGGCGGTTCATGGCGGAGCGCGCATCGGGCCGGTTCTCACGGGCGTCTGCAAACTCCCGGGACACCATGCTTCCGAAATCCACATCCTCGCTGCATCCGCCCCACTTCCAGCCCTCGCCAGGTGTGCCCTTGTGGCGTGTGTCACAGCCACAGATGGTGGCTGAGCCCTCGGCGCAGGACCGCGTCACTGCGAACGCCACCCCCGCTGAGGCAATGGCATGAACGAATGCTGACTCCCGGGTGGCTGTAAAGAGAAGGAGAGGGAGAGGTAGATGTCAGATTGACATATTTATCAATTATACAGATGTGAACAACCACATACGTTTTTAAAGTACCAATGCAGACGTTTTTATTTTAATATCAGATCATTTCTGGGTAACAATTAAGTACCTTACTGTGATAAATCTAATTGCTTCTTAGCAAAGAGACATTTCTCAAGCATGAATGAGGATAGTTGATATGGTTACAGGTTTATACATCTAAAACCATGGCACTGCAGAGAATAATCGATTGCTGTTACCAATAACTTTGTTGGAATGTACCCATAAATGTATCTCAACAAGCACATAGGAATGCAGGTCAGTGTTTGCAGAATGATGATGTTGACACCTGCTACTGTTCTGTCCTGTATAATCCTGTATAATACTGTAAATGTCACATCAACCCTTCTAAAGAAAACATGTCATAGACATCTTGAATGAATGACTATGTTGACTATGTTGACTGTGTGTGTATGTGCGTGTGTGTACATGCGTGTGTGTACCTGCGTGTGTGTACGTGCGTGCGTGTGCATGTTTGTGTGTGGGAGGAAGGAAGAGATGGAGGGAGAGAGCAAGGGATAGAGGGAAGGAGGCCTCTGTCTATATGGCATAGTTTACTGATGACTAATCAAGATCAGGAACTTCCAGAGAGATGAGAGGAAGAGACAGGCCTGACAGGGCTATAATTAACAGACTCAATTAAGCTTTTGAAAGGTTAGGAAATGGCCTCACTATAAGACTCTAGGCTGAGACATAACAGGGAGAGATAAAGAGAGAAGAGACAGGGAGACAAGAAAGAAAGAGAGAGAGAGAGAGAGAGAGAGAGAGAGAAAGAAAGAAAGAGATAAATAGATAGAGAGAGAGAGGGTTTCAGGGATGTGTCTAACATGTCCATTTTTCACAGAGGTCTTGTTGACGTTCCACTGTCCCTGCTTTTTACAGGATCCCTTATGACAGGGAGGATTCGTTGGATATATGTACTTAGGTCTTGTATGGTCTTGCACAATGACAACAACAGAGAGAGACAGATAGGGTGAGATGGTATGAGAGTGGAGAGAGAGAGATAGAGTGCAATAGGGAGGAGAGAAATAGGAAGACGGGGTAGGGAAAAAGAGAGAAAGAGTGAGAGAGTTGGACAAGGAGAGGAAAAGAGAGGGAGAAAGAGGGAGGGAGTCGGGAGAGAGAGAGCTCCTCCCAGGCTGCAGGTTTCAACCAGTTTGAGGAAAAAGGGGCATTAAAAGCAATGATAGAGCAGAGGTTTACTGGCATCCATCACACCCTCCCTTAGCAGGACTGTACCAAGTACTATTAGCCGGACTGTACTCCCTTAGCAGGACTGTACTCCCTTAGCAGGACTGTACCAAGCACTATTAGCCGGACTGTTCTCCCTTAGCAGGACTGTAACAAGCACTATTAGCAGGATTTTACTCCCTTAGCAGGACTGTACCAAGCACTATTGGCAGGACTGTACTCCCTTAGCAGGACTGTACCAAGCACTATTAGCAGGACTGTACCAAGCACTATTGGCAGGACTGTAATCCCTTAGCAGGACTGTATTCCCTTAGCAGGACTGTACTCCCTTAGCAGGACTGTACCAAGCACTATTAGCAGGATTTTACTCCCTTAGCAGGACTGTACCAAGCACTATTGGCAGGACTGTACTCCCTTAGCAGGACTGTACTAAGCACTATTAGCAGGACTGTACCAAGCACTATTGGCAGGACTGTAATCCCTTAGCAGGACTGTATTCCCTTAGCAGGACTGTACTCCCTTAGCAGGACTGTACCAAGCACTATTAGCAGGACTGTGCCAAGCACTATTAGCAGGACTGTACTCCCTTAGCAGGACTGTACTCCCTTAGCAGGACTGTACTACCTTAGCAGGACTGTACTCCCTTAGCAGGAATGTAGTAATCCCTTAGCATGACTGTACTCCCTTAGCAGGACTGTAGTAATCCCTTAGCAGGACTGTACTCCCTTAGCATGACTGTACTCCCTTAGAAGGACTGTACTCCTTTAGCAGGACTGTAGTAATTCCTTAGAAGGACTGTACTCCCTTAGCATGACTGTACTCCCTTAGAAGGACTGTACTCCTTTAGCAGGACTGTAGTAATTCCTTAGCAGGACTGTACTCCCTTAGAAGGACTGTACTCCCTTAGAAGGACTGTACTCCTTTAGCAGGACTGTAATCCCTTAGCAGGACTGTACCAAGCACTATTAGCAGGACTGTACTCCCTTAGCAGGACTGTACCAAGCACTATTAGCAGGATTTTACTCCCTTAGCAGGACTGTACCAAGCACTATTAGCAGGACTGTACCAAGCACTATTAGCAGGACTGTAATCCCTTAGCAGGACTGTATTCCCTTAGCAGGACTGTACTCCCTTAGCAGGACTGTACCAAGCACTATTAGCAGGACTGTACCAAGCACTATTAGCAGGACTGTACTCCCTTAGCAGGACTGTACTCCCTTAGCAGGACTGTACTACCTTAGCAGGACTGTACTCCCTTAGCAGGAATGTAGTAATCCCTTAGCATGACTGTACTCCTTAGCAGGACTGTAGTAATCCCTTAGCAGGACTGTACTCCCTTAGCATGACTGTACTCCCTTAGAAGGACTGTACTTCTTTAGCAGGACTGTAGTAATTCCTTAGAAGGACTGTACTCCCTTAGCATGACTGTACTCCCTTAGAAGGACTGTACTCCTTTAGCAGGACTGTAGTAATTCCTTAGCAGGACTGTACTCCCTTAGAAGGACTGTACTCCCTTAGAAGGACTGTACTCCTTTAGCAGGACTGTAATCCCTTAGCAGGACTGTACCAAGCACTATTAGCAGGACTGTAATCCCTTAGCAGGACTGTATTCCCTTGGCAGGACTGTACTCCCTTAGCAGGACTGTACCAAGCACTATTAACAGGACTGTACCAAGCACTATTAGCAGGACTGTACATCATTAGCAGGACTGTACTCCCTTAGAAGGACTGTACTCCCTTAGCAGGACTGTAATCTCTTAGCAGGACTGTAATCCCTTAGCAGGACTGTAATCCCTTAGCAGGACTGTAGTAATCCCTTAGCATGACTGTACTCCCTTAGCAGGACTGTAGTAATCCCTTAGCAGGACTGTACTCCCTTAGCAGGACTGCATAATCCCTTAGAAGGACTGTAGTAATTCCTTAGAAGGACTGTACTCCCTTAGCATGACTATACTCCCTTAGAAGGACTGTACTCCCTTAGAAGGACTGTACTCCTTTAGCAGGACTGTAATCCCTTAGCAGGACTGTTGTACTCCCTTAGCAGGACTGTACCAAGCACTATTAGCAGGACTGTACTCCCTTAGCAGGACTGTACCAAGCACTATTAGCAGGATTTTACTCCCTTAGCAGGACTGTAGTAATCCCTTAGAAGGACTGTACTCCCTTAGAAGGACTGTACTCCCTTAGCAGGACTGTAATCCCTTAGAAGGACTGTACTCCCTTAGCAAGACTGTACTCCCTTAGCAGGACTGTACCAAGCACTATTAGCCGGGCTGTTCTCCCTTAGCAGGACTGTACTCCCTTAGCAGGACTGTAGTACTCCCTTAGCAGGACTGTACTCCCTTAGCAGGACTGTACTCCCTTAGCAGGACTGTACCAAGCACTATTAGCCGGACTGTACTCCCTTAGCAGGACTGTACTCCCTTAGCAGGACTGTACTCCCTTAGCAGGACTGTACCAAGCACTATTAGCCGGACTGTTCTCCCTTAGCAGGACTGTACTCCCTTAGCAGGACTGTACCAAGCACTATTAGCCGGACTGTACTCCCTTAGCAGGACTGTACCAAGCACTATTAGCAGGACTGTACTCCTTTAGCAGGACTGTAATCCCTTAGCATGACTGTACCAAGCACTAGTAGATGGACTGTACTCCCTTAACAGGACTGTACCAAGCACTATTAGCAGGACTGTACTCCCTTAGCAGGACTGTACCAAGCACTATTAGGAGAACTATACTCCCTTAGCAGGACTGTCCAAGCATTATTAGCAGGACTGTACTCTCTTAGCAGGACTGTACTCCTTTAGCAGGACGGTACTCCTTTAGCAGGACTGTACTCCCTTAGCAGGACTGTACTCCGTTAGCAGGACTGTACCAAGTTGAACCCCATCAGAAAATGCCTTCCTTCCTTTGAAACATACAGAATTTGACTAATGTCAGCTCATTTAATTTTGACCCTGAAGCAGTCACTAGGTGGTGGTTGGTAGCCGGAGGTGTGAATGGTCTAAAGCTTGAGAGGACGCCACTTCTACTTCAATTTAAAACCACTGAGTCTTCCACTTTTATTATCAGGAAGCCAATAAACCGTGGGTCAAACCCTTGCGGCTAACTGACAAGGATTCCGCAGAGCAAATAAAGGGGAAGGGAGAAATGGAGGGATGATGGAAAATAAGATTATCTGGGGACAAGATGAGAAAAACATTGGTGGTGGTTTCCACTAGTTACCACAGACACAAAGTCATAATTGGCTATATGGTAAATATTCATGAAAACAAAAACAAGGTTAGCAGTGTGGTTAAGGTTAGCTTTAAAATCACATTTTAAGAAGATCCATTTCAGAAATAGGTGGGGTTTATGACTGTGATAACTAGTGATGACTGTGGGTGGTGGCTGGGACAGACCAGGGTTTACCTGGGAAAAGAATGTGTCGGGGGGGTGCCTAGTCTAAGTGGACTGATTGTTTGTGACATTGCCCCCCCCCCCACCCTACTTTGCCGGACCCTGGCATGGCAAGTGGTCCCTACGACCTGCTGGGGGGCTGAATCCCCTATTGTGTTGCCACTGTCACACTGCGTTAGCCCCACAATGGCCCCAGATATTTTATATGAAATCTGCCCTTGCCAGTGATTAGTGGGGACCAAGTTAAGTCATAGCAACAGAGAACTATGCGTTGTCCAGACCCCGCATGTCGGCAGACTGGGAAATCCCTATTCAAATGGTTTAATAAAACAATCTAAAGGGCGTGTGAATGGGGAAAAGCGCTTTCTCTCCCGGCTTAATCTCATGGTTGCGGAGATATTGTGCTTCGAGCAGCGCCCAGTGGGGAGCGGAGCTAAGGTCCCCCATCAACTCCATTTACCACACCCCTTCTTTCTTTCTTAGCCAGAGTTAATGATATACCGGTGCACTAACCTCACCTCCCCCAGCATGGAGAAACATGCACTTTATGAAAAGCAGGGTCCTCTTAGCACATCCTAAATTATAACACTTTCTCATCCTGAGGTCAGGGGTCGTAACCTGAATTCAGTGAATGGCCTTTTCCCTGTTTGATTTAGTTTAGGCATGAAGTACCAAGGAGAAACACATACAGTGCATATAGAATATACCTAGATTATAGAAGCAGATGCACTGCCTTTATGTATATCTTCCATGTATTTTCCATCTAAGACATTTATCAGGGTTATTGTGGGTATATCAGTCCCTAAAGCAAGTACAAACATCCTGATTTCCCAAGCCTTGTGGCTATGGTTGTCCAGTTGCACATTATTCTCAATAGTATTGCAGTACAATAAAGTCAAACTGCGAAGCTGTGAGACCACATGAACAAAACTACTGTAGCTGAACTATAATTCACTATCGGGACAATGCCACAGACTATTGATCAAACTCATTGTAAGCACACGTGTCCCTATCATATCCACTTTTACATAATGGAGACCTATTGTGTCAGAGACACATCCTTTTCACCCATTTAATCCACTGGGGTGACTAACAGTGCATGTTTATACCTGTGAAACAGAGCTTTTGTGTCTGGGTTCGTGTGACTGTCTGTCCAGTCCACTCTCGTTGGCATTCCCTGTTCTAAGCATTTCTATGACTCACACTAGGCTAGGGTTTGGCTGCAGCCCTGCTGCAATGTCCTATACTCCTCCTACTCTGCCAAGTGTGCCGAGCGAGCTCCCCAAAGCACACCCTGTCCGAGTCCGACACACACACACACATTTGTTTTACTATCCTTGTGGAGACCAAACAATTGATACCCATTCAAAATCCTATTTTCCATAACCGTAACCCTTAACTTAGCCTAACCTTTACCCCAAACCCCTAACCCAAATCCTAACTCCTAACCCTAACACCTAACCCTAATTATAACCCTAATCCTAAATGTAACCGTAACGCTAAACCTAACTCTAAAAAACCCCGCTAAACCTAGCCTTTTTCCTTGTGGGGACTGGCAAAATGTCCCCACTTGTCAAAATGTTCCTTGATTTACTATCCTTGTGAGGACTTTTCACACACTGAGAACACCTGCACAGTCTGCCTTCCCTTTCATCACAGGCAGATTCCAGCGGTGCATGTTTTGACACTGGTTAATGTAAATTAATGAGTGCTGACGCAGACATAGCCTGGAGGTATGCTAGGCACTGTGAGGGGGGCAGGGCAGGAGAGAGAGAGAGACGGAGACAGAGAGCGAGACACAGAGATAGAGACAGAGAGAGAGAGAGAGAGCGCGAGAGTGAGCGAGAGTGAGCGAGAGAGAGAGAGTGACAGAGACAGAGAAAGAGTGAGCAAGAGAGAGAGAGAGAGAGAGAGAGCGAGAGCGAGAGCGAGAGAAATAGAGAGAGACAGGGACAGAGACAGAGACAGAGAGAGAGAGAGAGAAATAGCAAGCGAGAGACAGAGAGAGAGCATAAGAGATAGACAGAGAGAAAGAGAGCGAGAGACAGAGAGAGAGAGCACGAGAGTGAGCGAGAAAGAGAGACAGAGAGAGCGAAAGAGAGAGCGAGAAGGTGAGAGAGAGACAGAGAGAGAGAGAGACAGAGAGACAGAGAGAGAGAGAGAGAGATATCAGGAGGATCACTGGCTGCCCATATTCTCTGTCATGCTTATCGGATATGGACGGTTCCACATGTATTCAAGTAAACAAATCATGGAAAAACCTTGTAGATGCAAAATCTTTGTAGATGTAAATACTACGTAGAAATCTTGCATAACACAACATCTGCATGATACTGTTTGTTTGATGTGTACTGAATAAAGAGAGAGATAGTGTGAGTGAGAGGGCATGATCAGTACAACAGGTTGTTGCCAGAACCTGCAACAAAATGTTTCAAAATCCAAACATGTTTTCCACTTAACGTTTCAAGGCATTCTATAACCTGTGTGCATATTTAAATAACTTTATCTTCTGTCAAGTCCATTATATATCGCAAATATTTGCCTTCATTCATCCTTTTCCTACCTAGTGATGGTGTATACAGTAGGTTAGGTATCTGAAGGAACAAACTTGAGCCCTGATCTTTACTCATCTTTGCTTGTTAGATGTTCAGGGAGACGTCTGCCAATGAGCTGGTTAGGACAAGGTATTGGCAATGGTAGGCTAACTACTGTAACAGATAGGTGCAAAGCTTTTGAGGCCTACTGTTCCTTTCAGCTTTTCTCCCACTAAAAAGGCCTGAGGAGGAAACAAACACACATCCATCTGCACGGCTGACAAACAGAACAGACACTGGCCGTGCCGGGGGACAATGGCCCAGAATCCAAAGACAACTACAAGCATCAATCAAAGCAAATGAAATGAGAAACTTCTCCCCTATCAAAAGGCCCTGAGCCCCCGCCAGTCACTCTCCCCGGACCCTGACAAAGACACTTAATCCAACCACTTTGACCTCTCACGTTATTAAGGGCTTCACTGACCTTAATCCAATCAAAATGATTTACTAAAGCCCCCCCCCCCAGCCCAAAACCCAAGGAGTAGCCTGGCCCGGCCGCCTGCCTCCCCGCCTCCCCTTTCCACACAGTGGCCCTGCAATTTAGACAAGGAGGGAGAGAAGCCATGGGGAGATGTGGAGGTATTTACACCACAATGGGGCCAGGGACTGTGAACCCCTATCATTACCCACCTACTTGAGCTCAAGCCTTCTCTATCAATGGAACAACTGGCTCAAGAGTTTATTAAAAGCAATTGCCCCAACTAACCCCACCTCCCACTATAGTAAACATCAGTCTTTTCCAGACCCAGTTGACAGGTTTAGACCCCCTCCCTCTTTTTCCTCCTCCCCCCTCTCTTTTCCATCACCCCTCCATGCTCCTCTCACCTCATCTCTCTATCCCTGACTACTGGCAACAATCCTGGGGTCACGGTGCAAACATGTGCAGACAGAAAAAAACACTAACTTCATGATATCACAGCTGAATGATACAGCTACAAAAATGTTTTTGTAAAATATGGGTTATTCATTGGTTAACTTAATTTAATGTAAGTTATCTGTCTTTATCCTTATTTTACACTCCTCACATTGAAGGGGGGCTTAAAGGGGATTCCCTTCTAGAGAAAATCCCAACAAAAGACAACGTTCTCCACCCAAAGTGTATACACACATCATTTCATCGGTTTACACTGCTCATAGCTGAAGGAGTCTCTCAAGTCTATTTGAACAAGGATTTTAAGTGCATATGATACATACATACACACACACACACACACACACACACACACACACACACACACACACACACGCACGCGCACGCACACACACACACGCACACGCACACGCACACACGCACACACAACAACTAACAACATAATGCTCTTAAACTCTCTGAATATCAACACAGGTGGCAGCCTTGAGTAAAGTGAGTGATAGAGGTTCAGTTGAGACAGGGTTAGCTATCGTTTGTCATTTGACATGCCAAGCATAACCAACATTGACAGACAAGGAAATTATTATAGTACACTAGTATTCTTCCAAGAACATGGGAACAGGTAGCTATGGGGAAAACACTCACTTCAGGTATTCAAGTCATGCAGTTCATGCAATTTGGTTGCCACCTGTGCTGTACAGCACGAAGAAAGTTATTTCCAATGTAGCCAAGTCCCTCAACAATTCAACTGGTTTTAGACATGATTCTCACAGTTAAGTGTTATTAAATATAGATTGTAGGCATGTCACCCACAGCCTTCCTGTTCTGGAGATGAGTAGCCCACTCAGTAGGAAAAATACCATTGGGCAAGGCTGCACTGTTCTATTACAGTGCCTTTTCCTCTCAAGATATGTTCTTACATTTGTCCAGCCCTGGTCCAAAGATGGCTAGCTTGCACTGTTTTATGAGTGTAACCTGTGTTGTCTTTTAGGGGTATTACGGTATGTTACCTTTGTCAAGCACTGGTCCAAAGATGGCTAGCTTGCACTGTTTTATGAGTGTAACCTGTGTTGTATTTTAGGGGTATTATGGTATGTTACCTTTGTCAAGCACTGGTCCAAAGATGGCTAGCTTGCACTGTTTTATGAGTGTAACCTGTGTTGTCTTTTAGGGGTATTACGGTATGTTACATTTGTCCAGCCCTGGTCCAAAGATGGCTAGCTTGCACTGTTTTATGAGTGTAACCTGTGTTGTATTTTAGGGGTATTATGGTATGTTACCTTTGTCAAGCACTGGTCCAAAGATGGCTAGCTTGCACTGTTTTATGAGTGTAACCTGTGTTGTATTTTAGGGGTATTATGGTATGTTACCTTTGTCAAGCACTGGTCCAAAGATGGCTAGCTTGCACTGTTTTATGAGTGTAACCTGTGTTGTCTTTTAGGGGTATTACGGTATGTTACCTTTGTCAAGCACTGGTCCAAAGATGGCCTTGTCGTTGATGGTGGTACAGTTCCAGCGGCGGCCCCTGAATTGGTGCTGGCACTCCTGAATGCCGATCTTCACCCCCTCGGCCACACTAGGCATGATCTCCACGTAATTTCGGCAGAATCGCAGCTGTTTGGGCACCAGGCCAGGGATGGAGCCACACAGGATGGGCTGGGAGCCCAGGGACGAGTACTGGTGGCCCACCGCTAGGGACCTGCATGGGGGAGACAGGAGGCGGGTTAGTGCCATGATATACTGAGTGTGTGTTTCTCTCTCTATCTCTGTTTGCGCGTGTATGCAGTGTGTATGTGCAGTGTGTGTGCGTGTGCGTTTGCACGTGCGTGTGTATCCAGCATGGTCTCATAGACTAGATGTAACATACAAAATGTAAACCCATGGATGGGTGGGCATATAATGCGAAAATCTAGCACCTAGTTCGAATCTCATCATGGACAACTTTAGCATTTTAGCTAATTAGCAACTTTTCAACTACTTACTACTTTTTTAGCGATTTTGCATCTACTTAGCATGTTAGCTAACCATAGCCTTAACCCTTTTAGCTAACCCTTCTCCTAACCCTAACCTTAACACTTTTAGCTAATCCTTCCCATAACCCTAACTTTAACTCGTTAACCTAATTCCTAAGCTTAACCCTAACCTTACTCTAACCCCTAGCCAAGCTAACGTTAGCCAGCTAGCCACCTACCTAGAATTTGTTACATATAATACGTTTGGCAAATTTGTAACATATTGTATGTTTTGCAAATTCGTAACATATAATACAAATTGTATTTCATAACATATCATACGAGATGGTTGATAGACATCCACAAATTAATACATACCATATGAAACTAAACATATAATACTAAATGGAGTGTTACAGAATAATATGAAATGCTCTGAGACCAGGTTGGTGTATCAGATGCTACCATTAAGCATCCATGCCTTATCCCTGCATCTATCCCCTCTGTAACCACCTGGCCTTTGTGTGGATTTAAAACAGTCTCAATCCTATACTCCAGAGGTAACAAAGCAGGGCCATGGGGAAAGATGAAAGTCCCCTGTGAACCCCAAGTGGTTCATAGACCTCTAGGTTGAGAACTTTGAAACGACACCTTGTTATTACAGAGAACCACAACCTTTTTTTATTTACCCTTGGCTTAGGGTAATGAGAGTGCAAATGTACACTGGGACTTCAGAGGTATGTATTAATTATATATCCATCCATCCTCATCGTCCCCTCCCTTTGAGGATGGGGATTCTGGGTTGCAACAAGTGCAAACTTGATTGTTCCCTGATTATATCTTTCTCGCTGTGTTTTTGTGTGTGTCTCAATTGAGGTATTTACATCGCTCATAACCATCGAACCGTGACAACTAGTCCCCTGCTGTGTCATCTCGTGTTATGTCATCCTAGTACTTTTGTAGAAGACTTTTCAACAGCATGCTGTAATTGTTTGATCTAAAGAAGGTAGTAAAGGCACCAGTCAATCTGGCTCCAGTCAGTTTGCATTTCCACTGTTTTGTAGTGGCCATGAAATTAGATTAATTTATGGCCGCTATATTCTAACAGCAGCATATGAACTTTATTGTCCCCAAGGCGGGCATTGTTTAGGACACAGTTCCATTATCCATACCACAATATGGCTGTTTAGTTGATATCCTACTGTACTCATGTATTATTACAGTATATTAAGAAGATATACTCAGACCACTCTCATGACACTTCCACATGAAGCTTGTTACATACAGTATGTGTCCTTCACTCCTCACTCACAGTTTCTCTGCTCTGCTCTGCTCCTCTCATCCCATCACTCTGTTTTGATCTAGCCACCATGTTCCATTTATATCCATTCATCCTCTTCCACTGTACTAGAGTGGGTGAGTTGGGGTTAATTCCATTTAAATTACTATCCATACTTGTCAGCTCAGGTAGATACAGCTCATAGATGTGCTGGGTTTGGACAAACCTCATTCTATGAATGGGATTGTTATATTAATCAATTCACCATGAATATAAACATATTATGTAACGACCATAACATAACATTTGATTTAATCGCTGACTTCCTATTGTCATTGGCAAGGTAACTACCGCATAGTAGCAACAAGTGCCTTCTTGGCACACCATTCAACAGCTCCTTCTGCAGTAACATCAGTCCACACTAAGGCTGCTATTGATGACAGTAATCTGGTGATCCAAGTCTGAGTGATCTGGCCATAATGACAGAGGCTGACAGTGCAGTGTTTGTTTGCATAGCGACCTGCTCCAACCACCAACAGTAGAACAAGGGAATTTTACACTTATCCAAAATAACATGAGGTGGACAAAAAGAAGATCAAGTAGATAGAAGAGATCTACTTGATCCACCCACTGTTTTGCTTCTCCAACAGTAGCCTTAGAGTGAGAGCAGGTGTATGCAGGCAGGTCTTGTGCAGCTCAATTAGCTCACTAACTGTTGACCTGTGCAACGATGTTTAAGAAGTAATCACTCTGTGATCACAAGAACAAGATAACCACACAGAGACAAAGTTCCACCCCCGGGCACATCTAAATTACACCCTAATTTAAAAAATAATAATAAATGCCACATTATCCTACACTGAGAGGTCCTGGTCATCCCTGAGAAACACACTGACCTCGTGTACCATACGTATGCATCGCAAATCAACAGTCACAAAGATAATATATTGCTTGCTCTAAACAAATGAAGCTCAACTGAATACATCTAGTCCCATGTGTCTACTTTCACCTCTTGTCTTTAGCCTACATACCTCAATGGGTTACCTAATAGGTGTAGCCATTTAGTACTTTCCAAAGTATATCCCTGAGCAAATGGTGGAGCAATGTGTCATGCTCACTTTAAAGGGTTTCTCATATTATTTTCTTTGACTCTTAGACATGACTAGACCTCTGGTTAATCATATATGAGAAATACAAAAAGAAAGACAGGGAGAAACAGGCTTTAAAAGTGTCTGTGAGGAAATCACATCCTCATGGCCTGCATTTTGTCTGCGATAAATATGAATGAAAGCAAGAGCATCAGTAAACAAGGAAACTGCTATTACAAAATGACCTCTCTTTGGCCCCTTGTCAATCTGCATCCTGAGGTGCTGAGCAGAGCATAGCATAGCACACCTCTTACAACAGAAACCTGAGTCCACATCACAACGTACCTCAGACACTTGCCCCTAATACACATAGAGTAGAAATGTGAAGACTGAACCATGCCAAGTGGAACCAGCAACACAAGTACAACTCCCTCTGCAAGTGTGAGCAGATAGGATCTTGTCTGGGGGAAGACAGAAGGGGGAAGAAGGGAAAACAAATGGCACAGCTTTTAATTTGACCTGTAGACGTTCTGTTCTGCCAGGAAGAACTCATGAATGTTTCTGTGGGTGGTGAGTGAGGTCAGCAGGTGTAAGAAAACAAACAAAGGCAGGATTCCAAACTGTTTGACTAGCTAGCTACACTGATACTCTGCTACTGTATGTGGTTTTATTTCACCGTTGTGCTGCACTTATTGTTGTATTGCTTTATGCAGTTCCCCACACCTGTTGATTGTGGTTATATACACTACCGGTCAAAAGTTTTAGAACACCTACTCATTCAAGGGTTTTTCTTAATTTTTACTATTTTCTACATTGTAGAATAATAGTTAAGACATCAACACCACAAACACATATGTAATCATCTAGTTACCAAACAAGTGTTGAACAAATCAAAATATATTTTATATTTGAGATTCTTCAAATACAGACCCTTTGCCTTGATGACAGATTTGCACACTCTTGGCATTCTCTCAACCAGCTTCACCTGGAATGCTTTTCCAACAGTCTTGAAGGAGTTCCCACATATGCTGAGCATCTCAATTTGGTTGAGGTCAGGGGATTATGGAAGCCAGGTCACCTGATGCAGCACTCCATCACCCTCCTTCTTGGTAAAATAGCCCTTACACAGCCTGGCGGTGTGTTGGATTATTGTCCTGTTGAAAAACAAATAATAGTCCCACTAAGCCCAAACCAGATGGGATGACGTATCGCTGCAGAATGCTGTGGTAGCCATGCTGGTTACGTGTGCCTTGAATTCTAAATAAATTACTGACACTGTCACCAGCAAAGCACCCCCACACCATCACACCTCCTCCTCCATGCTTCACGGTGTGAACCACACATGTGGAGATCATCTGTTCATCTACTCTGTGCCTCACAGTCATAAAGACACGGCGGTTAGAATCAAAAATCAACAATTTGGACTCAGACCAAAGGACTGATTTCCACTGGTCTAATGTCCATTTCTTGTGTTTTTTTTGGCCAAAGCATGTCTCTTCTTATTATTGGTGTCTTTTAGCAGTGGTTTCTTTGCAGCAATTCGACCATGAAGGCCTGATTCATGCAGTCTCCTCTGAACAGCTGATGTTGAGATGTGTCTGTTACTTGAACTCGGTGAAGCATTTATTTTGGCTGCAATTTCTGAAGCTGGTAACTCTAATGAACTTATCCTCTGCAGCAGAGGTAACTCTGGGTCTTCATTTCCTGACTGACCTTCATGTCATAAATCAATGATGGACTGTCATTTCTCTTTGCTTATCTCAAATATAAAATATATTCTGATTTGTTGAATTTTTGGGGGTTACGACATGATTCCACATGTGCTATTTCATAGTTTTGATGTCTTCACTATTATTCTACAATGTAGATAATAGTAAAATAAAGAAAAACCCTTGAGTAGGTGTTCTGAAAATATTGACCGGTAAGTGTACATTTTTAGGTGTGACCTGTTGATTCTCATTTATGCGAAACTCATGTTTGACCATGTATGAGCTGGCTAAACCTAGTAGTGTATGGGAGTGTACGCTGTACAACATATGATCTGATCAATACAAGCCAGACAGACAGACAGACAGACACAGAGATAGACAGAACCTGCCTGGACACATAGTCATACGTCTCAAGATGTCCCATACAGGCTGAGTGATTCAGGTCACCTCTATGCCTGTAAGGAAGCAGGAGGAGAAGAAGCGGCAACGCTTCAACAGAATATGATTCATGGATTTGTTACAGAGGTAGACTATAAAGGACATGGTGTTATTGAGTGCTAAAAAATACATATTTTACATGCTGTACAACTTCATTTCAGTTTGTGGTCTAAGGTTGAATGCAAATTGTTTGTATTTATTAGTGAATGGTTCCTTCTTGTAATTCATAGATCTAAAGTGAACATATTACAAAAGGTATTTTTGTTACCTCATAGGTAAATAATGCATCATGTGTCTGATATTGCATTCCTTACCACTTGCCACTGAGCAGAAAAAAAAAATTCTGTTGGTGATACACAAACTCAAACAAAATCAAGACCATTGAGGATTCATATAAACCAGACCTGTATCATCTCTATAAACAGTAGCTGCATGTTATAATCAGAAATACACACACAAGACAAAATAATAGATATCATGTTTGATTCTAGTCTCAGTCAGTATAGATCTGTCTTCCTCTCACTGAAGTGTATCCAGCCTAGGTTAAATACATATTTCAGCAAGCCCAAGCAGGGTACCGTAGAATTACCACTTTACTCTTGCAGGCCCTGGGGCTTTGGAGCCGACTTTGACATCAAGAGAGCATGTTTGGGAAAAGGAATGTGCGGCAAGCTTTCACCTCCAGGTATTTATCTTTTAAGGTAGTGTGGGGTGGGTATGTGGCGGGTGCAGTCAGGCTGAGCCATGACAGGTCAGGGAGTTAGACAGACATGAACCTACCTTGGTTGAGATCCACATCCTCCACCAATCCTCCATTATGATCCGCCTGCCACTGTACAGTATACACTCTTAGAAAAAAGGGTTCCAAAAGGGTTCTTTGGCTGTCCCCATAGGAGGTAGAAGCCTTTTGGTTCCAAGTAGAACCCTCAGTGGAAAGGATTCTACATTGAACCAAAAAGGGTTCATCAAAGGGTTCTCCTATGGTGACAGCCAAAGAACCCTTTTAGGTTCTAGATAACACCTTTTTTTCTAAGAGTGTAGTTAAAGGTGAAATACCTCTGGTGGCCATTCCAATTCCAAGCGGCATTCAGGCACCAGCTTCCACCAACATACCTCCACAAAGCTACTTTTCATCATAATATTATCTGTCATTTATTGGATGGTTGACAGGTTATTTGCTAAAGTAAAGTCAAGTTTGGTGAGAGGATCTAAAAAAATTCCTATTGTTCAACAGCATGGTGTTCAAATTGGATTGAATTATAGTACCATGAAACACGTTTCTATTTTAGCTTCTTATCTTACTCTTTAGGGAGGTATCTAGTTTCCATGAAGCCAGAATCAATCAAAACTCAATATTACGTAAAGTATGCAGAGTTCAATGGTGACTTCCCTTCAGCTCCTTATAGCCTGGTGCTGCAGCTCCAGCTGAGCTTTGTTTGAATTGGTAGGGGTGATACAATAAACCCAGAGAGACCTCAATGGCGTCTTTGGACACGCTCGCCTCTGTTTTGCTTCCGTCGTTGCACTCTTGCCCAGGCTGAATCAGTGCTCTGACCCACCCGTCAATAGCAAATCATAAACACACAAGTTGATGACAGAGGCTGGTTACTGTGACCAAATGGAAGCCTGCCTTCCATCCTCTTTGTCAGTCATCATGACTGGATCTGGTGTTTTGATACAATATTGGCCCCACAAAAAAGAAACAAAAAAGACAGCTCCTTTATGATCCAACAAGAGAGGGTGAATGATTGTGTACTGTGGGCTGTACCTCAAGAACATACTGTTTTGCATTGACATAAGTTATAACTGTCACTTTGATTCTGGAACCCATCTGGTGGAACTTGGGGACCAACCCTCTGTCAGCATTGTAGTAGACCAGTGTTTCCCAAACCTCTCATTGAGTATCCCTAGCCACTCCCACTTAATTGAGCTACGGTATTCTACTAGGCCACCTTGATTCAACATATCAAGGGCTTGATGATTAGCACTAGTTGAATCGGGTACTAGTACTGGTATAGATCAAATAGGGGAATGGCTAGGGGGGTACTGAAAGAGAGGTTTGGGAACCACAGAAGTAGACCATAGCCTTTAGGTTTCTCCCCTCAGACTGAACCTATCCCGATCCTGGCCAGTCTCTCAGCCCTGGGTCTCAGAGCAGGAGTGCTGATTTAGGACTAGAGCCCACCACTGTTTATGCTGGATATCTGTCCAGCTGAGCGTGTAAGTAGATTAATAGGAGACTTATTAGCTGAATTAAGTGCAGGGACACAGCATCTTTAATATTTCATGGGAAACATTGATTTGAGGAAGGATGCCATTGTGTGATTGGTGAAATGTAAATCTGTAGTGAATTTCTTGGGGATGAGGATCTCTGCTCTAGGACTGTATCTATACTGTAGCATCCCATATCCTCCGGCTATAATGCCTCTGGGCTGCAGCATCTGACAAATGTCTCCCCTCTCAAGGGAAGAGGAGTTGTTCAACAAGAGGGTTCCACTAGCCTTTCTACAAAATCCATCCTAAAGATGAATAAATGGAATTCACATTCCTCCAATTTTCTATCCTTTTTCAACCCACTGTCACTAATTCATTCCTCTCCAATTGCACTCTTCCATCATTGTTTCTTTCTCAGTTTGATCAGCTGACTCAACCAGTTCACTCAGTGTTGTTGGCTCAAATCCCACTCTTTTCTTGCATCTATTTTTGCTGTTGTTTTTTCAACAGAGATCAATTAATGATCAATTAAAGCTCCTCTAATGACCTAAGGCAGTCCTACTTACATTATAAATGTCACATTCAATCAAGATACTTTTATAGCATGCAATAAGCCTAAACAATAACTCAGAAAACAGTAAATATTTTGTGATGAGATGATACCAGACATCTCTTACCTTTAAAATAAGACATTCGGTCAATTATGGATTATTTTCAATCAAAATGCAATTCCAGTTGAAAACCTTACATCCTCATTTCCATTGGTTTGTGAATGGACCATTGGGTTTAATTCCTTTCTCAACTGACCCCCAACTCAAGGCCTAAAGCCATCCCTCATTCTCCTTAGGCCTTTAACACTTGCGAAAAATAATTTGACTGTTTGGGAAATGATCAACACCAGTCCTCTAAGAAGACTAATAAATAACACGAATAAATAACAATTGCGTATGGGTACCACCAAACAACATATGTTAGGCTGTAGTTTATGAAGCATCATTGAAAGCTCATTTCAATGATGCCAGGATAATCAGTATCTGAGGCTATACAAATAATTGTGGTATAGGGGGTCACACCACTCCATTGGATGACATAACTGATGGCCAATTTCAATTAAATACTGAGCTTTGGGAAATAATCAATAATCTCAATCGTGAAATTCGCGTATTCAATAAAATCTATATTATACATATCGAATAAAACATTGAGATTATTAGGTCATTTAAATGTTGCGTTTAAACTTTGATTAAAATAATAACGCGAAAGAAAGTAAGCTGAACGTGTTTTGTTGAATGATGATTCCACATTATTTTTTATTATTATTATTGTTGTTGAATATTAGTATCATGAAACTAATAACCTTTCCGTTTCGCACCGCCCCTCTCATAAACGCATGTAATATTCAACAATAATAATAATATGAATAAATAATAATAATAATTTTAAATTATCATTCAACAAAACACGTTCGGCTTACTTTCCTTCGCGTTATTATTTTAATCCGTGTCTATCATCAGCGATCTCTTATCAAGTAGAATGCAGCATGACCTCTTTTTAGGGTAGTCAAAGCAAACTGAAACTAGTTTACACAAAAACCTCTTTGAATTCTATTTTGTATAACCAGTCTGGGTAAGTAGGCTATTCTTGTTTCCGCACTGCATGCGTTTTTAAATCAATAGCTTCAGTGACTCACGTGCTGTTTTTTTCTTCATACAATTTCACTTGATTAGCTCTATAACCCATCTTCACGATTATGTCTCTGCTGGTTAACGTCGATATCCACTGTCCGTTGACAGGGTCAATTAGACGGGTATGATAGCCTAGGATACAACTTAATTGCCGGGGCGCCCAGCATCGGAAACCACATGCTGATATTATTCTTTCAAACAAACTAACTGAAAGCAACAATAAACGAAAGAGTATATTGATGAAACAATAGGTCGTTATCATTTTTCAGAACATGTTGCAGTTAAAAGTAGAGTGAAGATAAAACTTACCACCAGATAGGATAACTTGGTATGGCATGCGTAAACCCACAAAGAAACAGGAAACATCCAAGGTATATCATCCTTAAAAAAGTTTCGCAAAACATCTTCACCACATACACGCGCGTTCATACGCGCGCACTCCGTTTTTCAATTAGAAAAAAACAAAAAAACAATCTGTGCTGCTGACCAATATTTCTCACCTTGTCCTAAAAAATAATGATAGGCTAGAGAAACAATATTTTGCGACTAGTCATGGCAGAAGGGAGCCAAATATAAAAAGTTAAAAGCAGCTTGCTTTTAGGACCCAATCAGCAGGTATTGCCAAAGGGGAAATTCTGGTCATGCGAACGTGCTATCCCTGAGTCAGTCAGGCTGAAAGCAAACACAAGAATGAGCTAATTTTAAGAAGATAGTGTTTTAGTGCTCATTGAGACATGGTCGCATTGGCATGCTGTGTGTGATATATAATGTTGTTTAAAGGAGAAGAGGGAGGGTCCGCGGTCTTTTAAATAGACATCGAACCCCCGTGGATTAGGTAGCTATAACAACCTGTCCGGATTTCACTCCCTGGTTTGAAGCTGCTAAAATGCAGAAATAGATATGTGTGAATTGCTTGAGCCCCGCTATTCAGTTTTCTAATCCTTCATTTGTCCCCTGTATGCCATCATGGATACATCTACATTCCCCTGAAAAGTTATTTTGTAAGTGATGAGCTGAGTAGTAAATACATGGAGCTTTAACTTGCAGATGTAGTTATACGTTGGGCTACTTTAGAAGTACTGACATATTTGCATGATCCTGATAATGGTCCTTATTATATTATACCCATTCAGATAGCCTAGCTATATTCACTTTCACACATTGCCTTAATTATTGATGCCATTTGTCTAATTTATATGACAAAATTATAGGCATACAAGAGTGAAATTCATGTCGAATGTCCAAATAGCATCATAAAACATCTGCAAACGAGTAAAATATAATCTGGAATCAAATATTGTTCACTTTACACAGATTACAATACGATTTTTTTTAAAGAAGAACTTTTGGCGAGATAAACCACACTTTTTTCAATGAACTGTCCATGGTGCTTATGGGTTATCTATAGGCTGCTCCACTCCACGTCATGTCATTGCAACGCGAGCATCCCATAGGGTTGCCCGTCCCGCGCTGTGCCGAGTTTAAATGGCAGGGTGTTGTATTTCCTCTCTCTCAGAGTCAAGTGGCTGTTGATAGGTGATCTAATAGGAAGTGGACTAGTCCTCACTTTCCATTGATATGCACTCGCTGATGCATATCTTCGTTTTAACTATATTCTTGCGGTGATTGTTTAATACCGTTTACCTATAGTCGCAAGGACTGTGAATTTACACTGAAATAAGCTTTGAATTGACAAGAAAGGGAAACCAAGATAGTAGGCTACAACTGGATAGGATGCCAAGCAAATGGATTAAACTCAAGTCCAATGTCACGCATTTAAATGCAATATTTCCTGCAGCGGTTATAATCCCAATAAACACTTTGACATTTTTAAAACTCCAATAAGAAAGTAAATGTTTTTTTTCTGAATCAATGAAATACTTTATTCTTGTTCATAAATATTGTTTCTTATGGATGTGTTGCTTTATAAAAATATATGTATGCTACTATAATGTGATACCCAATCACATTCATCAATTAGGTGATTCATGAATTAATTCACTCCACCCCTCGCTCACTCATAAAAGTATTTCGTTATGATTTCAAAAGCCCCTTAGACCTAACCATCGTAAGTATGAGTCATAGCTACATGAAATTCTGTGTGAAACATTTGATGGTATCGCCATCTTGTGGACATTGAGCGTCCCGTGAACCAAGTTACTTTTTAGAAGGCGCATGATGGGCACACATACACCCAACAAAAAGACGGGGGACCAACTAGATCAACAACTTGTGTAAGGAAGAGAAGGTCACTGTAGGAGGACCTCCAGACATACACTGCTTTGAATGGGCTGCATAAACATTCGTCTTATTGATTATTGCTCTTGAATGCATAATAAACTCTCTTTATCCACTACAGTTGTCCACTTGATTGACAGAATGCTTTGCTGTTCATGGGGTCCCAATGTCTTCACAGGAAGGTGATTCCTCCCTTTACTACTGTGGATCAAGACAAAATAATGAATGTTGAAAAGTGTTGCTGTTCATGGTGAGTTATATTTAACTATGAAGACTGGATTAAACGCTAGATTTCAGACATAATACTTTGGTTTAACCTTTGGAAATGTAGTGTGGAGTCAAGGGGTTCAGCAGCAAAAGCTTGAGAGAGCTACAGGTGCAGAGAGAACTGGGTGCCAGACCTGCCTAGTATAGAAGGGGAAATCTGGAAACAGGCAGAAGCAAGGGGGTACTGACCATATGTCAATGGGTACTGGTAGGGGAGGAGGTGTGAACGATGCCTCTTTTCCAACTGCCGTCAGCATTGGCAAGCGGGCAAAGTCAGGGGTGGTGAGGAAAACACATGATGTCTGCTCAATTTACAGTAATAGTATGGCATGGCATGTGAATGTCTGTGCAATGTAACTGCCCTGTCAGGAGGTGACGGTCACACCATTTCTCATTGCATGACGTCTGTGTGATACGATTTGACCATTATTCATCTTTACGAATCAGCTTGCATACAGGTCCAGCTAAATGTCAGCATTACATTTGCTGTGATTCAGTGACAGTCCCAATGTGGGGAATTCATTATGTGAGTGACTGTGTAGTGCTAGTTAGTGTTGACTTCTTCACTGACGTGATTGATGTCATGGTTGAAGTGTTGAACCCCCCAGGTCCTAGCTGCCTGTCAGCTTTACTAAAGAAAGATGATTGTTTACTGAATTTAAATAACTGGTCAAATAATGTTTCAGATTACCGGTAGTTCTTGATATAGTTAGCTACTATTTAGTTGATATGTACTTACTGTACATGAAAAAATATACATAAACAGTATCTGTGCAATGTGATTTAAAGTGTGATTCTGTCTTCTCTTCCGAGGGTTTCAGGCAGCAGCAGTGGCAGCCCATTCAGTTTTTCCTCAGAGAGAAACAGATGGACATTGTGTCACTTGGCCATTATAGCACCTCTATGTGGCCATGTTGACCTCACTGCCATGATGATGTCATCCAGCATGCTGTCAAGGCCAAGCCAAATCCAGAGCAGTGGGTGACCCTGGCCAGCCAGTATGTATCCCTGGTTGCACATGGCTCATTCAGCCTCTCATTGACAGAAGACAGCAGTGCACACTATAACGGCATGACATGACAAATCAAATCAATCCAAATGTGAATTACTAATGTGATTATTTAGCTGAGGTAAGAAAATAAATGACTCCACTGTGTTATTCAGACATGGAGAGTTAGACGAGCGTTAGTTGATTCCATAGACATACATTTCATAGGAGGTTGGTGGCACTTTAATTGAGGAGGAGCGGAATGAGTGGAATGGTATGAAATATATAAAACATGGTTTCCATGTGTTTGATGCCATTCCATTTGCTCCGAGCCATCCTCCTCTCAGCAGCCTCCACTGATATACTGTACATCATTGGTTCAGTCTAACAACAACATGATTATTTGCATTCCTTCAGAGTGCCTACACTGTCGACATGTTTGTGGACATATTTAAAAGAGATCTTAAAACACACATTTATAGCTTTGCTTTTCCTTAGCGTGCTTTTAGGCATTCAGTTTTTATTATTATTTAATTTTTTATCCTCTTCTGTTTGTTGTGTCGTAAATATTGAAGTTTTTATTTTCATTGTTTTTATTCGTTTTTTCCCTGTGAAGCACATTGTGTTGCATTCCTTGTCTGAGATTAGCTGTATAAATAAAGCTTGATTTGATTTGATACAGTCATTCAGTTATGAATTTACAGAAGAGTGACGATGTACAACGTTAAACTCATTGCAGTGAGGTCATTTCTCTCTATTTTCCTGATTTTCCTTTCTCTACTCTGCAGTTTTGACAGTCTAATAATGTTGATGTTTTAGTCTAAATTGACTCATAGACTTAAATATCTGCGTTACTTGCTGTCCAGGGAAAATAACCCAACTGGTGGGTGGGCGATTTGTGTTTTCGTAGTATTGCGTTTGAATAAGACAAAGTGTGCAACTATATGTCAACCACTAGATGTCCGTGTTGTCTAAGGAAATTATGGTTTAATTTTTTATTTTGCAATTGTTCTGTTGTTTCCTTGTCTCCTTTGATTATACTGTAGAGACTATGCTTTGATTACTGTCAACCAGTATCATTGTTGACAGCTGATAATGACATAAAACAAACAGAGCTGACAATCAATAGTGGCTTATTAAGTATTTGCTAATTTCCTGCAACAGTAGGCCATGTTCTCTAACAAGCATATATGACAAACCAAAGGTCAAGCTACAAGTCTAGGCAAACTGCATGTTAATCACCACCCCAAAAATATTGGTTTCATGCAGTTTAAAAAAACATGTTTATGTAAAATCAGCATTCAAACATAAACATTGACAACTGCAGTTGACCAAGATGCGGTACTGTGCACATATTCCCATCTGACCTGTATCGGGCACGGTCAAATGTTTCTTGTCTGGAACACAATCCCACTGTGTCCTGACTGTGAGTGAGTTAAAATCCAGTCAACAGGAACACATAGCAGCAGGCCAGGCCAGACGGACACAACCTATTGATTAAACACAGCCAGCCATTCCTCCAGCACCGCTGCTGCTGCTCTGTTTACATTACAAAGTTCTCAAGGAAAAGGGAGGAGGGAGCTAGGCTACCGGTGTCTTGATAAGTCTCTGTCTAAGTCAGGACCCACCCCAGGAGGAGCTCAATTCACCTGGAAACTACCATCACTTTCCCCTTTCCTACCACAGCTCCTGAGATCTGCCTCTGTTCAAATACAATACAATATAATAGAACTTTCAAGACATAGGAAACAGGGCTAGTGCCATCACTGTTCCTTATCGGCAGGAAGGGCACTGGTGTTGACAACACTATGTCTACCTCTCCCTCCCTGGGTGCAATGTGCCATATTGGTAAAACACATAATTGAAGGTGACCTCCAATCTGGACACAACCTCTTTGGACAGTCTCTTGGACTTCATGCTACATCAGGAAGGAAGGACAAGGATGTGGCCACTGTACTGCCAGTTTCGGTAAGGACACACATTGACAGGCAGGCGTGTTGTGTGTCAGGATGAGCAGCGATCAGGATGGTAGGAAGGGAGGAAAGCTGTTGGTAGGCTGTAAAGTCTCACTCCGCCCATCGCTGTGTTCTTTATCTGCAGGTGTCGCCTTAGCCCTGGCCTTTGATCACTGGGCTCTTCCTCCAAGCCACCTGGACAGTTGTGTCAGAGCTGAGGTCACAGATAAAACAGTGGAGCGCCTGAACAGGAGGTTTTGACATTTGACATCCCTGTCAACTCAGGATAGAGTGGCATTCATCAACTGCAGCTTGGCAGGACGGACACATGGAGCAGAGATACAGGGATCTTTCCTTCACAGCTTCTGCCTCTCTCCTTTACTCCCTCTCCCCTCTCTCCCTCTCGCTCTCCCCCTCACTCTCTCCATGCCTTCCTATCCCCCTTCCTACAGACGGTGACACTTTCTCTAGGTCATCCCCAGTTGTCATCACTGGCTAAGAGAGATGGGAAAGGCTAGGGTTAGTGTAAGGGTTAAGGTGAAGGGTTTGGTTAAGGTTAGGGTAAAGTAAGGGTCAGTTTTAGATTTTGATTCGTCGTTTTCCAGATCAGCAGTGGCCTGATATAGTCTTCCAAGAGAGACGCACCAATGACTACAGCTGTTCCTTTAGCGGACTCTTACTTTAGTTATTAAAAAATAAAACACCATAACCCATTCCAAACTAATACAGATGTAGGATCTTAATTTGATCACCCTGTTGCAGGAGAACTTTACTGCAAAGCAGGACATTTAAAACATGTTATGTCTTTGAGGCTTGAAAAGGCTTCTGAAAGTGTGTTTTTCCACTTTGAAATTTCAGACTTGATTTTCCCTTATGAAAAATTATGAAACACAATAATTCACATCTCCTTTTGCCTGCAGAATTATTTTCCTGCTGTAGCAAAGTGGCTTAAATTAGGATCCTACATCTGTACACATTAACTCTATAAAAAAAATCAATGAATTACTGTTTAACATCCTGTAAGGTTCAAAGCGTTTTCTTTTTCATGTAAAAAAAAAAGATCTTGGGTGCCCAAGAGAGTAAAGGCAAATAGTGGCTCCTGGAGCTTTGTCACTCTGTACACATGGTTTACCCGGGGTGTTCTCGGTTTGCTTGGCAACCACCGGACTGATCATATCTTGTGGCTCTTGTGCATAACTGAATAGTATCCAAGTCTGCTGAGAGTCAATTCAAATTGCATATGTTGTGGGTTTATACGCACAAAGAGTTCACTTGCTTGAAACGGAAGGTAGTCAATTGAGTGAATCGTTAAGCCAAAGACAAACATTGAGAGATAATGTTTCATTAATAAATAGATCTTTGAAATCTTTCCCAGATTGACTTGTCAAATATACCTTGTTGTTGGGCTGCTTAAGCTAACCCACCTACAATGTGTTTCTTTATTGTCTACGATACTGTACCGAGGTTTGCTGGCAAATATTGACTTTGTTGAACTAAGATCAAACTTTGCTATGAGGAAATGTTTCATCTTGTCAGGGCCGGCTCCAGGCATAAGCGACATAAGCGGTCGCTTAGGGGCCCCGGCCACTAGGAGGCCCCCTACCATAAATTAAATGAAAAATACATTTTCAGGAACGCAGTCGGGGTCTCAACTCACTGTTGAGAGTTAGAATAGTAGAATACACATGGTGAAATTTAGGAATGTGGTTGTGGTTCAGCAGTTTCTGTATTTTATGTCAGTCACTGACAGTCACTCAATTAGCCATGTGAGCTAAACATTTTAAGATTGGTAAGTTATTCTAGCCAGCTACCGACGCAGGACATGTGCCGAAGGGCCTCACCTGCAGGGGGCCTCTATTGATTTTGTTTGTCACTCACTCAGATATCATTCACATGCATAAGGCATAAGTCTTGGTAAAATGTGCAGAATTGCAGGAAATTACCTTTAATACTGAAGAAAAAAAATCTCTGCCTCATGGCAAAACTTTTTTGGGGAAAATAGCTAAACTTCTCTCTACACATTTTGCCCCTTACTTTAAAATTGCAACATTTTCTCTACTCCCCATGGCAAAATGTGTACAACTGCAGGAAATGTATTTTAACCCTTTGACACGTACCAACAAACAGGTGTGATAATTCGACAGTGGTCCCTGCACCATAAGCTCAAACCGATGTGATTAGAACACTTATTTTGAACGTCCAGTTTTGGTCGATGCAACAGTCAGCGTTTGAGCTGGCCACACGTTTTTTTCGCAGAAACATTTTGCACAAACACAGTCCTTGCAAAGTTATGTCCTGAATGTGGATGCAATGTTCAGACATTCACAGAAGTAGCAACAGCATAACACAATTATCCAAACCAGAAAATGTAGGCTAAGTTAGTCCAAGTACTAACTGAGAAAAGATTGATATAACACAAGCAGTCATATTTAGCTAACTCTCGGCTGACAGAAACCACAATATGAAATAGCTAATAGCAATTATTATTTACAATTCATCACATCACGGATAAACTCACTATTGATATAAATAATTGAGTAAAACACTTTCTAAAAATGGAAAGTAATCCAACAATGGGTTGTTTCTGTGTGCCACCATGTTGGTTTTTTCACATCAACCAAAGTTGAGAAGAGACAAGATGAGTTTGGTCTGTTTGCAGTATGTATGTTGAAGGGGGTGTATCGCCTACGACCATTCACTTCCCTTGATTCAGGACATCACTTTGCAAGGACTGTGTTTGTGCAAAATATTTCTGTGAAAAAACATTGTGGCCAGCTCAAACGCTGACTGTTGCATCGACCAAAACTGGACGTTCAAAATAAGTGTTCTAATCACATCGGTTTGAGCTTATGGTGCAGGGACCACTGTCGAATTATCACACCCGTTTGATGGTATATGTCAAACAGTTAAAATACATTTCCTGCAATGGGCCTCTGTACGCCTATGTAGATATTCCATAAAAAAATCAGCCGTTTCCAGCTACAATAGTCATTTACAACATTAACAAAGTCTACACTGTATTTCTGATCAATTTTATGTTATTTTAACAGACAAAAATGTGCTTTCCTTTCAAAAGCAAGGACATTTCTAAGTGACACCAAACTTTTGAATGGTAGTGTATATGCATACATACAGTGCATTTTCCCACATTTTGTTACGTTACAACTTTATTATAAAATGGCTGAAATATTTGTTTCCCTCATCAATCTAAACACACTACACCATAATAACAAAGCAAAAATAAATGTTTAAATATATTTTTTTAATTGATAAAAAATGACTCACAAAACTATTCAGACCCTTTCCTATGAGACTGGAAATTGATCCTGTTTCCATTGATCATCCTTGAGATGTTTCTACAACTTGATTGGAGTCCACCTGTGGTAAATTCAATTGATTGGACATGATTTGGAAAGGCACACACCTGTCTATATAAGGTCCCATAGTTGACAATGCATGTCAAAGCAAAAACCAAGCGATGAGGTCGAAGAAATTGTCTGTAGAGCTCCGAGACAGAATTGTGTTGAGGTGCAGATCTGGGGAAGGGTACCAAAACATTTCTGCAGTATTGAAGGTCCCCAAGAACACAGTGACTGCCGTCATTCTGGAACCACCAAGACTCTTCCTAGAGCTGGCTGTCCGGCCAAACTGAGCAATCAGGGGAGAAGGGTCTTGGTCAGGGATATGAACCTGATGGTCCCTCTGACAGAGCTCCAAAGTTCCTCTGTGGAGATAGGAGAACCTTCCAGAAGGACAACCATCTCTGCAGCACTACACCAATCAGGCCTTTATGGTAAGTAAAAGGCACATGACAACAAAA
Source organism: Oncorhynchus tshawytscha (assembly GCF_018296145.1). Taxonomy (NCBI): domain Eukaryota; kingdom Metazoa; phylum Chordata; class Actinopteri; order Salmoniformes; family Salmonidae; genus Oncorhynchus; species Oncorhynchus tshawytscha. The sequence goes on from NC_056438.1 coordinate 64,295,246, forward strand.
AGGCACATGACAGCCCGCTTGGAGTTTGCCAAAAGGCATTTAAAGGTCTCTCAGACCATGATAAACAAGATTATCTTGTCTGTTGAAACCAAGATTGAACTCATTGGCCTGAATGCCAAGTGTCACGTCTTGAGGAAATCTGGCACCATCCCTACGGTGAAGCATGGTGGTGGCAGCATCATGCTGTGGGGATGTTTTTTAGCGGCAGGGACTGGGAGACTAGTCAGGATCGAGGGAAATATGAACGGATTAAAGTACAGAGAGATCCTTGATGAAAACCTGCTCCAGAGTGCTAAGGACCCCAGGCTGGGGCAAAGGTTCACCTTCCAACACGACAACAACCCTAAGCACACAGCAAAGACAATGCAGGAGTGGCTTTGGGAGAGCCCGGACTTGAACCCGATCGAACATCTCTGGAGAGACCTGAAAATATCTGTGCAGCAACGGGAGAAAAAACCCAAATACCGGTGTGCGAAACTTGTAGCGTCATACTGAAGAAGACTCGAGGCTGTAATCAATGCAAAAGGTGCTTCAACAATGTTCTGGAACCACCTAGACTCTTCCTCGAGTTAGCTGTCCGGCCAAACTGAGCAATCAGGGGAGAAGGATCTTACTTGGTCAGGGATGTGAACCTGATGGTCCCTCTGACAGAGCTCCAAAGTTCCTCTTTGGAGATGGGAGAACCTTCCAGAAGGTCTGAATACTTATGTAAATGTGAAATGTCCGTTATTTTATTTCTAAGAACCTGTTTTTGCTTTGTCATTATGGGGTAATGTGTGTAGATTGATGAGGGGAAGAAACAATTTCATCCTTTTTAGAATTAGGTTGTAATGTGATAAAATGTGGAAAAAGTCAAGGGGTCTGAATACTTTCTGAATGCTCTGTACATACTGTATGCTGCAGTAGAAACAACAACACGTCATACAGAATATAAAGCACTTACTTTGATAAGACTGCACACAGGTCCAAACAAGAAATGACAAGTTGAAACATAGCCTATAGATAATTAGCAGGCAGCGTGTGTTGGTTTGAAGGCAGCGTGGGTTAACTTTCCTGTTGTGTAACAATCACGTTTTGGAACAGTGAGTGCATTCTGACATCACATGCATTAAAAAACTCATGCTGGGGCATGATTTATTTGGAACAAGCATGAAAACGTTTATTAAACTCCGCTGTCAAAAGGGGAGCTACTAAAAGGTTCTGCCCACGAAGTGGTGGTCCCCCCAACCAAATCTCACTTAGGGCCCCCAAAAGGCTAGGGCCAACCCTGGATCTGGTAATGTACATGTAGATATTGCTATTATTTTTTAATTTAAAACTAGGCAAGTCAGTTAAGAACAAATTATTTTATTTTGCCCTGCTTCCAAAGGAAAATGCATGCACTTTCAGTTTCAAGGTCGTTTGCTGTCCAAAATGTTATTTACCCGTGTTTTATATATATTTCCACACTAAGAGGTTGAAATAATACTGTGAAAATCATGATATGCCTATTTTGTGTAAGACCTGTTTGAAAAGACCACCTGGAATTTCAACCTGTTATGGTGGGATGGAGTTTTGAACTGCCTGATGACATCACCAGGTGGTAAATTAGTTAATAGACCAATAAGAAAGAGAGTTTGTAACGGCTGTTGGAAGGAGAGGACCAAGGTGCAGCGTGGTATGTGTCCATATTTATTTAATGAACACTGAAATCACAAAAATAACAAAGCGAACGACCGAAACAGTTCTGGCTGGTGCAGACACACAACAGAAAACACCTACCCACAACTCAAGGGCGAAACCAGGCTGCCTAAGTATGGTTCTCAATCAGAGACAACGATTGACAGCTGCCTCTGATTTCGAACCATACCAGGCCAAACACATAGAAATACAAACATAGAACAAAACATAGAATGCCCACCCCAACTCACGCCCTGACTAACCTAAAATAGAGACATAAAAAAAGGAACTAAGGTCAGGACGGGACAGAGTTACAATTCTCTCTACCAATAACAGCTAGTTTTCAGTTTTCCCCTTCCCACTCAGACCACTCCCAGACAGTCCTAATACAATTATTGCTTGACAAATGTCTCTTTGCTAAGAAGCTATTTTTGTTTCTTTTTGACCATTTTAGTTGAAAACAATCACAGTAGTGATTTGATACTGTGATAAAAACTGCTGCATTAGACACAGGTTGAGTTTTGTCCTGGAGGCAGAACTGAGCAATTTCACCTTAGACAGGCCAGCTGTAAAGTCAAAATGGCCTATATTGTAAAAATTTATGAAAATAAAATATGCTTTTTGGTCTTAATTTAAGATTGGGATTATGTATTAGGGTTAGCAGTGTGGTTAAGGTTAGGGTTACGGTTAGGGTTAGGTTTAAAATCAGATTTCATGACCACTCTGCAGAGCTGCCTCCAGAACAAGATTCATGACGAAAAACGCTAACCTGATCATTCAACAACATTGCACTCCATTAGTGAAGTCTCCATGGCAAGGTGTCTTTTAAGCAGAGATTTTCGAGAATGGACATGCCACTATGTGCACATACAATTTGGCTCAAGTATGTCATAATATTTCACAAAAAAATGTGCATGCCACAAACGAAGTATTGGAATTAAGTTCCACGAAGGTATTCTATGGGACTGGAGAGCTCCACTTTATTCTGCCATATCACCTACTGTATTATCTTAAATCTCTATCTCTATATATTATTTACACAGTGCTGTGAAATGTGTTGTTTACAAGGTCAGCCATAGTAGTACAGCACCCCTGGAGCAAATTAGGGTTAAGTGCCTTGCTCAAGGGCACATCGACACATGACACATTTTTCACCTTGTTGGCTCGGGTTATTGGCCCAACGCTCTAACCGCTAGGCTTCCTGCCGCCATTATGTACAGATGATACTGTCCCATTTTGAGAAATATCAACAAAGATCTCAGCATACTCAGTGAGCTAAATTAATTACAGTATTTGTTAAGTTAAGATTTTCTTTTTGAACTTCAATTCATTATGTTATACATGTCAGAAAATTGTACTGTGAATTAGCACACCATTAGGGAGTTGAGAGGATGAGGTAAAGTTGCATTGTGAGAGACCCTGCCTGTTGATGTCTCTCATTTACAATGGAACTAAATGCCTGGCTGATCTAATACAAATCAATCCCCCCTATATTGATTACTGTATTTGTTATGATATTCAATCAAGTCTGCAGATATGTGGTTAAATAACTTGTAATGAACAGTGTTTATAAGGGTATCTCCTCTATCCCCCTAGTTACCGCACTTATCCTCACTTTGCAGTGTTGGGTGAGTTATGTCATTTAGAATGTACCCAGGGACACAATCAAAACAACCCATGAATTGACAGATTGCCGTTTCAAAAACAACATTTACTTATCCGGTTCCGAAGGAGGAGTGACTGGGTAGCTGGTCCTGAGAACTGTACAGTGTACATGATGCGACCTGACCAACCCGACGCCTGAAACAGCAGAGCAGCGAGCGCAGATGCACCGTCAGCCTCCAAACCCAAGCCACAAATTATGTCTGGGGCATGGAAAAGATCCTGTGGGCCAGCCGGGCAGAGTAGGGTTGGTGAGAGCAAGAGAGGAGGTTGGTAGTGGTAGTAGCAGAGTCGGATTGGACGGATACGATTTGCATTCCTTCTCCAGGGATGTGATATCAGGACAAGGTCATAGCAAGGCTAATATGCAAGAGACTGGAAGTACTGTAATAGTACTATTACCCTATGTTAGAACTTCTGTGGCGTCTCCTGTGCTCACTGTTTCAGTCAGGGAGATGATACTGTGGGTATCTTCTTCTCATCCCTTCAGTTTTAAGTTACTTAACAAATAAAAAAATATATAAACTGTCTTGATAGAGGCAGTGATTGAAAAAGTACCCAATTGTCATACTTGAGTAAAACTAAAGACACCTTAATAGAAAATAACTCAAGTAAAAGTGAAAGTCTCCCAGTAAAATACTACTTGAGTAAAAATCCAAAAGTATTTGGTTTTAAATATAGTTAAGTATCCAAACTAAATGTAATTACTCAAATATACTTAAGTACAAAAGGAAAAGTATGAATAATACAAAAATCATTATATTAAGCAAACAAGATGGCACAATTTTTATTTTATTTTTTTATTTACTGCTAGCCAGGGGCACACTCCAACATTCAGACATAATTTACAAATGAAGCATTTTACATTTGACAAATGAAGTGTGTTTAGTGAGTCCGCCAGATCGGAGACAGTAGGGTTGACCAGGGATGTTCTCCTGATAAGTGAGTGTATTGGACAATTTTCCTGTCCTGCTAAGCATTCAAAATGTAACGAGTACTTTTGGGTGTCAGGGAAAATATATGGAGTAAAAAGTACATTATTTTGTTTAGGAATGTAGTGAAGTTTAAGTAAACGTTATCAAAAATATAAACAGTAAAGTACAGAAAAGCTACTTAAGTAGTACTTTAAAGTATTTTTACTTAAGTACTTTACATCACTGTGTAGGTGCATGGTAACATAACATTCTGCACAGTTTGTTGTCCATAGTCTATCTGGCTGCAGACATACATTGGCCATTGGGTTTAGCTTTAGCCTGTGCTGAAGGAAATACCTAGAACTCCATCATCACCCTACAGCACATTCCAGCTAATTTGAATAGTCTACTCTGTGATCAGAAGTGCTCCTAACCACAATTCCCAGAAGAAACTGATTGTAATTGCAAATTTTTTTTACTTTAGGCTAACTTCAATCATGTCTGAGTATTATAGTCACACTAGAACTTTTTCAAAAGAAAAGGCAAGGCTACACCCGCATTTAGTTACGGATACCGTTCACGTGATATTTTATATCTCGACACACAAAATAAACAAATCATGAACAAACAAAAAGATAATAACTTGACACATTGGAAAGAATTAATCAAAAAACTGAACAAGCTAGAATGCTATTTGGCCCTAAACAGAGAGTGGCAGAATACCTGACCACTGTAACTGACCCAAACTTAAGGAAAGCTTTGACTATGTACAGACTCAGTGAGCATAGCCTTGGTATTGAGAAAGGAAACCGTAGGCAGACCTGGCTCTCAAGAGAAGACAGGCTATGTGTACACTGCCCACAAAATGAGGTGGAAACTGAGCTGCACTTCCTAACCTCCTGCCAAATGTATGACCATATTAGAGACACATTTTCCCTCATATTTCACAGATCCACAAAGAATTCGAAAACAAACCCGATTTTGATAAACTCCCATATCTACTGGGTGAAATCCCACAGTGTGTCATCACAGCAGCAAGATTTGTGACCTGTTGCCACAATAAAAGGGCAACCAGTGAAGAACAAACACCATTGTAAATACAACCCATATTTATGTTTATTTATTTTCCCTTTTGTACGATAACCATTTGCACATCGTTACAACAATGTATATGTACATAATATGACATGTGTAATGTCTTTATTCTTTTGGAACTTCTGTGAGTGTAATGTTTACTGTTCATTTTTATTGTTTATTTCACTTTTGTATATTATCTACTTCACTTGCTTTGGTAATGTTACAGTTTTTCTCAATTGCTAAAACACTAAAACCCATTGGCTGAACAAAGTTCTCAGTTGCCTGGACTCATTTAGCTAATTATGCAGTCTGTTGTCAATACCTTAAACCATTTCACATGGTGAAACACAATTTGCAGATCTCACTTAGACTTTTCAGCAAAACGCTAAACACATTCTCATTCTCAAAACACATTTTGCACTCTAATGCACATGTCATCCATACTGGTAAACACAAGTGGCAACAATCAAATACAAATAGAGAAAACATGTCATTGATTGAACACAACCACTCAAAACTGATTTAACCTGTTTCAAATGATGCGACACAACCAATATAAGCCAGTTCAGAGAGCAAACAGGTTGTTTAAGGTGGAAAGGAGAAAGTCTGAGAATGGATAGAAGAAACAATGTGAGAGGACAAGGATGAGTGCGTATGCGAGGTGGGCGACAAGGAGGAAGAGGAGGGCAAGAAAGAGGAAGGGGAAGACAAAGAGTGGAAATATCTGATGAAATTCGAGCAACAGTTATAGACCATGTTCTTGTCCATGGACTGACAATGAGAGAAGCAGGACTTCGAGTTCAACCCAATTTGAGACGATTTTCTGTGTCCACCATAGTAAGGACATTCAGAGAAGAGAACCGGTACAGTATACTACTGTATTTTTGTAATTGCAAATTTACTGTACTACACTATATGCAGCTGTTTCAATAGACATTTGTAAAGTTAATCACTGTATGTATTGTACTGCATGACTATGTTTTGTAACTGCACAACTACTTTTTGTAGAATTGCAAGGCTGCCATATGCAGGTGGAAGGACAGCTATATTCACTCAGGAGCAAGAGGCCGTTATAGTTGGCATGGTCCTTCAAGATAATGCAATACGACTCAGAGAAATCCAGGAACGAGTGATACAAGACAACACACACTTCCAGGGAATCGACAGTGTGAGCATTTCCACCATTGACTGTGTCCTCCATCGTAACAGGATGCGAATGAAACAAGTATACAGAGTACCTTTTGAGCGCAACTCACCAAGGGTGAAAGAACTGCGAGCTCAGTATGTGCAAGTAAGTGTACATTCAGAAACATTTACTGTAATCCAGATTGTCTACAGTACTAACACATACTATGTGAATGACATTACTCTTCAGTACATACAATGTATGTGAATCAGAAGCCTAATTGTACTCTACAGTATCGCACTCTCTCTGTACGACTTACAAAATCCTACATACAGTACATTGTATTTCTACACAGACAATATTTGACTTGGAATCCTTGGACAGACCCCATGAGTTCATCTTTGTCGATGAAGCAGGCTTCAATCTAACAAAGAGGAGAAGGAGAGGCCGAAACATTATTGGACAGCGGGCCATTGTTGAAGTCCCTGGTCAACGAGGTGGCAATGTCACAATCTGTGCTGCTATCAGCAACCATGGTGTTCTACATCACCATGTTACACTCGGGCCATATAACATCCAGCACCTTCTAAGATTTATTGCCATTCTAAGAGATATTTGATTTGAGCAGCAGGTTCAAGAGCAGCAGGGTCAAGAGCTAAATGAGAATCCCATTCCCACCTATGTGATAGTGTGGGACAATGTCAGTTTCCACCGAGCTGCTCAGGTAAGGGAATGGTTTAACATCAATGGGCAGTTTATGAACTTGTACCTCCCTCCATACTCGCCTTTCCTGAATCCGATTGAGGAGTTTTTCTCCTCTTGGAGATGGAAAGTGTATGATAGACAACCCTACACCAGAGTAAATCTGCTGCAAGCCATGGTTTTAGCCTGTGGTGATATAGGTGAGGAATCATGTCAGGGCTGGATACGGCACACAAGAGACTTCTTCCCCCGTTGCCTCAGGAGGGACAATATTGCTTGTGATGTCGACGAAGTGCTCTGGCCTGACCCAGCCCAAAGACAAGAAGAAGCACATTGATCGCATGTTTACTCCTTTGGTTTGTGTCCCTTTTAGTATTGTATACTGTAGTACAGTGCATTGTAGGCTGTATACTGTACAATGGACAAATTGTATGGCCCTGAACATTGTGCTTTCTATTTATTAACAGTACTGACTGCTCAATAGATTTTGACTGGTTGCAGGTTCATATCAACAAAGAACAAGAATTACAGTATCACAGAGACAAAGGACAAGTTTGTGAGATGCAGGGTACAGTACTGTAAAAATAGGGGTACAAGGAGGAGGAAGAACAAAAAACAAAATTGCAAAGAGCAAAGTAGAGTAGTAATTTCTGATCAATTTTGAGCTACTATGACAGAACATGTTTTCGTTCATTACAGTTTTTTCCAACTGCTTACACACTTTTTCAAAACGGTCTCCTTTTTTTCAAATCTATACACACAATTCCCAAAACGGCACACACAAAATGCAAAATGCCTCACATCTCCTTCAAAATGTAACACTGCATTCAAAATTACATAAACACATGTCAGAATGAAGCATTTGCATCAAATGACAAACACTGCTTTCATAAAAGGACATTTTTGGATATACCATGTAAACACTGTTGTTCTAAATCTAAAGCACTTTGGTCTTTCATAGGCTTATATCTACATTTCAATACAATGTTCTACAGTGAAAGTAATCTGCTGAGAGGGGTAACAAGTACACTGTAAACACCAATGCAATGTAGAAACAGAAAATATTTATTAGGCCAAACATTACTGTTGTATACAGTAGCATACAACAAAACCATAAACATATGTAAACCAAAAGCATATTCTTTAGAATACAGTAAAGAACACAATTGTGTGTGGGGTCCCGGGGGGCAGTCCAGGAATTGGTAGGGGGGGCAGTCACCAGTGCTAAGCTACGCTTCATCTCTTCTCCGGCCTGGGTCTGGCCACAATACTTTGTCCACATCACAAGATACTTCCCTCGATATATGGCAAGAGAAAACGTATCTCCTAGCATGGCGTATCCAACCTTGGACAGAGGCAACCTCTATGTCCCACATGCGTCCTCCATTGCCTGGAGAAGCGGCATGCGGGCATAGGGTTGGCAATCATACACTTTCCAGCGCCAGGCTGAGAAGAATTCCTCTATGGGATTTAGAAAAGGTGAATATGGGGGTAGGTACAAAACTACAAATTGTGGATGGGTGGCAAACCAGTTTTGGACCAGAACAGCCTGGTGAAAACTAACATTGTCCCATAAAACCACAAATCTTGCAGGCTCCTGATCTGGATCAGGGACAAGCATTGTGTAAATTGCATCCAGAAAAGTGAGCATATGACCGGTGTTGTACGGACCCAGTGTGGCATTGTGATGGAGGATGTGCCTCTCTCATGGTCAAACCGTGGTTGATCACATGATAAACAAGTGTTGCCCTAATCTCATCAGAGATGGCTCTCCTTCCTTTTCTTATTTGTCCTCCTCCTCTTCTTCCTCTTCCTCTCCCTCCTACTCCTCTTTCTCTCTGTCCATTGTTGGCATCCATTGTTCAAAACAGGTAATCTGACCTTTGACATATTTATAGGCCTATACTACAGTAAATCAGTGATTGGTTAGTGATCAGTTAAGCTATTAGTGTTTGCACATGTGAGGAGTGTGTGTGTGTGTGTGTGTGACCTGGTGAATAAGTGTAGCATTTTGATTGGTTGTGTTTGGAAAAGGAAAGCAAGTCACTTCCTGTTAGATTTTTGTGTTTTAGGTAGAGAATTGTGTGTAGTGTTTTGAAAAAAAGTGTTTTATGCAATTGACAACTGAGTCAAAGGCTGAGAAATAGCTTATGGTTTTGGATATTTGGTGTGTAGTTTTGCACTTTGAGTGAGAGGTTTCAAAAATCGTGTGACATGAAAAGATTTTGTGTGTAAGCAGTTGGAAAAAACTGTAAAAGACAATGATGGAAAAATATGAATATTTTTTTAGATAAATGTACTTCTCCCTGAGAATTGTATGTTTTGAACAATGTGTTTTCTATTTTTCGGTGTATTGTTTACTGACTGCTTGAGAGTGTATATCATTTTGATCACTATGTTTATGATTTGAGAGCAGTGTTTGATTTTGAACACAGGTAACACTGTTTTGCGAGAGGAGTCAGAGGTTATGTAAATAGTGCTTGAAGATGAGGTTTTGTGTTTAATGTTTTCAGGAAATGGAGTGTTTTAGCAATTGAGAAAAACTGTAACATGTTTCCCATGCTAATGAAGCCCCTTTATAGAGAGAGAGAGAGAGAGAGAGAGAGAGAGAGAGAGAGAGAGAGAGAATAAAGTCAGGAGAGAAAAAGAAGAGAGGAGTAAGGTAGGGTAGGGTAGGGTAGGGTAGGGTAGGGTAGGGTGGGGTAGGGTAGGGTAGGGTAGGGTAGGGTAGTGTAGTGTAGTGTGTAGGGTAGGGTAGGGTAAGGTAAGGTAGGGTAGGGTAGGGTAATGTAAGGTAGTGTAGGGTAGGGTGCTAAAAACAAGTTTGAGGGAAAGCTCCTGACAGACCTCAATGATTAGGCTAGGTTACAAAACTAATTTCAACTACCACCTACGTGTGACTGGCATGTGACTGGCCTCTAGTCCAGCCCTCACGTTCTCTTTATGACCAATCAAATCAAATCAAATTGTATTAGTCACATAAGCCGAATACAACCTTACAGTCAAATGCTAACTTAAGAGCCCCTAACCAACAATGCAGTTAAAAAAATATGGATAAGAATAAGAAATAAAAGTAACAAGTTATTAAGAGCAGCAGTAAAATAACAATAGCGAGGCTATATACAGGGATGTACGGCTACAACACCACTCTCTCTCTCTTTCTCTCTCTCTCTCTTTACACACACACACACACACACACACACACACACACACACACACACACACACACACACACACACACACACACACACACACACACACACACACACACACACACACACACACACACACACACACACACACACCGGAGAAGTACTGTTTTCCTGGTTTCTCAGCCTGGTGTAATGAGAATTGACGGAGAGCGTTTAAGTTAAGCAGGGTGTGGGAATCAATTGCCCCAGTCACCAGACATGCAGGACCAGTGGATATTGCCTACCAGGATTAGTGTCCATTCTTGTCATGAAGCTGACAAACCCTCCAGCTTATCTCCTTTAAACCAGGTGTTATTAAGAAGCAGGCCAGGAATCTCTCTCTTAATCAAGCCTAGATTAACTGACAACAGTGTCAGAACTGAACTGACTGACAAGTATAACTGTAACCCTGTAAAAGGCCTTTCTCTGAAATGGGATACAAGTGGACATCTGTATTGAGATTCTTTCAATATTCAGGAATAATTGTGTTATTCATTGTAAAAAGCCCACAGTACTTTACCATGTATCAAATCAAATCAAATGTCATTTATCACATAAGCCCTTAACCAACAACGCAATTAAAAAAATAGAGTTAAGACGGGTGGCCATTTCATTAATTGTTCAGCAGTCTTATGGCTTGGGGGTAGAAGCTGTTAGATACCGCTTGCCGTGCGGTAGCAGAGAGAAAAGTCTATGACTTAGGTGACTGGAGTCTTTGACAATTTTTTGTGCCTTCCTCTGACACCACCTTGTAAATAGGTCCTGGATGGAAGGAAGCTTAGCCCCAGTGATATACTGGGCAGGTTAAATGGTTATGGGAAGGGTTAGCTAACATGCTAAGTAGTTACACAGTAGCTAAAAAGTAGTAAGTTGCTAATTAGCTAAGTTTTACATGATGAGATTCGAACACACAACCTTTGAGTTCCTAGACATTCTAGTTTTACGCCCACCCATCCACCCCGACCATATACCCTATTTTTGATTTAGCCTTAGATAACCTTCTGTCTTATGTAACCATACCTAACGTAACATATCATACTAATTTGAGTGTCCCGGATTTACGTTTACTATGTCAGTCTATGAGACCAGGCTGCTTTGAGAGCGAAAACCTGTTTAAAAAAATAAAATCAGAAACCTGTACATTTCTAACTCAGATGACATCCTAATTTATCTGTTTCAGTAGTAGGCCTAGTATTAACCTACTTGTACAGTACAGCTTGGGTTGGCCTGACTGTGAAAGACCAATATGGGATTCATCATTTTAGGTATGTCACTGTTTCTCATAGAATTTTTCACACAGGGCGCCTTTAATCCTTGGCCGGGTGGGGCCGTTGGGGATTTTGTTTTGCTAAATTAGAGTATAACCACTTCTCCAGGCACCACTACACCACTGCCTTGAGCCTCACAGTAATCTATGCCATTACTCAGGTGAACACAACACAAATGATCTCTATGACATTGGCAACCCTTCAGTAACAGTAACTAACTACACAATGATTTATGAAGCACATCGACATACAGTAGGCCTCTATATCACATGGTTGATGTGGAATGTTCTTCAGCATGATGCTGATCTTTGGTAATTCCTTTTCTCAGTCCTTCTTATCCACTATTTGTGAGCTCGCAGAACTGGCCTTTCGGTAAACAGAAACTTGGCAGAAGGTTGGCTGTTCCTGGCACTTGTGTTGATGTTGCTATGATCTTTGTGATGAATGGGGATTTATTGTTTAATTTTGGGGATGAATAGACTTCATCCCTGGATCTGGCGTTAGTTCTCCCCAGGTGTAGGGTATGTTAAGTAAGCTGGATCCTTCCCAAGTCCAGATCCATATCTATTTTTTACTCCTTGATCCATAAATTAACTAAATGAACACAGAAATTATCTCAATGTGTCTGAAAATCATGAAATGGATTGATTATATGTTTAATTTATGGCCATCAAAGTCTCTCTTATGGAACCGAATACTGTAGATCAGAAAAGTAGTATCAGAACAAGCATAGACAATCTTTTCCTGACCATGCTTGCCAAAATCCTATTGATTTATGGATTTGAGTATAAATTTGTGCTTACTAATTAAAAGGTTACATCTTCAGCTCTTGCGAAATATTAGCCTAAAGAAATATGCTTTGCACATGCAGTTATTAACTATAAATTAACCTATGTCCTTACTTAGTTCAAATAAACACATAAAAGGATATCCCACAAAGGATAGGCACATACACTGATCTTTAACTTAGTTGAACCAAAAATTGTTTAACCAAAAACTATTGATAATGGTTAGACTGTCTGGGATATATGATGTTTTCACTGTACATACCCAGGCCAGCTGCAGGCTTCTTCTGCAGGTAATCAATATAGTGTTTGTCTCCGTGTAGACAATATACAAACATACACAATTATTCTTGTCCATATGTCTTCTTGACAGATTTTCTCAGCGCCAGAACGTTTTTGTATGAGCATAGTGCCAATTTAGTCACTGCTACACAGGATAATGTATCGTAGAAATACAAGAGATTATTTAGTCACTGCTACACAGGATAATGTATCGTAGAAATACAAGAGATTATTTAGTCACTGCTACACAGGATAATGTATCGTAGAAATACAAGAGATTATTTAGTCACTGCTACACAGGATAATGTATCGTAGAAATACAAGAGATTATTTAGTCACTGCTACACAGGATAATGTATTGTAGAAATACAAGAGATTATTTAGTCACTGCTACACAGGATAATGTATTGTAGAAATACAAGAGATTATTTAGTCACTGCTACACAGGATACTGTATTGTAGAAATACAATATATTATTTAGTCACTGCTACACAGGATACTGTATTGTAGAAATACAAGAGATTATTTAGTCACTGCTACACAGGATAATGTATTGTAGAAATACAAGAGATTATTTAGTCACTGCTACACAGGATACGTTATTGTAGAAATACAAGAGGTTATTTAGTCACTGCTACACAGGATACTGTATTGTAGAAATACAAGAGGTTATTTAGTCACTGCTACACAGGATACTGTATTGTAGAAATACAATATATTATTTAGTCACTGCTACACAGGATACTGTATTGTAGAAATACAATATATTATTTAGTCACTGCTACACAGGATACTGTATTGTAGAAATACAATATATTATTTAGTCACTGCTACACAGGATACTGTATTGTAGAAATACAAGAGATTATTTAGTGAAGAATAAGTAATGCACAAACTTTCCCAAGCCAAGTAATTTAGAAGTGTAGGTTACATGCAACTACTGCACAACCCCTACTAACCCCTAAAGGCTAACATTCCAGAAATGAATTGTCATGTCATTGACCAATTGGCAGTACACAAAGGGAACATACTGTAGCAGGCTGACACCTCTGCTCAGCTGATCTCAGTTAGCCTGGTGCACAACTACTGCTGGATACTTACCAACAAAGAAAGACAGCTCATAAATGTCAATCAGCTGTTGTTGACTTCACTAGCCTAAAGTACCAGTCAAAAGCTTGGACACTACTCATTCAATGTTTTTTCTTTATTTTTACTATTTTCTACATTGTAGAATAATAGTGAAGACATCAAAACTATAAAATAACACATGGAATCATGTAGTAACCATAAAAGTGTTAAACAAATCAAAATATATTTTAGATTTCGGATTCAGCAAAGTAGCCACCCTTTGCCTTGATGACAGCTTTGCACACTCTTGGCATTCTCTCAACCGGCTTCACCTGGAATGCTTTTCCAACAGTCTTGAAGGAGTTCCCATCTATTCTGAGCATTTGTTGGCTGCTTTTCCTTCACTCTGCGGTCCAACTCATCCCAAACCACCTCAATTGGGTTGAGATCGGGTGATTGTGGAGGCCAGGTCATCTGATGCAGCACTCCATCACTCTCCATCTTGGTCAAATAGCCCTCACACAGCAGCATGGTGGTGTGTTGGGTCATTGTCCTGTTGAAAAACAAATGATAGTCCCAATAAGAGCAAATTAGATGGGAATGCGTATTGCTGCAGAATGCTGTGGTAGCCATGCTGGTTAAGTGTGTCTTGAATTCTAAATAAATCCCAGACAGTGTCACCAGCAAAGCACCCCCACACCATCACACCTCCTCCTCCATGCTTCACGGTGGGAACCACACATGCAGAGATCAACCGTTCATCTACTCTGCGTCTCACAAAGACATGGCAGTTGGAACCAAAAATCTCAAATTTAGAGTCATCAGACCTAAGGACAGATTTCCACCGGTCTAATGTCCATTGCTTGTGTTTCTTGACCCAAGAAGGTCTCTTCTTCTTATTGGTGTCTTTTGCAGGAATTCGACCATGAAGGCCTGATTCACGCACAGTTGATGTTGAGATGTGTTTGTTTATCAGGTGTGAAGGTAAGACCCAGATGCAGACCATGTCGAATAATCAATAGTTTAATATTCCAACAGGGGCAGGCAATAGACAGGTAAAGGCAGGCAGGGGTCAGTAAACCAGAGGTCGGGAAATGGTACCGGGCGGCAGGCAGGCTCAGGGTCAGGGTAAGGCAGAGGTCGGTAATCCAGAGGGGGGAAAAGGTGCAGGTCGGCAGGCAGGCTCAGAGTCAGGGGCAGGCAGAGTGGTTGGCAGGCAGGCTCGGAGTAAGGACAAGCAAGGGTCAAAACCAGGAGGGCGAGAAAAGAGAGACTTGAAAAAGCAGGAGCTGAGGAAATAAGAGACAAAGGGCTGTGAGACATGGGTTTGACTCTGGACACATGAAAGGTGGGATTTATAAGAAGGGTACGGGGCAACAGAAGATGAACAGCAGAGGGGCTAATGATCTTGGAGATGGGGAATGGGCCGATAAACTGGGGGGAGAGTTTGCGGGGTTCCATCTGGAGGGGCAGATCCCAGGTGGACAGCCTTATCTTCTTCCCGAGATGATACCGGGGAGCTGGGGTCTGATGGCGATCCGCTTGTCATCGATACCTGGAGGTGGTCTTGAGGAGGGGCTGATACCCCAGGGAACACTCAAACGGTGATAGGCTCGTGGCAGAGCAGGGAAGGGTGTTGAGGATGTATTCCACCCACACCAGCTGCTGGCTCCAGGTGGTGGGGTTGGCGGAGATCAGGCAGTGCAGGGTGGTCTCGAGGTCCTGTTTGGCTCGCTCCGACTGGCTGTTAGACTGGGATTGGAACCCGGAGGACAGGCTGGCCGGCGACCCAATGAGGGTGCAGAACGACTTCCAGAACCGGGCCGAGAACTCAGGACCGCGGTCGGAGACCAAGTCCATTGGCAGACCATGGATCCGGAAGACGTGATGCACCATGAGCTGGGTCGTCTCCTTGGCAGAGGGTAACTTGGGGAGAGGAATGAAGTGGGCGGCTTTGGAAAAGCGATCCACCATGGTCAGGATGGCGGTACTGCCATCAAAGGGGGGGGGGGGGCTGTGACAAAGTCTAGGGAGATTTGAGACCAAGGGCAATGAGGGATGGACAGAGGTTGGAGGAGGCCAGCCTGAGCTTGACGATGGGTCTTGTTCTGTGCACAGACCGTGAAGCCGCCGACAAAGACGACGACGTCCGGACCCATACTAGGCCACAAAAGCGTTGTCGCAGAAAGGCCATGGTCCGCCGGGAGCCCGGGTGGCAGGCAAGCCTGGAGGAATGGGCCCACTCCCCAGGGTTCGGCTGGGACCGCTGCGCCTCCGAACCTGTTTCCCAATACCCCAGCTGAGTGACGTTGCCAAGCACGAGGTGGGAAGGATGGTCTTGGGCTCCTGGGTGGTAGCCAATAAATCCATTAGCTAGGGAGTCCCCAATGTAGTCATCCATAGCGTTGTTTTCACGTCCCGACCGAGAGTACAGGCGCTCCCAGGGGCGGCGTGGTGCTAGGGAGAATGTCAATCCCTCAGTCATAGGAGCGGTGCGGCAGAAGGGAAGTGGCCCGGGACTTTCTGAACTCCTCCCGGAGATCCTGGTACTCCGCGGGAATGGAGGAGAGATCCGTAACCACCTCCGAGGACCAGGAAGATTTTAGACAATGGCTGTGGCAGATGATGGCACCCGTAGACCAGTTGATGAGTGGGTTGTATCGCTGGAGCCAGGAGAATCCCAAAACCACAGGGATCTGGGGAGGACTTGATGAGCAGGTCTCGCTATGATTCCCTGACACCCGTAGGTTGATGAGAGTGGTGTTATGGGTGACCCGACCTGTAGAGTCCCCGTCCAACACTCTAACATCCACGGGAATGGAGAGGGGCTGAGTGGGGATGTTCAGCTCGGAAGCCAGTGTGGCATCCAAAAAGCTCTCATTGGCCCCAGAGTCAATGAGGACCCAGAGAGATTTGGACTGGTTTCCCCACAGCAGAATGCCATGACAAGGAGTGCAAGTAAGGGAAGCAGAAAAGTTCCCTATATGGCCCATCAGAGTACTCGCTCCTACCGGTGAGCCTGGTCTTTTACTGGGCAAGAGGACGCAAAATGATCAAAAGTCCCGCAATACAGACAGCTCATTGTGCTGATCCAGTGTTGCCATTTCGCTGGCGGAAGCCCAGCCATGCCTAGTTGCATAGGCTCGGAAACAGTGCCTCGGCCTTCCTCGGTGACTCTTGAGGAAGGTCGGGAAATCTAAGGTGCTCTCGGTCACAGGACCGTCGGAGACTTCCGGAATGACTCGGAGGTGAGGTGGAATCCCTGGACTTGTGAGTGAAATCGAATTTCCTCTCCATCCCTCGTTCCCGCTATGGCCCATCGATGAGGATGGTCAAAGTGATAAGGAAGTCAAAATCTGTGGAACTCCCGAGTCGCAAGCTCGTCCTTAACCTTTCCTCCGAGACGCTGTGGAGGAACATATCACAGTGCTTCCGGGTTACACTCACTCTCCGCTGCCAACGTACAGAAATCCACGGCATAGTCGGCCACAGTGCGGGCGTCTTTCCGGGGGGATTTGAGAACGGGATACCAAAGAACTTCCTCACCTCTCCCACGAACACCTCCAGGCTCGCGCAAATGGCTGGCTGCTGTTCCCATACGGCGGTAGCCCAGGAGAGAGCCCTTCCAGACATCAGTGTGATGAGGTAGCCTATTTTGGATCGATCCAAGGGGAAGGAGGAGGGCTGAAGCTTGAAAATGAGGGCACACTGAGCTAAAAATGCCTGACAGGTGCTCGCCTCTCCATCTGCTAACCGCAGAGTTGCTGAGGGGCGGTGGGGTTACCACCATGGCAGGCTGCCCCCCAGACGACACGCGGAATTGCTCCAGCAGCATGTCCAATGCCAGGTCATGGTGCTCTGCCAACGTTTGGACCCCCTCTATCAGCCAATGAAGAATTCCTTGTGCCTACCAATTGAGGATCCTTGGGAGGAGATGGTGTTGCACAGCTGGTCCGTTTCTGTTTGGTCAGTCATGGCCAGTTCATACTATCAGGTATGAAGGTAAGACCAAGATGCAGACCACGTAGAATAAACAAACATTTAATATTCCAACAGGGGCAGGCAATAGACAGGCAGGGGTCAGTAAACGAGGTGGGGCAACGGTACTGGGCGGCAGACAGGCTCAGTGTCAGGGGCAGGCAGAGTGGTCAGGCAGGCGCATTAAGAAGGAAAGAAATTCCACAAATTAACTTTGAACAGGGCACACCTGTTAATTGAAATGCATTCAAGGTGACTACCTCATGAAGGTTGAGAGAATGACAAGAGTGTGCAAAGCTGTCAACAAGGCAAAGGGTGGCTACTTTGAAGAATCTGAAATATATTTGATGTGTGTTATTTCATACTTTTGATGTCTTCACTATTATTCTACAATGATATATATATATATATATAATATGTTTTGATGTATATGATGTATATATGTTCTTGACAAATTAGTCCATAATAATATTATTTTTGGCCTATAACAAAAACTTTTAACAGGTATATATGATCAATCTGTCAAGGTAGGCTGTGAGTGTGTGTGACAACATCAGTTTGACAACATCAGTGATACTTAAAATATTGAAAGTCATTTATATTTATAATCTGTAACAAACAGGTTCACAATGCAAGCTCTCTCTCGCTCTCTCTCTCTCACACACACACACACACACACACACACACACACACACACACACACACACACATCTACTCCCTTTCCCTCACTCAGATTTGCTCTCCGCTAATGGGAGGAGCGCAAATGTCCTCTCTCTATAAGAAGTGCCGAACGTACAACAAGGGATTTTATACAGCTACTCAGGAGAAACGAAATGATCTGCCCTGGAGCCGCAGCAAAATGCTGGATGGACACCTACTCCTGGGATGGTTATCGTTCACAGTTATAGTTTACCTTTTCAATTTGCCCGGACCGACAACAGCTTATTTCGGGTAGGCACTGTATCCATCCACATGTTCATGACACTGTCATTGATTAGAGTTTATTACGAGATATCATGCGCTCTTAGAGCAACTTTGATAGAGCGGATAAATTGCTTTACTTATATTAGCATACGGTTTATTCAATTGTTTCAACTTTCGTATCGCGTAAATATGGCATAAGAATGGCACTCTCATTCATCCCTGTTGATGTGTCCTCTAGTATTATCAAACGTGGTGCAAATGAATAGGTTAGGCTACTTACTGCATGGTGTCCTTGTAGCTATATTGTGATTTATTTCAAGTATCCGCAACATTGTTGCACAGAACTGTCAGTTCAGAGACACTTGGGTAGCGGAGTAGGCTGTCACTGCGGGTGGTGAGAGCAGGTAGATGTGAGATTAATTAGTCGGCATTGCAGTGGGTTTACAGACCGGTGTAATAGCTCAAGCTACCGAAGTTTTTGGGGTGGGTAATATGCTGTAACATATATATTTTTAAGGGGAGTAGGAGTTGGGATTATCTACAGTAAAATAACCATAATCAGCTGTCTCTGGGCAGGTTTAGACACACAGCATGTATTTGCCTAACACATGCACATGGATCTAATAGGGCTAGTTTTGACAGAACCCTTATGTAAGTGTTGTTCAACAGAAAGTTGATCCCAAAAGCTACTAGTCTTCTGACAGGTATCCTACGCTAAGCCATTGATAGGCCTATCAGGCATATTTGAATGAAAAGTAGCAGAGTAGTGTGATTATTTTGTTGAAGTCGGCTCTGAAAACAGACATGGGGTGAAAGGTGAGTGAAGGCTTCAGTCGCGACAGCTGGTTACAATAAAGCAATGCAGCTCACTTAACCGGTGTCTGAAACGTCTGTTCAGCTTGCATAAAAAACACCCTGTCTAGCATAAACATCGATATAGAGAAAATTCTGACATATGGTTCGCGCTCCCACTAAGTTTAGAAACAGTTTGAAAGAATGTATCCAGCATTTACAGTTCATTGCCCAATCTCATGAGATACTATCATATCAAGGACAGTATATATATATTTTACATTTAATGAACAATTAAACACGTTATTCCCAGGGAACGCCTTCGTTTTTAAGGTGTAGCCTGCTATGACCACCTCAATATATCGAGTCTACTGGCAGCCTTTGTCTTTTCTGATGAATTTCATTAATTAGGATTCAGACTTCCGTGGAAGACCATTAACCTATAGATAGCAAGAAAAGAAATGCAATATCACCTTCAAATCTCTTGTGTGAAGGATACAAGTAGCCTACAGCAGGCTTGTTGTAGCTTGGATATGTTATAACACAAAGTTCCTTCCCAGTTGGTGGTTTATATATCACTCATCTATTCTCAGTGGCACCTGCAACCTTACAGCAACTATGAGAGTTCAGTCAGAATCGTAATATTATTTTTAGGGATAATTTATTCTACCATGAACACCATATCATTCCAATCACATTCTGTCTAAAATATACAAACAATAGATTGTTGATGACAGAAGTAATCACCACCACCTCGTGTTGCAAACAATAGATCACATGAAGTTGATTTGAGTCATTCACACTAACAAATGTGGACTCCTGGCAGCACTGAAATATTTAGGCTGGTTTAATTGTATTTCAATTGAACCTTTATTTAACTGGGCTTTATAACCTGTATTTAACAAATTGTGGAGTGATTAGAGTGAGTGATAACACCAGCAGTATAGTTCCAGGGGTATCAAATAAAGATATATGTTTTATTGTCATATACAGAAGATAGGTACAGTGAAATGTGTTATTTTATAGGGTCAGCGATAGTACTGCACCCCTGAAATAAATGAGGGTCAAGTGCCTTGCTCAAGAGCACATCAACAGGTTCTTCATCTTGTCAGCTTGGGTATTCGAACCAGTGACATTTCGGTTACTGGCCCAATGCTCTAACCACTAGGCCACCTGCCGCCTATATACGATAAGGGCATTGTTTAGCTGTGAACCAGTGGGGGGACACAGGGATGGGAGGGGCCCTCCAGGCCCCGTTGGACATTATGAAGCTGTAAACTGGTTTGTTATGCCTCAGGGGCTGCTGAATTGGGTCTAACCTTCTCTCAGATCTCATATAAGGAAACCAATAAATTAGGAAGGACCGGACAAAGCGGACTAGGGTGGAAGGAAGGAATAGCGCTGTTTGGAAATAATTACTTTTTGGATCACGATCATGGTTTGCATTGCCAGAGGTTTTGTGATATGATAGGAGTGTCCGTTTAGATCTAATGTGTCACTCCTGAAAAGGTTATGTCCCCTGACCGGTACAGTATGTTGATAGAGGAAGTTACTATCACCATAAATCCGACATGTTATTACAGATAATAAACACAAGTAACCCCCCTAATGTTAGGGTAACTGTCATTACTTAGTGTTCTTACTGTAAAGTTTAGACCTATGCTAGTTCAGTCTGGACTGTTATGCTGTCTTGAAAATGATACATGTGAGAGTTGTTCAGCAGCCCAGTGGTATAGAAACCACATCATCGCTAAAAGTCACATGTGTATCAAGTGAGCTTTTGAGGTATACATAGTGGTAGATCATAACCATCCAACAACATAACCATTGGCCCTCAATAACTAACCAGTTGCATGTAATAAGATTGAAGCGCAAAGGGTCCTTTGGTGTGAGGATGTGATGATACTATGAATGAGATGAGTGTCAGTGAATGAATTATCCCTTTAAACCAGAGAACATGAGACAAACAGATGACATAGGTGCCATAGATACACAGAAAATGTTTCTGATACTGCCCCAAAGCCAAACCGACTACCCAGAAACTGGACACCACTGACACTTAGTGCAACACACATGCACACTTGCCTGCACGCACAAACGCACACACACACAGCAAAACACACACGCACACACACACAGCAAAACACGCACACACGCACACACACACACACACACACACACACACACACACACACACACACACACACACACACACACACACACACACACACACACACACACACACACACACACACACACACACACACACACACACAGCAAAACACACACACACACACACAGCAAAACACACACACACAAACACACACACACACACAGCAAAACACACACACAAACACAAACACGCACACACAGCAACAACACACACCCAAGAGTCCACTGTTCGCAAGTCCCTTACTGAGCGTGTTTTATCCTCTCCAGGTATCATCTCAGAGGGGAGCACGTCTGCCCCCTACTGAGACCAATACCAACTTCCTACAGTGAGAAAAGCCTGTTCTGATCAGCCCGCTGGCCTCCTTCCTCCATTCAGACAGTGCCGACTAGCCCTGCAGACTCCCTGCCTGGTTACCCATGACAGGCAGACAGACAGACAGACACACACACACTGTACCTGGGCTGTCTGACTTTGAGTGGAGTATACATACTAACACACACTTGTTCAAATAAATATCTGCCATGAGCACGAGGACAGCACATCCTCCGACCTTCTTCCTGGGTACTGATTTACTCAAAATAGATGGTCGATGTTGCTTACCCAATTTCCCGAGTGTGGTGGAGCGTAAGTGTAAAGTAAACACACCGTCTCTGTTGCCCGTAGTCTGCAGCGGCAGAAGGTGGGGTGGGATTCCTAGCGTGGTCAAGCACCCACTCAAATTGTCATCCTTTACCACAAGAATGTGAGCACTCATTTACTTTCCCCCTTTGAGCCTGTTGTGGCAGGTGCTGCTTCTCCCTCACAGCCCAGTATCATTAGGCTTACCATTGGGGAAGTTAGCTGTAGTTTCATTCTCATGCTTAGACAATACTGTACCTTGCTGGAATATTCTTTGTTGGGTTGTATTTTCGAGAAGTGAAGGGAGTGAGATTGTTCACTTAGTTGACCCCAGCTGAAGAGTTCACCTTGAGGAGTTTCAGCAGAATGCTGTTAAACAAGCTAACTTCATTCATTTAAATGCTACTTTTGGCCCATGGAAAGGCCTTTTGTGGTCTTGTAAACTGCATTCAATGCAAGCCTTAAACTGACTCAAACAGACTTTTGTTTTTATTTAGTTTACTTGCTGCGGCATATACAGGAATCATACCCACAGCTACGCTACATATGGTGAATTACCAATCACTAAGGCAGGGGTTCCCAACATAGGGGGTGCGGGCGCCAATGTTCCGTGGGAGGGTGGGGGGACTTTCCTTGATTTGAGGATTAAATGTATTTTTAAATGTAATTATTTTTACAATTCACAATTGTTTATACCAATATAAAACAATGCATTAATCCACAATGCTTTAGGCTAGAAACAAACGGTAAAATGCCAGAGGAAGACGTGACTCTGATGCACATGGGAATATCTTTGATTTGTCTCTATGGCTTTCAGAAGCTGAGCTACGACCTTCTAAAGTCAAGGAGTCAAAGAAATTGTTATTTTCTTGGAAAGTAATCTTATACAATGTGTGACTGTCCCTATCAATTAATCTAATCACTTTCTGTAAAAGATAATATGTATAATTAAATTGAGGGTTCATATAAATTATCATCATAAAAAATATTTGGTAGCGGAATAACATTTGGTGTCAACTATTTTCCTTATCCATGATGATTATTTTTATCTATATATTTTTTATTTATTTAACTAGGCAAGTCAATTAAGAACAAATTCTTATTTACAATGACAGCCTACTCTGGCCAAACCCTAACCCGGACGATGCTGGGCCAATTGTCCGCCGCCCTATGGGACTCCCAATCACGGGCGGTTGTGATACAGCCGGGAATCAAACCAGGGTCTGTAGTGCTGTCTCTAGCACAGAGATGCAGTGCCTTAGACTGCTATGCTACTCGGGAGCCCTAAATGATTATGATTATGATTATTATTATCATGAAATAGCCTACCTAAAATATGTCATGAGTCTTGTTAAACTACTGTATATATGTAGAATTGCAGGAGATTATCTTCAAAACAAAATGTTTCTAAGTTCCTCAAATGAATACAATTAAACTGGTATTGTATTAGTGTGTTTGGGTGACATTTTTTAAACGTGAAAAAGGGGGCCCTGAGGAAAAAGGGTTGGGAACCCCTGCACTAAGGCATCACAATGAGTGTTAATAGGGTTGTTTATTGCTTCGACAGCCTTATGTTCCCTGCCCTCAGTTCCAGCTCCCAAAGGTCATTGTTTTCAGCCACATTATTAAGAGGAAGTCGCAATATGCCTAAAACAACGTAACAAAGCAGATTCATTTGTAGCCTTCAATATACTCACTGTGCTGCTTCTCCACTGTCTCCAGCGTTAATGTTTAGGCTTTAGCTTAGCGTCTTAACACTGTTGTGGTGGGCGGAAGACCAGGTCAAAACTCTATTTGGTGTGCTTCCAGTGTTGTATGGAGATGAAACAAGAGGTTATAGGCTGCTCAACAGCCAGTCTCCATGTAAACACTTCCCCCTGCTCCCCTCATGTGCGTGCTGCTGCTGGTATACCAGTGGTTTGTGTAAAGATGCAGGGTGATTACCAGTCAATAAGGGTGACTGTGGGACTAGGCTGGCAGACAGTGGTGGCAGGCTTCTCATTACAGAAGCCTTAAGCACTGATTAGCCCTGACACTAGGCTAGCTCACAGGCAGGGCGCAGTCAGAGTGGGAATCGTTCCCTGCCTGGGATAGAGGGATTTCCCAACTTCAGAGGATATCCTGTGGCTGCAGCCACACCTCAAAGGGTATCACTTTACCGTGAGCCAAGAAGATAGGATTCTCTTTTAGCGCTGGCTGCTTGGAGTTAGCTGTGATCACATGGAGTCTGGCTAGTGGTGAGATCACACCACACAAACCTGCTGGAGGCTTAGATTAAACACCCATATGCCCTTTGTGAATACAGAACGAGAGAGAGAGAGCTTTGTTATCTTTGTGTTTTTGTCCATCCTGGTATGTTTGGCACAGTATTGTTTCAAGCTCGTCTTATGAGTAAGAGTTTGCACTGTGTAGAGTTAGGTCTATGTCCTCCCACGAAGCATCTGGTGAAAGGGGTGCTATGCCCATAGCCACCACAGGGGGGAGCAGCCTCTTTCTGGAGCCCAGGATAGGTCTCATTCAGCACCTTTTAACCCCTTTGTGTAACCTTAGGAGAGTTGGAAATGAGATGTGAAAACAGCCAAATCTAAAAGCACTGGACACTGCTTAAGTACAAATTCAGGATTTTTATTTTGTGGTCAAAATAAATGTAAAGTACAAAATGCTGACTTGGATCCACTTGCATGTCCAATGTCACTCAACTCAGCCCACTCACAGCAGGGCCTTGCTGTATTGTTCTGTAGAAATAAGAATTCATTCCACTTAATTTCTCCTTGAATAGCAGGTTAAGGCAGTCTGTCATGGAAATGGTCCCTCTACCAAATGTTGCCTGTTGGCGTGAGATTAGTTATATTTTTGAGTTGAATCATTTGGAGGTTTGCGTACTCACACACACCTTTGTTGTGAAGGTTTTAGTTGATGATGTCTGCAGTGGCCTGGGTAGTGGATAATCTGGATACACTCTGTACAGTATAATGATATGGTTTTACTGTATATGTTGAAGATTACATGGCATTATTGCATTTGGGAAGGTCTTTAAAATATGTGTTGGCCCACTCACATCCGAAGGGCTTAAGGTTCTGGTATCGTCAGCATGCCGAGACCGACCACAGTTAAGAAATATTGTCTTTTAAAAGGAGGGAGTGGCTCCTGCTCCTATCCAGCCTTTACCAGTCAGCTGTGTACTTCATGGCTGGTAGTTCGCAGATATGGAACGGAAAATAATTCTCATTGGTAACAGAAGGTATAGAGTTAGACACATGATGTTCTTTACAGATGGGGCTCGGGACATAGCCTCGACAAGGGAAATTTGCAAAACAGGAAAACCAATATAGAATCATGATGCTTTTAGTGGTCTGGGATTGATGATCTGACGTTAATTAGCAGGATTGCCATGTCATATGTTTTCCGTCCTTAACCACAGGCCAATTTCCTCTTTTACCCAAGTCTGTGGGAGAACGCCTGTGTGTCTGTGTGTGTGCGTGTGTGTGGCCCTTGTCTCCAGCCAGGATGAGCCAGATTGACAAATGCTTGCTTTGGATTCTGGCTTCGAAAAGTCATCTGTTCTACTCTTCTTACCTCATTTTCAGGTCGTGATGGGTTCAAGGAGGTCGTATGCAGTTACATGCAGTCTTGCCATACAGGCAGGTAGCACAAAGCAGCACGTTACCCCATGTTGTCTCTGATCCATAGCTGGAATTCAAATACAAGTCCTTGAGAAATGTTAAGGTCTCGGAATGTTTAGCAAAAACCAAAGTCAGAATCATGAAGTAAATTCATATTTTATTGGGTGATAAATTCTCAGTGTGTTGATTCTTACCCATATGGAACACCATATGAATCTCATTATGACCTGATTGAATCCAGGTGGATGTACTTAATGTAAAGTGAGCCAAAATGACATCTCTTCAGTTGTAACTAAGAGTTAGTACCTTGATGTTATAACCAGTGTGTAGCTACAGGACGGTAGTTTATCACCTTCATTCATTCATGTTTCTACTTAGGACTGCAGTGCAAGCAATATACTGTACCACTACCACCCTTACTGGCTTTACAGCTTGAGTATTGAATTTAGCTTCTGCTGGCTTTCCAGTAATTCTATTTGAATTCCCTGATCGAGAGAGAAGAAAGGAAACCTTGCAATCTCTCAGTAGAAACTGTAAATAACCGTTAATAATGACTAAACTTAGCCAGTCTTTCAGCTGCTAATGCATGGTTGAAAACAGCTACTGTTTTTCTGATAGTGGTTTGACTTTACATGCTTGGATACCCCTTGGAAGTGAAATGCCCACTGTACAGTAAGAGTAAAAGAGTAAATGTGTGTGTTACAAATCTAAAATCTGCATAACCAATTAACCATTGTACAGAGTATTATCAAAAAGTACACTTTTAAAATACACGGGTTCACTTTCTTTCTTACCAAATAGTGGTGGTCGGATTCTCGTGTGAGCGTGTGTGTGTGAATGGTGTGTGAATGGTGTGTGAATGCGGTGGGTGTGTATGAATGTGTGCCGTGGCTGAACGTGTTAGGTGTGCCGGTCAGTCAGTGTGCTGGTACAGGGGTGCTCTGCGCTGCTCTGTGCCATGACGTTTGCTAGAACAGGGGAGTCATGTGGACACTGTTGTGGCGCGCCCAATCTGTGCCAGTCACACAGTGACTACAACTGAGCCGCTGACCCTAGGAGCCTTGAGTTCTCACACTGCAGTTAAACCTCTTACCAAACTCCATGGTCTCATTCCCCAACCAACCCCATACTGTATGCATACATTACAGACCGCTCCACGGCTACAGAGCCAATAGTTCAGATCAGGGTAGCATTTGGAATAAAAGATTGGGAAATAAGAATCTGCTGATGTATTTCATTTTCTAGATGAAAGACTATAGTTTAGTTGATAATGACTCTGGTAGAGGGTGTGTCCTGACTGCTGTACAGTAGGGCTGGAAGGACAGAGCAGAGTTATGCCCTGTTGAGAATGGAAATGCATGTCCTCCTTTTGACAGACTTAATGACACTGTTTCCATTTCACTTGGAATTTATGCCAGATATGGGGGAAAGAGTAAAAGGTTATTGAGGAGGTAAAGCTAAGATCGGCCATTGGTTGAGAGAGGACTGAGTCATATGGCTATTGCTTCTTAAGGCCTGAGATTGATACTGTACAGTTACATGACACATAACACAACCTCTCTGTGCCAAAACAGACCCATATAACTTTACATTTTAGTAAGTCATTATCATTTGAAAAATGAACCTTACCTGAATGGGGAAGATATGATGCCTAGTCTGTTAACACTACAACGTCTTGTTCACCAAGTGTTAGAGGGGGGTGAGGGAGGGATGGAGGGAAGTCCCCTATCTTCAACAGCTGACCTATACAGGATGTGACCAAGCATGATGTCATCTCTGTCCCTCTAGTCACCTTCCCAAATGGGACATATCAGAACTGTGACTCAACTTGGGCATTATGATGCAAAGTACGATGACAACAATTACAAAGTAATGTTCATTGGTGGACTTGGTAAAGTTGTTATGAACCATGCGTAGGTCATCTACACCAGTACAGATCAAATGTGGACCTAAACATTTTCAATAACTTGGATACCACAGTCGGAATGTTGGTTTTTCTCTCTTTCACTCGAGCTTCTGTTCAGTCAGTAGTAGTACATAGCCTAGGCAGCAGCCTTGGATTCAGACCAGGCCAGAGGGAGAATACCACACTGACATCCCTACTACCTCTGGCAGGGCCTGGCCCATGAGACACCAGGTGGGACGATGGCTTGTGCCCTCCAGAGGTCACACCTAGCCCAAATTTTCTTTAAAATTTACAATAGCCTGGCTGTTATCTTTACAATAGCCTGGCTACCACCATAGGGTTAGATCACATTTAGACTTTTCTGAGTTGAGCATGGTAGTTTGTCCCTAACAGACAGGGTATAAGGTGAACTACCCCAGGGCTTGTATTTACAAAGAGTCTTGGAGGTCTTAGTGCTGATATAGGATTATATGGACCGGGGGCTGCTTTTTTAATATGGAACCTGGTTCTGTCTGCTTGCCATGCTCACTTTTCACATGTCTGTCTGTCTGTCTGTCTGTCTGTCTGTCTGTCTGTCTGTCTGTCTGTCTGTCTGTCTGTCTGTCTGTCTGTCTGTCTGTCTGTCTGTCTGTCTGTCTGTCTGTCTGTCTGTCTGTCTGTCTGTCTGTCTGTCTGTCTGTCTGTCTGTCTGTCTGTCTGTCTGTCTGTCTGTCTGTCTGTCTGTCTGTCTGTCTGTGTCTGGTTGGATGCCATTGTTTTGGGTTACCTTTCGAAAGACAGCTGGGTGGTTTGTTTTCTCTGGGAACAGGCTTTGTTTTGAGCCAGCAGCTGGAGGGATTGGCATTCGTTTAGAGTAAATTGGCCTTTGGGGGTAGGTAGGGGTGAGGAGGGCGAGAGGAACGGGGAGAGCAGCCCCGTGAGAGGGTGAGGGAGGGATAGGAGAGGGAAAGCAGAGAGAGAGAGGCAGCGGGAAAGGGGGGAAGAGGAGAGGGAGAAAGGAGGGTAGTGGGGGTAGGGGGTAGTGAGGGAGAGGGGAGACAGGGAAGGAGAGAGGGGAGACAGGGAGAGAGAGATTGAAGACAGGGATGGAGAGAGGGGAGACAGGGAGAGCGGGAAGACTGGGAGGGAGAGAGGAGAGACAGGGAGGGAGAGAGGGGAGACAGGGAGGGAGAGAGGGGAGACAGGGAGGGAGAGAGGGGAGAGGGAGTTGACCTTAGAGACACCAGACCACAAAACCAGCAAGTTGAGACTGAATGAGAAACTGTAGTTTCTTGCTTTTCTGTTCAGGAGGGTTCAGCCAGGGTTGACTCTTGACTCTTAAAGGTGTTGACTTTACGTAGAAACACACACACAGGCACACAAATGCTGCGCACATGCATGCGCAGGTGCGTGACACACACAAACACACACAAATGCAGACATGCAAGTATATGCACACACACATGCACACCCACACCTGTTGGTCAAGTGGGATGGAGATGGTGAAAGGGTACACACTAGCTGCATATTTGTCTTAACCTTCAGTAGCCTCTGTTTGATACACACTGACGATACCATACATTAATAACACCTTCCTAATATTAAGTTGCCCCCCCCGCATAACAGCCTCAATTCGTTGGGGGTGTGGACTCTACAAGGTGTTGAAAGCGTTCCACCGGAATGCTGGCCCATGTTGACTCAATGCTTCCACAGTTGTGTCAAGTTGGCTGGGTATGCTTTATTTAACATACAGTATATGCCCCAATTATTTGTACTATTGTGCTCCTCATAAAACTAACTCCCACACGTGTTTATTCTATTGTCTGACATGTCAGCTTTGGTACAAAACATTCCGATTATGATGGGGATTTTTTTTATTTTTTTTTATTTGTTATTCCTCGATCCGAGTATGGAGCAAGCAGAGAAATGATTAATACAAATTCAAATATATATTGTTTTATTATGCCCAGCTAACAAGGCCCCTTAATGATGTGAGGCCTGAGGCCTCTTCTGTCTAATGGTAAGTCCGCCAGTGTGTGCAACCAGAATAGCCATTGGCGAAAGACAATGGGGATTGTAATACTGTATTTTCATATTACAGCCAAGTGTAATATGTAATGTACCAAATGCCCATTGGAACTCTCAAAACCACCAATGGTTTGCAGTCTGGAAAAGCATGGATCTGATTGGAGTAGGGGGGTCAGTTATTGTTTTTCTCACTCAGCATCACTAGATGTCAATCAAAGCCAACGTAGCCTGACACTGTTAATGAACAATCTGGAGGTGTAAAAATCAATAGTTATGGTTTTTGTCTTACGTTCATCACTTACTCATGAAGTAGTTCACAACAGCAAGAGCAAATTTGTTATAGAGCAATCAGTTAGTTGCACTGCAGCTCTCTGTGTCACAACATGTGTTTTTATTAGTCCCCTGTGACTGCAGATTTTGTACTGGACTGCCTTTCTGACATACTGATGTTATGAAGTGTGAATGACTCGCCAGCATCTCGGCATGTTTGCATATGTTTGTAATGAACGAGTCATTGCATACTCATCACATACTCATTAGCATGATCAATATTAGACCAAAGGTTATGTGATATCAAGGTTATTATCAACCTGTCAATATTTGATTATGTTAAATGTTCTTGTACTACCCCTTCACATGTAACCCTTAATAACCTTTCATAAACGCTTCATAAACCCCAGACGAAGAGTGACATTAACAGACATATTATCAACCAGTGCAGCAGCAGTCCAGGACAGGGTCGTGGTAGGTGCTCTGACACGAAGCCAGAAGGGTGATGACGGCAAAGTTTAGTCTGAATAAATGATTTCCTCCAGGGATCCAGGGCTGTGTGGCTAAACACACACACACACACACACACACACACACACACACACACACTGCGTAATGAATCGTTTTCACTCAGCCATCCTGTGCATTGGAGAATGTATATAAAGTAAATGTCACGGGCAATGGGGAGTGTTGACAGGTGGAGAGAAAGGCCTAAACAAACTCCACCGTTAAAGGCACAGGCAGGGAGGAAGAAGGCAAGGTAACTAGTGAGATTAGCCTTGTTTGAAGCCTCGGTCGACGATGTCTGTGTGTGAGTGAGGAGTGTATGAGTGAGTGAATGAGTGAGTGTTAGGAAAAAGCAAAGCTGAGCAAACAGCAGTAAGAATCCTACCTCACGTAGGATAATAGTGAACTTTATTATTTTTCTGTTGGTGTTATGTTCCATGTGTGTTGCTGGGCCAACACCTCAAACAGAAACAGCCTCTGAAAACAGTTCATGATAGAAAAACACAGGTCTACATGCTCTTACATTCTAATGTGTATGACCTAGACCTAGCAGCAGTAGCTCACTACACTGCAAACTATACCTCCTTGTTAACATATACCTCACCCTCTTACCATGTACACCCTGTAGTTTTGTTTGTTTGTTTAAGGATCATAGATATTGAGATATTGTTGTTGGGCAGTGCTTTCCATTATTCCTACTCAGAACCTGTGAACTCCTGTGTTCCCAGAAACAGAAAAATGACTTTCAGACCAAAGATCTTGCAAGATCAGTTTCTGGAGTGCTACTGTATGTGCACCAATACTCTTCTTTTCGACTCCATCCTTTGTTCTAAGTGAGTTAAATGAGTTCACGCTGCAGTGTGTGACACTGAGCTCTGCAAAACTCAGCATCGTCTGAGTGAGTGTGTTGCATTGGGTTTCCTATAGGTCACATTATGGAGGTAAAGTGATCTTTAAACTGATCTTTAGCTAGTTTGCCTGTACGGCTTTTGGTTCTCCTTCTTTGTCTAACACCTCTTCGAATGTGCTTGTTAGGCAACACGCAGCAGCACAATTCAAAGTAACATGACCACCATAGTGCATGTTGAGGATAGCTCTAAGAAGTAATCAGTGTTTTAAAACCTAATCCGATAGCCTCCTCTCAGCTCCTCCTGTAGATATCAGAAATGGAACTGGAATTAAAGCACATCTGTGTTAGCATTTTAATGTACACTGGTCTGACACATAGTGGAAACATGGACAAGAGGAGCCACAGTAGCTTCTTCTCGCAAGACCTGACGTGTTTCTCCATTTCCTCAAATCTCTCCTCCTATCCGCACTTTGCCCCCCAGCCTTCTTGGTAACTGGATAAAAACATGCCTTCGTGTGGAAGTCAGTCACAGCTAGGCAGGCAAAGCAGTAGCCCAAAGAATCAGTGTTGTCTCTTGCCTCCCTCCAGCTTCAGAATTTCTTTGTGTCTCAGATAGACACACAGGCAAGCAGACAGATGGACAGACTGACGGACGGATAGACAGACGTCACAGCACACAGACACTTTTGAGGAATTACATTTTATTTGACTCTTGTCTTGGATAGCCGCAGGGCCACGCAGGCAGCCAGCCAGGCATCTGTGCTCTATGGAGAGTTAACACTGAGGAGACTGTGATAGTTACAGTAGTGGTTGAGGCTCCTGATGTGTGTCGTGTCCACTAAGGAATGTAACATGTCATGGTGATAGGATTGAGATGAAGACTGTGGAGTTTCACCACTGCTGTTATTAGTACTAATGGCACACCCATGTATAGTTTAGCACAACCGGTAGCAAACGGTCTGGAGTTATGCCATGAGCAACCATTGTGCCTAACATAATTGAATTGCTGTGTACAGTACATTACAAAGGCTATACGTTTCTTTTGTTCTTACAGACTTTAGGAGCGTGATGCTTACATCTGTCAAATCTCTAGGAATTGTTATTTTTTCTCTCTAAAAACAGGTACTTCATTTACTGAGACTGTCAAGTTCATGAATAATCGGTTCCACTTTGTATCTCATGGGCAACATCGCTTATTTCATTCCTTCAGCAATATCTAAGTTCAGTAAAGTTGGTATATTATTACGTTTCAGGCATACCGTTGAAGTCGGAAGTTTACATACACCTTAGCTAAATACATTTAAACTCAGTTTTTCACAATTCCTGACATTTAATCCTAGTAAAAATTCCCTGTCTTAGGTCAGTTAGGATCACTACTTTATTTTAAGAATGTGAAATGTCACAATAATAGCAGAGAGAATGATTTATTTCAGCTTATATTTCTTTCATCACATTCCCAGTTGATGAGAAGTTTACATACACACAATTAATATTTGGTAGCACACATTTGAATGGTTTAACTTGGGTCAAATGTTTTGGGTAGCCTTCCACAAGCTTTCCACAATAAGTTGGGTGAATTTTGGCCCATTCCTCCTGACAGAGCTGGTGTAACTGAGTCAGGTTTGTAGGCCTCCTTTCTCAAACACACTTTTTCAGTTCTGCCCACATATTTCTATAGGATTAAGGTCAGGCCTTTGTGATGGCCATTCCAATACCTTGACTTTGTTGTCCTTAAGACATTTTGACACAACTTTGGAAGTATGCTTGTGGTCATTGTCCATTTAGAAGACCCATTTGCGACCAAGCTTTAACTTCCTGACTGATTTCTGGAGATGTTGCGTCAACATAATTTTCCTGCCTCATAATGCCATCTATTTTGTGAAGTGCACCAGTCCCTCCTGCAGCAAAGCACCCCCACAACATGATGCTGCCACCCCTGTGCTTCGTGGTTGGGATGGTGTTCTTCGGCTTGCAAGCCATCCCCTTTTTCCTCCAAACATAATGATGGTCATTATGGCCAAGCAGTTCTACTTTTGTTTCACCAGACCAGAGGACATTTCTCCAAAAAGTACGATCTTTGTCCCCATGTGCAGTTGCAAACCGTAGTCTGGCTTTTTAATGGCGGTTATGGAGCAGTGGCTTCTCCATGCTGAGCGGCCTTTCAGGTTATGTCGATATAGGACTTGTTTTACTGTGGATATAGATACTTTTGTACCTGTTTCCTCCAGCATCTTCACAAAGTCCTTTGCTGTTGTTCTGGAATTGATTTGCACTTTTCGCACCAAAGTATGTACATCTGTAGGAGACAGAATGCGTCTCCTTGAGCGGTATGACGGCTGCGTGGTCCCATGGTGTTTATACTTGCGTACGATTGTTTGTACAGATGAACGCGGTACCTTAAGGTGTTTGGAAATCGCTCCCAAAGATGAACCAGACTTGTGGAGGTCTACATTTTTTTATTTTTTTTATTTTCCCATGATGTCAAGCAAAGAGGCAATTTGCTGAAGGTAGGCCTTGAAGTACATCCACAGGTACACCTCAAATTGACTCAAATAATGTAAATTAGCCTATCAGAGGCTTCTAAAGCCATGACATCCTTTTCTGGAATTGTCCAAGCTGTTTAAAGGCACAGTCAACTTAGTATATGAAAACTTCTGACCCCCTGGCATTGTGATACAGTGAATTATAAGTGAAATAATCTGTCTGTAAACAATTGTTGGAAAATGTACTTGTGTCATGCACATAGTAGATGTCCTAACCGATTTGCCAAAATTATAGTTTGTTAACAAGAAATTTGTGGAGTGGTTGAAAAACGAGTTTTACTGAGTGTATGTAAACTTCCGACGTCAACTGTGTATTATAGGGCTGTTGAGTGATGGCTGGAGTTTCCATTCTCTTGGCTCTCCTGATGGCATGTAGAAATGAATTAAGCAGGTACTCTAAATGGTGTTGCCATCATTCAAATATTGAGCCTCAGCCCACTGCAGAAGTGTTGTGGAAATGTTGTCAATGTACACATTTATCAACAGGAGTTGATAAGTTATTTATTTTCTCCTCACTGTGTTGTAGACGTACATTAGTGGATACACATAGTATCAACATGAATAACAATTAAGATGAATAAAGATAGCATTTGTATCTCTACACGTACGGTACATAATGAGGCACAGTCAGGCCAGACTATCCGACTATGCACTTAAGCTCTTTTACTCCCTAAAGGAGAACAATTTCTGTCAAGACACAGCTTGTAAGGTTTCCATTAGAAAAAATCATAGTTGTCAGACAAGTTAGGAAAGGCAAACATGTTTTGAAAAAAAAAGAAGAGATAGGAGCCATTTGACCTGATCTGAATACACAAATCGCAAAACCTGCACCTTTACCCCACTGGACTGTTGAGATCATGTTCTTCATATGGGGCATGCCATGTACATAGTAGGTTGTGAAAGCACTGTATAGTATTCCACAGAAAATGTGTAATAACATGCTAATAACGTAAGCTAACATAGGCTTAACATAATAGG
This sequence comes from Oncorhynchus tshawytscha, assembly GCF_018296145.1. Classification (NCBI taxonomy): domain Eukaryota; kingdom Metazoa; phylum Chordata; class Actinopteri; order Salmoniformes; family Salmonidae; genus Oncorhynchus; species Oncorhynchus tshawytscha. The sequence continues at coordinate 64,330,150 of NC_056438.1, forward strand.
ATATTGGTATGCAGTATGACTATGTGACCATATTTGTCATGGTTTTAGACTCCGGGGGAAACACTTCACAATCAGTTATTATCAGTTTTGAAAGATTTCTCTCTCTGTGTGTTACACGACCTCTGTGACTTCTTCATTGAGGCCGTTTGGCTCTGAATGACTGAAGTCAAATGAGGTCATAAAGTGAACATGTAGCACAATTGACTGAAGGAGTACACAGAGATGTACACAGATGACAGAAGTACCCAGTAACTCTAAGAGATACAGACTGTGAATCAATCAGTGTTCACATTCGCTGCAACATGGTCTATGCCTGGGACATCTGGAAGGAATCTCTATGGCCGTGACTTTGGTTAATAGTTGTACCCAAATGACTCATGGGCTGGAAATTGAATTGAATAGGTTTCTGGTTCATTGGCATCAGGAACACGCTAGCTAAATGCTAATAGTGGCTGACTGGCTGGCTGGCTGTGTCTTGCTCACTCTCTCTCTCATTAGCTTGTGTCCTACTCTTATAGACCAGGACGGAATCTTTCCTCACTGAAGAGTTACTGTACGGTTCACTTGTCATAGTTACTCATTAGACTAGCTATTGCCTCCTGTTCTGCCCATGTGACTGGTGATGTCTGCATTGAACTCTCATTGTGCATGGTTCAATCAGTTCATTGTTTTGTGAATTGAGATCACAACTGTGTCATCCAAATCTGATACACCAGATTCACTTGAACATGACAAGGTAACTAAAATAGGATCCTGTCCTCAGCTTCCTGTCTAGTGACATGCTAGACCCATTAGATAAAATAAACCTCTGCTGTTTTATTGAGATTGATGGAAGGGAAGTTCACTCAAGGCCCATTGCTAAATGCCAACATTTTGATGGCAGAGGCCAGAGACAGGTCACCGTATGGCACTGAGCAGAGCACTGAAGTTATATTGAGGAAACAAGAAGAAAAACAACCTCTCCTTGTCACCTCCAGAGTAAATCTAATATGTTTATCCCTTGTTGATGGCTGTTGTCAGGACAACCCCAGATTGTTGTCAAATATAGCAGGTGTCAATATTAGCAGGGAAACATTGACATTGTAAAGGCATTAAACTCTTTCCGTAATGGCATATTATGTGCCTGGGTCCGTTGTAGGAGTCTGTTTGTGAATTCTTCTGTAAATCCATTTCTGTTTCTCTTTCACTTTAACGGTGTAAAAGTGGCCCTGAAATTGCACATAATGAACATCTACCCTGCCAATTCTGTCAGATGGTGTGACCAACATGGTCACAGACTGACAGTCATGTCCCCTGCGTCTCTGTGTGAAAGTAATGCTCTGCTTTGCCTATCCGTCACAACCTCAGAACGCTGGTCAGTCGGGGAGGATTTTGCCAGCTATGCGGCAGACCCCGGGCTAGCTTGTGTGTTTTATATACGCTTCCTTTAAATAAACTGACGAAAGGAGTGCAACTCTACCACATGTTCTCCTATACCGTGTTTAGAAACAAAGCTTAGCCTCATTATATTTCAAATGAATTGCAGCTTTAGGGTCATGAACACTGGAAGTTTGTATGAGGATTCTATAATGAGGCTGTAAAGCCTGCTGTGTGATCATGTTTAAATCTATACACCGCTGGTTGCCGTGAGTGACAGTCATTAGCCTCTGGGATATGATAGGTCTCCATTGGTTGGCTACTGTTTAGCATGCCTGTGGTGTGACGGTCAAATTGACTGTGTGGGACCATTGTTTTAAATCTGTCATATCATGTCCTTTAACCACTCTGTATCAATCTAGCTAGCTAGCCAGCGATGTTATGACTAGCGACCTTATTGGTAGCTACCCTGAAAGAGAGAAATCAGCACAGAACGTTCTTTAGCTGCTGAGAATGTGCTATATACACAGACATGGTGAATGTTGATCTCAATCTCCAGAAAACATTGCATTCCCCGGAACATTAACCATTGTACTCAAATGCAACCTTCAAAAAATGGCAGCCGAAATCCCTCGAACATTAACCAGCTCTGACTTAGACCATAAAGGTCAGCCTTCTATATCTGGGACTTAGCATACTATTTTATTGACATTTCCAGTCCACAGTACTGACTGAGTGTTCCGTAGTTGATTTTTCATTCTCCGATCCCTCCTAATGGTGTTACAGTACAACATTTCCCTCTCTTCCCCCAGATTGACAGGTAATGCCTGGAATAAACTTGAGGAAGGCCCTTGGGTCAAAGCGTTGCCAACAGGAGCACAGCAGGAGCATCTGACAGTATCTAACGGGTATCTCTCTCTGTCTCCCCAGACTGACAGGTAATGAACCCCTGTCCATCCTACCGCTGAGCTCCCAACCCGAGGAGAACGTGGGCAGGGCCCACTACAAGCTGTGCGACCGGCTCAAACTGGAGAAAAAGCAGAGGCGGATGTGTCGACGAGACCCGGGTGTGGCCGAGACCCTCATGGAGGCCATCAGCATGAGCGCCCTGGAGTGCCAGTACCAGTTCCGCTTCGAGAGGTGGAACTGCTCTTTAGAGGGCCGCTACAGAGCCAACATTTTAAAGAGAGGTAGGGAAAGAAAAGCTTCTCAACTTCATATATCAGTATACATGTAATATGTTCTGAGTTAAACTTTTCAGCATGCAGATAACTCATGTTCATGGGTGGAGGGGGAGACATTTTTGCAATTTATGCTGCCATCATTGAATGGTATAACATTGAATGGCCATAGTAGATAGTACAGTAGAGTGTTGTAGGTTATTTTTAATGTGATGTCAACATTCAATGGCTTATTTTGACACTGGTGGCTTATAACTGATATCTGATTCTTTCCCTTGCTCCATATCTCTCTCCAGGTTTTAAGGAGACAGCCTTCCTGTATGCCGTCTCCTCAGCAGGCTTGACTCACGCCATGGCCAAGGCGTGTAGCGCCGGGCGGATGGAGCGTTGCACCTGTGATGAAGCACCAGACCTGGAGAACCGCAAGGCCTGGCAGTGGGGCGGCTGTGGAGACAACCTGAAGTACAGCAACAAGTTTGTCAAGGACTTCCTGGGCAAACGCTCCAACAAGGACCTGCGTGCCCGCGTGGACATGCACAACACTAATGTGGGCATGAAGGTGAGTGTAGAGTGGAGCCGTGTTGGATGATGCAGTGCATTTGATATTGTTGATTCATGTGATGGGACCACAACTCACAACTCGTCACCACTGTTGCTGTAAAAAGGACTATATGAATAGTTGATGGTTGATTGACTGATTGACTGGTTGATTGAGTGATTTAGTTATTGATTGATTGATTGTGGAGTTTGATATATCTAGGCCTTGTAGAGCTACTGAATGCGTTGCCCTCTCTTGAGATAGTTGAGTTCTATGAGCGTATTCTAGGGTGAATATATTCTCCTACATACACATCTCTACATATATAATGTTGGGTTGTTAAATTATTGTTCTCTAAGTTGACATCAGTCAAAAAGACACAGCAAAATTACCAGAACCAGTGAAAATTACCAGATAGGAATTTAATGTGACCACGAGAGGAATAACAATGACAGAGTTTTTATGACTACATTCCAGTGGTCAACAGAGAAACATTTACCCACATGCTGTGGTTATTAAACACATACTATAGATTCTAAAGCACCCACTTAATAGGAAGATAAAAGGCCAGCCTAAATCACTTAAATTGACTGCTAAATTCAGTCAAATAAGATAACTCTCATTTATCAACCTTTGGTTCTCCTTCTCAAATTAGAGAGATAATAGCCTTCGTTTGTGCCTTGGCGGGAGTAGACAATTGTTTGTGGTGAGGGAACGAGGGTTTGGTTTTTCAGCTTGGATGTGATTTTAATAGTAAAATCAAAAAGAAGAGAGAATGGTCTTAAATTGTCAAGCCAAAGCAAAGTCAAGGTCCTGGCATCCGTTAGCTTTACTCAGATTTTCTCATATTGTGGCCATTTTCATTTTTAGTATGAATTTAAATTATAGCAGAAGCACACTTCCCCAATTGTTAGCAGACAGAAAGCTCTCCCCAAAGACCCATGGTGTGCTCTTCCTCTTCAACTCGGCTCTCCAAATCCATTCTCTCAGGACATTTGATTTGTGATAAAAGATTTACAACGCTGTTTTCATTCAGGTTTTTTCTTATTTGCACATGTAGTGAGGTGTACCACGTCCCATATGAAGCACAAACCTTGGAATGTGCTAGGCTATGCATCCCTAGAACAGTTTAAAGCTGACATCTCAAATGTTCTTGAACTGAACTGCAAGTGTGGCGAATATGCACCACGTCTTTCTTATCCCCCAAGCTGTTTCCCAGTGTGTGAGAACAGACCCGGAGAGAAACAGTCTGTCCAGTCCAAGCCTCCTTTGGAGAATATGCATTATGGATTTTCACACAACTTTTTTATGTTGTGGTCAGTTGATACTGACTGAGCTGTACACAAATGAACCATTGCCTGCCACAGAGAGTTCAAGCTATGTCGCAACGTGTACTATTTACTGTTGTGCTGTATTTGACCAAGCAACAACCCTTTCACTCCTGAAAATGTTACTTTGTCGAACATTAACGGTCAGAAGTGGTCTCTCAAGTTGAACTGAGTCCATATTCCATGCCATTTGTTGAATAGATCTCATTATATGCATTTTGAGAAATCTTCAGGCCTCAACATATTTGACGTAAAATAGATTTGTTTAGCTTTCCACGTGCTGGCCTAACTGCAGTATTATGGAGTTGGCCTGGTGAAAGAGATGGACCTGTCTCCCAAGAACAGGGGCCAGGTTCTGGGTATCCTGTCTCCTTCTTTCCCATGGCTGTGGAATTCAAGGGATCTTTTCTTCAGAAAAAGTGCCTCAGCTATGTCCTCTACTTACTACTAGTAATAACCATGAGGACTTTAAGCAAACTTGATTACCCAATATTATCATAACAGTATGTATCGTCACTCCCACCCACAAAGATTCTCTTTTAAATTATTGCTTATAGTGTACCACATGTTTTGGTATTTGGTCGGGAAGTGACGTCAGTGTGACAATGTTGTCATGTAAATTGTTATTATGTTAATGACAGTTTATCACCAATAAGTAGAGCCTCTTGATAATCTAACTCTGTGGTGGGAGTATCAGCAGAATGGCCTCGGTGCTCATTACATTTTAATACATTGATGTCCCGTGTATGATATGAGTAAAGTCTTCATATTGGAGATTATTAATTATGATATTAGGACGTATTACATAGACCCATTGTGCTGTAGAAAGTACAGGGGAGTGTCTCAGTAGTTTTCTTCTTCTTTGAAACATTGCTTACTATACAAAGTATAAAGTCGGTCAAAGTTGATTTTATGTTGTTCTCAGGCTGTCCCTTTGATCCCCTGTGGTGGCTGACTGTCTGTATGTTCCTCTCCTCTCCCACCACCAGGTGATCAAAGCCGGGGTAGAGACTACCTGCAAATGCCATGGCGTCTCAGGCTCCTGCACCGTCCAGACATGCTGGAGGCAGCTCTCGCCCTTCCATGAGATCGGCAAGCAGCTGAAACAGCGCTACGAGGCCTCTCTGAAGGTGGGCAGCTCCACCAACGAGGCCACGGGGGAGGGAGAAATCTCCCAGGCCCGGCCCCAGCAACAGCCCTTACCAGGCCCCAGCAATGACCCAATCCCACGCACCATGGACCTGCTCCACATCGAGGACTCGCCCAGCTTCTGCCGGCCCAGCAAGTACTCGCCAGGCACCTCGGCCAGGAAGTGCTACAAGGACAAGAACTGCGACGCCATCTGCTGCGGCAGGGGCCACAATACCCAGAGCCGCGTGGTGACCCGGCCATGCCAGTGTCAGGTGCGCTGGTGCTGCTACGTCGAATGCAAGCAGTGCACGCAGAGAGAGGAGGTCTACACCTGTAAAGGGTAGCCCAGTCTTAGAGGAGAGAGCAAGACAATGGAGTTGGAGGACCTTTATAAGCACTTTGAGGGATTTTCTGTCGTGTGGGTTTGGTTCTAATGCCCTGTGGCCCCAGCCAATGGGGGTTGGGGTTGCAGCAGGAGATTGGCCTTGTCTGACAACCGGGTCAACACGTGTCTCATGCTTTCTGGTTGCAGAGTTAGAGCCTTGGATAAAGGCTACCTCGCCTATTCAACATCCAGTCAGATGTGTCAGTGAGAAAACGCAGCACTTGGCAGCTGTCTCCGGCTAGCATGCTGTTAATGAGGATCCAATAGAATGACTGTAATGGTAAAAGACTGGCTTTTGGGCCTTTCCCAATGTAGAAATGTGTGTGTTGGCAGCGAGTGAGGGTGCAGGGGAGTCAAATGACAACTCATATGGCAATCATGGCAACCATATTCTGAAACTGTTAAGAAGACAGGGTGTAAGATTTATTATACGCACACATATTTACACTCGCACACCAATGTGTGTATGCATATGTATGTAAATAAATTAAATTGTATTATAATGATATTATATACACTTGCCACTTCTCTGAATATGTTTAAACAAACCACTAACTACACAAATGTATTGTTGTTTGTGTGTTCTCGCTCTCTTTTGCTTTATAATTTCTTTTGACAAGGCCCTTTGGAAAGCAGCACATTTGTGTCCTTTGTGTCTCTCTGTGGATCATTTATGGACCCTTTGGGACTACTCCTTCCCGAGGAGAGGAAACACGCTCATTTGTCTTTGATTCTTTTTCGCTAGAGTGAAATTGTTGGTGAATACATTTCTGAGTACAGAAATTTCATTTTTTTTGCCAGTAATTTTAGGCTACTTTTGGGCGAACTCAACTAATGTTCAGGGAATAACTGAAACCACTATACTTATTTAGAAAGACTAAAAAGAAAAACTGAAAATCTGCATGTAATTGAAAGTTCAATGAGAGAATGGCTTTGCTTTTCTGAGTCTGGTGTCTATTACTGTCACCATGACAACAGGAGACCGACCACTTGACCAGTAGAGAATGCATCTTCCAATCAGCTGACTAATGCTAAGTAATAGCAACCCAACTATGTCACCTTGCTTCTTGGTACTTAGTTAGCACTCTGTTTAAAAAGGAAAAGCCAATCTTGCTAGTAATACTACTATAAAGTAAAGAAAACAGCAAACTATGGGTACAAGAGAAATGTAACCCCTATTTCTATACATACACTCATATCCTTCCTTCCTCTCTCTAGAGTGCACCATTTGATTGACAAGGATAAATGGTTGAGGTTGAAAATGAACAGTATTATGCTATGGAAACTAAAATCCATCTTGACATGTCTGCAAAATGGCTTCAAAATTAACACCCTGAGGCAAATGCGGTCTTTTACAGATAGTCCTGCTGAAGCTTAAGGTGTATTATGGTGACAAAATGTGTTTGCGACAACAAAGCAAATGTATGCTCTAGCTGTAGCCTATGCATTTTCTATCCATTGTTTGGGGCATAGCTAACAGAACTCTGTGACTGCAAAGGTACAATCTCCTTTTGTGTTGTTTTGACAGTAATTTTCTTTAAGGCAGGTTACCATTATGTTGTACAGTAAGATTTGTATGACTAACATTTAATATTGGATGTTTGAAGTTTAAAATGACTGGTGGCAAAGGCAGAGCCAACCCTGTAAACAGCTACAATAACTCGTCAGATGCAAAGTCATCTTTAGATTCCCTTTAGGTATACCGTCTTTGCCTTGTTTTAAGTGGGTGAGAATGAACTACTGAGTGAGGAACCCAACATTGTAAGATAGCCCCATTTACGCACTGAAGCCCCAGAAGCCCTTTATAATTTGCCTTTAAAGTATTTAAAGACCTTGTATTTATGAATATATACAGTGCAGATGTTTTTGTTTATTGTAAAAAGCAGTGGTTTATTCTCCTGTGGTATAGAGACAAGAATGAGGCACATGGTACAATCTCACAGACAATTAAAGAGGAAGTTGGTAGCAATAAGGAGGTTAGGACCAAGACATTTGATGCTGGGAAGGCAAGTGGTAAAATATAAAATATAAGGCTAAACCATGAAAATGGTTGCTGCTGTAAACTTTTGATTGTAAGTGATCATCAGTAAGTGAAAAACAAGTGCCAAACGAGTACCAACATTAGTAAATAGCATGCCAATACTCTCGAAAATAGCTTTGACCACCGACTATGATAGATAGACTACAGTTCGCCCACAGTTTTAAATCAGTGACGCTCACAGGATTTCTATCTGATTTGACCCACCATGATTTATTCAGAAAAAGCAGCATGCTCTCAGAAGGGAGTCTAGCCTAACGAAGGTTGGTTGGTTCATCCTCTAGAGCTGAATTCCAAACATTTTCAAAATGAGGAGACATGCCAAATAAAGACTGGTCAAAACATATACATAGAACTTTGCACGCTACATGGAAACCATAATGGCTCTGCTGAAAGCCTGAGCATAAATGCCTGCTTCCCACAGCTTCCACACTCCCCTGCCCAAGACTGTGGTTCTCTACAGTGGTCATTTATTGAATGGATACAAATGGTCAACAGAGTCATGGAGAGAGGAATACAGTATGCACATTGCATGTATTTTGTATGTTTTATATTCTACTTTTTTCAAGACAAAGGACGGCATGATACAATGGTTGTTCTTCAATGTCATTGTCTTAGTCCTTCATATTCTATTTTTGAACTCATAGCTCTGCACTGTGTAGATGTCAGAGGATCATGTATAAAAAAATCTATTTTATAGGAAAAATGAAAATAAAAGAAAGATAAATTATTTAAAAATATATTATGAGCATGTGTTCAATGTAAATAACATTAAGTCAAAACTGATTTTATATACTTGTATTTTTTACTCAGTTTATTTTCTTGAGGCTTGTATGGGGTTTTGGCTTCTTTGCGGTGGAGGCTTCAAGAGACAGTGAATACTGTAAAGTCAGCATAATTGTTCTTAAAGATAACTCTAACATTTGCCGTTCCTAAGCACAAAGCAAATCCTAACAAATTTAGAAAATCAACAATTCTCTTCCCTTTTTCAACTGTTTTATATACAGTACAACACATCGAAAGGCAACTCTAAAGGCTATTAAATGGATCATGATCAGCTGTTTTATGTCATTGACATTGCACAATACTACACAAGTATTTTTGTAGCATCCCGATTTGTAGCATGACCCATTTGTTTGAGGGGTTGGTGAGGGGTATATGGGTTCTGTCTGTACCCAGTAACATAGCCATCTGTGCAGATAAACACACTGACCAAACACAAAGTAGTATTGGTGCGAACTCATTCAACTATTGGTATACTCTGATGTTCTTGCAAAGGATCACAACAAATGATATTTAGAGGGTCACAATCACCGTGTACATTTTTGTTAGGATTTGTGCTGTGCTTGCTAATAACAAAACAAACATGTATTACCCTTTGTGATAATACTATACCAACAAAGCTTTGTCCATGTTCACTTATTCATGTCTTATGGGAACGTAAATTATTTTCCTCTACCTCATGTGTATAGCCTGTAGGTATAAACAGATCACGAATGACTGGTAAGAATGTATTTAAGTTATTTAACATCTTTGTAAAAACAAAGGCAAGAAAATCTGAAATAATAAATTAATTTTTAAATTATTTTAATGTTTGGTCTCATTCATACCCAGTGGTTATTTAGCTATTGCTAATTGGAACTTGGTCCGAGTCTAAGTAAGCAAACAGTAAAAGTTCTACAACACTAATATTCCATATTTCTTTCTCCCCATAACTCAAAGTAACTTTTTGTATGTATTTGTTTTATTTTATTTAACCAGGGAAGTCAATTAAGATCAAATTCTTCATTACAATGATGGCCTGGCAAAAGGCAAAAGGCTTCCTATGGGGACGGGGCTGGGATAAAAAACTATGTAAGACAAAATGGACAACACAGACAGAAGACACTGGCAACAGCAACCAAACAGTAGATGTGTTTGTGTGTATGTGCCGGCATGTGCAATGGTGTAATGTACTTAAGTAAAAAATACTTTAAAGTACTACTTAAGTACTTTTTGGGGGTATCTATACTTTACTATTTATATTTTTTACTTTTACTCCACTATATTCCTAAAGAAAATAATGTACTTTTTACTCCTTACATTTTCCCTGACACCCAAAGTACTTGTTACATTTTGAATGCTTAGCAGAACAGGAACATTGTCTAATTCACACACTTATCAAGATAACATCCCAGGTCATCCCTACTGCCTCTGATCTGGCAGGCTCACTAAACCCAAATTCTTTGTTTGTAAATTATGTCTGAGTGTTGAAGTGTGCCCCTGGCTATCAGTAAATAAATAAATAAATAAATAAGAAAATTGTGCTGTCTTTTTTGCTTAATAATATAAGGAATTCGAAAATATTTTGTTTTACTTTTACTTTTGATACTTAAGTATATTTTAGTGATTACATTTACTTTTGATACTTATATGTATTGTAAACCAAATATTTTTAGACTTTTACTCAATTAGTATTTTACTGGGTGACTTTCACTTTTACAGTTGACGTCGGAAGTTTACACACCTTAGCCAAATACATTTAAACTCAGTTTTTCACAATTCCTGACATTTAATCCAAGTAAAAATGCCCTGTCTTAAGTCAGTTAGGATCACCACTTTATTTTAAGAATGTGAAATGTAAGAATAATATTAGAGAGAATGATTTATTTCAGCTTTTCGGTCTTTCATCACATTCCCAGTGGATCAGAAGTTTACATACACTCAATTAGTACTTGGTAGCATTGCATTTATATTGTTTAACTTGGGTCAATGTTTCAGGTAGCCTTCCACAAGCTTCCCACAATAGATTTGTAACTGACTTAAGTTTGTAGGCCTCCTTTCTCGCACACACTTTTCAATTCTGCCCACAAATTATTTACAAGACTGAGGTCTGGGCTTTGTGATGGCCACTCCAATACGTTGACTTTGTTGACCCACTGGAATTGTGATGCAGTGAATTATAAGTTAAATAATATGCCTGTAAACAATTGTTGGAAAAATGTATTGTGTCATGCACAAAGTAGATGTTCTAACCAACTTGCCAAAACTATAGTTTGTTAACAAGAAATGTGTGGAGTGGTTGAAAAACAAGTTTTAATAACTCCAATATCCTCTCTGAATGACCCATCCCGGATCTGGTATAATTTTCATCAGCAACGCTGAATGGCATAGCGCCACAGTCAAATAATATTACTAGAAAATATTCATATTCATGAAATCACAAGTGCAATATTGCAAAACACAGTTTAGTCTTTTGTTAATCCACCTGTCGTCTCAGATTTTGAAATGATGCTTTACAGCGAAAGCAATACAAGCGTTTGTGTAAGTTTATCGATCGCTCGACAAAATAATATGTACACTTAGCATCAGGTAACTTGGTCACAGAAATCAGAAAAGAAAACTTTAGAGTGTTTTCTATCCTAACTTGTCAATTATACGCATATTCTAGCATCTGGTCCTGAGAAATAGTCCGTTTACTTTGGGAATGTTATCTTTCCAAACATAAAAATAGTGCCCCCTAGCTTCAAGAGGATATAAGTGTATGTAAACTTCCAACTTCAACTGTACTTGAGTCATTTTCTTTTAAGGTATGTTTACTTTTACTCAAGTATGACAATTTGGTACTTTTTCCACCACTGGGCATGTGTGTGGTGTGTGTCAAGTAAAACATCACTCTTCCTTACATAAGGCAATGCAAACTAGTAACACCAGGTGATAACTAGAGACAACTACATGTCTCAACAACCTGTTAATTGAATTGTCCTTTGAACTCCTCCAGGGACACCAGGTCCTGTGGCTTTAGGTTGGCTTGGAGAGAATTCCAGCACCCTGGGGGCTGAGTAAGGAAATAAACTTTTTCCATGCTCGGGTTCTATTTTTCGGGACTGTTAGCATAAAACAAGATTGAGGTTTGAGCTTGTATGTGTTTTCATTTTGAGCTAGAACAGGATAAATAAAATGGCCTAATAAATTAGAATGTACCAGTGTCAGAGCCTGCATATTGCTAGTGATGTCCACCCGAGAGAAAAGTACAACGAATCGTCTCTTTTCTGGCGGCAAAGGAAAAACAAGTCTGTGCCTGTAATAAACCCCAACACGCAGCTTGAGTGTCCTGACAAGGTTCTCTACATGGGTGGTGAAGCTCAACTTCTCATCCCTTGAACTCCCAGATATGTGTACATATTGACTTGATCTATAGAATGTCCTTCCAAGGTAGTAATTACACGGTTGTCAGTGTTTAGTACTATTAAATACCATGCATTTTGTTTTAGAGGAATTCAGAACAAGCTTCAAATCATACAGATTCTGTTGAATGATGTTAAAGCTGTTTTTGAGCTTTATCAAATGCCAAAGTCAAACTGCTGCTACTTGAATAGAGAACAGTGTCATCTGCATAAAAATGTAAATCAAATCAAAAGTATTTATAAGCCCTTTTTACATCAGCAGATGTCACAATGTGCATATACAGAAACCCAGCCTAATACCCCAAACAGCAAGCAATGCAGATGTAGAAGCACGGTGGTTAGGAAAAACTCCCTAGAAAGTCAACAGCCTAGGAAGAAACCTAGAGAGGAACCAGGCTCTGAGGGGTGGCCAGTCCTCTTCTGGCTGTGCCGGGTGGAGTGTAAGAGTACATGGCCATTAAGGCCAGATTGTTCTTCAAGAAGTTCAAATCTTCGTAGATGACCAGCAGGGTCAAATAATAATACATCAGCAGTCTCCATATGTCTTCCAATATTGTTGATCTAGATAATAAACAACAGGGGACCTACAATAGGTCCTTGAGGCACACCCGAGCACAACTCTACAGTGTCCGACATACAACCATCTGCCTTAACACACTGGGTTTGATTTGACAGGCAGTTCACAAATCACTCCAGAACATGACCAGTAATCCCAATACAGTCCAATCTCTGCACCAAGACAGTACGCTCCACATGTCAAACGCCTCTATGAATACAGATATACAATGCAACTTCTTATCCAGGGCACAGTGAATACCCCACTGGGCACAGACTTCAGTTCGATGGCTAGGTTTTATTTATACTTGGTTGAGTTGTCAACTAACATGAATTCAATGAAAAATCAACCCAAAAATGTCACCCTGTCATTGGACTTAGGCTCAACGTTATGTGAAAACAATAAGAAATCCCTTACATTTATTAGGCCCTAATCTATGGATTTGACTGGGCAGGGAGCCAGGCCCACCCACTGGAGAGCTAGGCCCAGCCAATCAGAATTCATTTTTTTCCCAACAAAAGGGCTTTATTACAAACATATCCCTCAAGTAAAGAAGCTAGGCTGGCGTGGTTACACATGGTCTGCGGTTGTGAGGCTGGTTGGACGTACTGCCAAATTCTCTAAAACAACATTGGAAGTGGCTAATGGTAGAGAAATTAACATTCAATTATCAGGCAACAGCTCTGGTGGACATTCCTGCAGTCAGCATGCCAATTGCATGCTGTCTCAAACCTCAAACCTGTGGCATTGTGCATTAGAGTGGCACTTTATTGTCCCTAGCATAAGGTGCACCTGTGTAATGATCATGCTGTTTAATCAGCTCCTTGAAATACCACATCTCTCAGGTGGATTGATTATCTTGACAAAGGATAAAATGCTCACTAAGAGGGATATAAACAAATTTATGCAAAACATTTGAAATAAATATGTTTTTTGTGAGTATGGAACATTTCAGGGATCTTTTATTTCAGCTCATGAAATATTGGACCAGCACTTCATATGTTGAGTTTATATTTTTTGTTCAGTGTAGTTTTTCACGTTGATTCAACTTTATCACAAAACATTTTGGGGTTGAAATGACTTGGAAACAACGTTGATTCAAGCAGTTTTTGCCCAGTGGGTATCATTCAAAACCTTCAAACATGATTACATCTATGTCGGCGCCATGGATTTCAACATGGCGCCGACAGAGATGGTCGCCTCGCTTCACGTTCTTAGAAAACTTTGCATGTATTTTTTTATTTTTTATGTAGTATTTCTTACACTGTTACCCCAGGAAATCTTAAGTCTTATTACATACAGCCGGGAAGAACTCAGGACAATGGATCGGATCCCAGTAGGCGACCCAAAACAACGGCGCCGCAGAAGGGGCAGTCAGAGCGGTCAACTGGTCAGCCTCCATAGACTGGCACATCGCTCACCGCTCCCGAGTAAACTACTCGCCAATGTCCAGTCTCTTGACAACAAGGTAGACGATATTCGAGCAAGGGTTGCCTTCCAGACATTCCAACATGACTCACTCGGGATAAGTTATCAGAGTTGGTACAGCCACCCGGTTTCTTCACGCATCGCACCGAGAGAAACAAACATCTCTCTGGTAAGAAGAAGAAGAGGGTACATGCCTTATGATTAACAAATCATGGTGTGATCATAACAACATACAGGAACTCAAGTCCTTTTGTTCACCTGACCTAGAACTCCTTACAATCAAATGCCGACTGCATTATCTACCAAGATAATTCTCTTCGATTATAATCACACCCCCCAAGCAGACACCTTGACGGCCCTGAAAGAACTTCATTGGACTCTATGTAAACTAAAAACCACATATCCTGAGGCTGCATTTATTGTAGCTGGGGATTTTATCAAAGCTAATCTGAAAACAAGGCTCCCTAAATTCTATCAGCATATCGAATGCCCGAGCATCTCGAATGCAGACTGAGGGGCTGCGACTCTGGCGCCTCCGGACTGAAGGGCTGCGACTTTGGCGCCTCCGGACTGAAGGGCTGCGACTAGAGCATACAGGTTGCAGTGGTGGGTGGTATAAGGTGCTTTAGTAACCGGCGATGTTGTGGAGAGACAGTCCGATATTGGTAGACAAGCGATATTGGTAGACAGGCGAGTATTATCCAGGCTAAAAACAGGGCTGGTATCCACGCTTGGTGCGTGGAAGAGGCACCGGATGAACCGGGCTGTGGGGGAGCACTGGAGCTCTGGTGCGCAGCCTTGGCACCACTCCTTCAGGCTGGATGACCACTTTAGCCCGGCCCCTCCAGAGTGCCGGCACAGGTCGAACTGCGCTGTGGGGGAGCACTGGAGATCTGGTGCATACAAAACGCACATCTCCCTTAGGCTCAATGCCCCCATTCGCCCGGCATGAGCGGAGCGCAGGCATAGGGCGAACTGAACCCTCCCAACGCCCCAGAGACACAGTACGCAGAGCCGGCGCAGGATACCCTGGACCGAACCTGCGCACCGGAGACCAAACAAGCTGAGCTGGCACAATCCGCCCTGGCTGGATGCCCACTCTCGCATGGCACTTGCGGGGGGCTGGCCTACAGCACTCCGGGCTATGAACGCGCACTGGAGACACCGTGCACTTCCTCGCATAACAAGGTGCCTGACCAGTACCACAATGCTTCCGGTAAGCATGGGGAGTTCGCTCAGGTCTCTGCCTGACTCCACCAATCTCCCCGTGTGCCCCCCCCCATTTTTTTGGGGGGGGGCTGCCTATCTTGCCTGTTGCGCTGCCTTACCTCCTATCGCCGCCGCTCAGCTTTAGCTGCCTCCAGTTCTTCTTTGGGGCAGTGATATTGCCCAGCCTGTGCCCAGGGTCCCTTACCGTCCAATATCTCATCCCATGTCCATGAGTCCAACACTTTCTGCTCCCTGTTACCCCGCTGCTTGGTCCTTTTGTGGTGGGTAGTTCTGTAACGGCTTGCATCGGAAGAAGAGGAATCATCGGACCAAAACGCAGCAGGGAACATGTTCATCTTTAATAATTGCACTAACACTGAATAAACAAAACAAGAAAAAGGAAAACTGAAATAGTCCTGCAAGGTGAATAACACTAAGATGGCAACACAGGTTCCCAATCAGAGACAACGAAAGACAGCTGTCCCTGATTGAGAACCATACCCGGCCGAAACATAGAAATACAAAAACCTAGACATACAAACATAGAATGTCCAACCAAATCACACCCTGACCAAACTAAAATAGAAACATACAAAGCAATCTACGGTCAGGGCGTGACAATCATGGACAAACTGAAATGGCCACCAACACAGACAGCGTGGTGAAGAAGGTGCAACAGCGCCTCTTCAACCTCAGGAGGCTGAAAAAATGTGGCTTGTCACCGAAGACACTCACAAACTTTTACAGATGCACAATCGAGAGCATCCTGTTGGGCTGTCGCAACTGCTCCGCCCACAACCGTAAGGCTCTCCAGAGGGTAGTGAGGTCTGCACAACGCATCACCGGGCGCAAACTACCTACCCTCCATTTACGCCTACAGCACCCGATGTCACAGGAAGGCCAAAAAGATCATCAGGGACAACAACAACCACAGCTTCTGCCTGTTCCCCCCACTATCATTCAGAAGGCGAGGTCAGTACAGATCCATCAAAGCTGGGAACGAGAGACTAAAAAACAGCTTCTATCTCAAGGCCATCAGACTGTTAAACAGCCATCACTAACATTGAATGGCTGCTGCCAACATACTGACTCAACTCTAGCCACTTTAATAATGGAAATTGTATGAAAAAAAATGTATCACTAGTCACTTTAAACAATGCCACTTTATATAATGTTTACATACCCTACATTACTCATCTCATATGTATATACTGTACTCTATACCATCTACTGCATCTTGCCTATGCCGCACGGCCCTCGCTCATCGATATATTTATATGTACATATTCTTATTCATTCCTTTACACTTGTGTGTATAAGGTAGTTGTTGTGAAATTGTTAGATTACTTGTTAGATATTACTGCACGGTCGGAACTAGAGGCACAAGCATTTCGCTACACTAGCATTAACATCTGCTAACCATGTGTATGTGACCAATACCATTTGATTCGATTTGATTTGAAATACCACTCAAAATATTGTTTTCCTGGAGGTACACCTTATTAAGCTGCTTATGACTAGGGACTCCAATACCTTTGCCAGAATAGACATATGGGCCGTTATTCAGTAGAGTAGGATCACCTCCTTTCTAAAGAGGTAGGACAATGAGGTAGGACAAATGCTGACTTCCACAACTTGGGTATTTCAGAAGATTCTTGGATGAGATTAAAGATGCATGTTAAACGGGGATCAATCAGTGATGTAGTGGTACTGAAATACAGTAGGTGTGTAAAACTCTGATCACTGTTTGCGGTGAATAAAGTAACGCTCCTGCTTAACTTTCAATGCATTTTCTACAAAGGGGGTAAACCCTCGTGCAAAATAATAAAGATGAGGTGCTGAGAGTAGTGAAGCTACAGAGAGCGAGAGGTACCCACCACAACACATCCCGTGTTGTGGAGTGATGTCACACACAAGGAAGGTCATGTCTACGAACTGAGTTAAGTCATGCCGAAATAAGTGTTTATTAGAATCTGATACCCACTCCTGTTGGATTACCATATACAGCATGGAGACTCACGCACTATTTGCTATGACATTTCAAATGTCTTCCCCCGATGCCCAAGGGTAGCATTTTAAAATTATTATAAAACCCTACGATTGTCTTCTGTCATTGTACAGTAAACATTTCAATCTGTCATGGTGTCCGTTTACCAGAAAGTCAAGCACAATTATTTTCTAACTCATTAATATGAAATATTACTACAAACATTTCAGTCTGTTTTGGTTTACACAGAACAGGACATGTTTGCCAAAACTGATACAATCTCCTTGTTGAACTCCTATTATTTCAACAAGCCCAATTCCCCTACCAGATGTGTAAAGAATTTTGTTTCTCAACAACCTTCACGAGGCGAAGCTTCTCATTGCTCCATGCGCACAAGCCTGGAAGCCCTGACTTCATCCAAAAGAATGAGACTTGAGTCCCTGAATCTGAGTCTGTGAAAAATAACCTCCCATCAGATTGTGAAAAACAAAACCCAATTACAGGGAGTGTATCTGTTCTAATACCTAAAACATCACTAGAAAAGCCCTGTGGTATCCTCAACACGTGTAGTTGAATCAACCAGACACTACAGTTACAAGCAGCAGGGACCTGGTCTTAGATATAACTCCCCAGGGTCCTACTCGCCTTGCCCTGAGGAACAGTGTGTCCTGAATATTCCCTGCTCGGCCCGGACCCCTCCTTACTTCCTGCCCAGTACCAGGCTCTAATATGAGCTGTAGCTCTGTGGTGTGCTGTAATCCAGCAAGGTTTTGACAGCTGTTACCATAGAGGAAGTGGGTGCAGCTAGAGCACAGACCAACTAAAAAATAGTAAAACATTATCTAATACACGCCTCAAATACCCCCCCCCCCTTACTCTCTCTCATTCTCATCCTTCTGGTCTGCTGAGGCACACAATAGGATAGGTCTGAGGCCGTCAAGCTTAGTGAATAAGGCTATAAGATAACCCTTGAAATGCTGAAAATTACATAAAATCTTTTAAAAAAAGAGAGAAAAGTGCCAACAGGGGTCATTTATGACCCCAAATTGAGAATGATTAGACGTTTTTGTATGTTTTTAATATTTTTAACAGATATTTTTATCAATTTCATCCATAGCCACTTGTTATGAACATCTATCTGTTAATCATTCAAAGTATTGTGTTTCTGTAATACTCAGAGGCTGTGATTGAGCTAATTGAGCTAATCTGACATACCGGTATGTCCACCGATATGGTTGATATAGGTGATATGGGCGCAGTTGTTCAGGGAGCTGTGAATCTTTTTTGCACAATAAATCTTTCACTACTTGCAAAAATGTGGAAGGATTATTCAGATTAAATTTGTAAAACAAAAATAATCATTATGGGGTATTGTGTGTAGATGGGTGAGAAAGAAATATATGTAATCATTTTGAATTCAGGCTGTAACACCACAAAATGTTGAATAAGTCAAAGGGTATGAATCCTTTCTGAAGGCACTGTATTCGTAGAGGTTTTGCTAAGGAGTGTTGATTGTGGTGTAGTTAATTTCTTTGTAATTGAATGCAGTGTTGAGGCCCAGGAGGTGCGGGCCAGAGAAGTTGCTACCACTTAGCTACTACTAAGTGAGTTACTGCTGCTTGGTGAACTAGAATGCAACCTAGAAGAGACTGTCAAGACTGGCCAGTGACAGAAATTTAACAATTGTATGAGAGATGCAGAGAGTGTTTATCAAACACCAGTTACGCAAAAGCTCAACAGTGCATATGATTGCAGACCTTTCATCTGAATGCTTCAACCATTCGTACAGTATCAAGGCAAAATATTTGTTGTCCAAGGACAAGCTCAGGACGAAACCCGGCAATGCCCTACCCTGTAAAAACACCTTAGCTCATACAGGTCTATGGAACGCACAGATTTAGACTTTTTTATTCGTCTTTTTTAGCTCTTTGGGAAAAAGTCAGTTCCTGTCTGGAAAGTGTGATAGGAAGGGTCTGTAGGCTCGGCAGTACTGTATGTGCCTTAGCTCGCTCACTTCCTGCACCCTGCCCAATAACGTCCCCTGTTTACAACTGTTTTTGATTGTTGTTAAGTACCTGTCAAGGTTCCCACTTGTCCCTCTTGCCTGGAAAAACATGTGAGCTCAGCATTTCTCAAAACAGGAGCAAAATAAAATGCACCAGGTGGAGGGAAAATACAGATGTAGTATCTTAATTTGATCACTCTTTTGTTGGTGGGAATTTCCCTGCAAAGCAGGACATGCAATTTTGTAGGGTATTCAAGGTTTAAAAGTACATTTCCACTTTAAAATGTCAGACTTGATTTTACCTATCCTCGGTGGGAACCAGGCTTCCCTAAAATGGGAAGTCTGGGGAAGAGGGTTCGGAACCCAATGTAAATCAGTGACACCTTGCAACACATTAAAACAATCAAATGCCTTGCTTGGTGGAGCTCAAAAGGTTTGTGCGTTAGGAGAAACAGTGGGTGAGGACTAAACATGTCAACAAAACAAGCACTGGTGACAAAACATTTAAGAATGAAATAAGGTAAAGCTGCAGCAAGAGGGGAGAAAAGGTCTACAAAGCTGTCCGTATCAATATTTTTCATTATGCCATTTCTGAAGGGATGAAATGGCTGTAAACGCTAGCACGAAGGACAAGTAGCTAGCCAACATTAGATTTGTGTTGAAAAAAGTCAGCTAACCTGGTAAGCTACTTACAGTGGGGCAAAAAAGTATTTAGTCAGCCACCAATTGTGCATGTTCTCCCACTTAAAAAGATGAGAGAAGCCTGTAATTTTCATCATAGGTACACTTCAACTATGACAGACAAAATGAGAAAAACAAATCCAGAAAATCACATTGTAGGATTTTTAATGAATTTATTTGCAAATGATGGTGGAAAATAAGTATATATAAGTACGCCGAGGAACTTAAAACTTACTACCCTCTCCACTACTGTCCCGTCGATGAGCATAGGGCGGTGCTCCCTCTGCTGTTTCCTGAAGTACACGATCATCTCCGTTGTTTTGTTGACGTTGAGTGTGAGGTTATTTTCCTGACAACACACTTCTAGGGCCCTCACCTCCTCCCTGTAGGCCGTCTCGTCGTTGTTGGTAATCAAGCCTACCACTGTAGTGTCGTCTGCAAACTTAATGATTGAGTTGGAGGCGTGCATGGCGATGCAATCGTGGGTGAACAGGGAGTACAAGAGAGGGCTCAGAATGCACCCTTGGGGCCCCAGTGTTGAGAATCAGTGGGATGGAGATGTTGTTACCTAACCTCACCACCTGGGGGCGGCCCGTCAGGAAGTCCAGTACCCAGTTGCACAGGGCGGGGTCGAGACCCAGGGTCTCTTGATGATGAGTTTGGAGGGTACTATGGTGTTAAATGCTGAGCTGTAGTCGATGAACAGCATTCTCACATAGGTGATCCTCTTGTCCAGATGGGTTAGGGCAGTGTGCAGTGTGGTTGCGATTGCGTCGTCTGTGGACCTATTGGGCGGTAAGCAAATTGGAGTGGGTCTAGGGTGTCAGGTAGGGTAGAGGTGATATGGTCCTTGACTAGTCTCTCAAAGCACTTCATGATGACGGAAGTGAGTGCTATGGGGTGGTTGTCACGACTCCCACCGAAGTTGGCACCCCCCGCCTGTTCGGGTGGTGCTCAGCGGTCGTCGTCACCGGCCTACTAGCCGCCACCGATCCCTTTTTCTTTTCGGTTAGTTTTGTCTCATTTGTTACACCTGTTCCTATTTTGTGTGTGTTTGATTTTCTTCCCTATTTAGCGTATGGAACCCGCCCCTTTGTTGTGCGGGATTATTTTGATGTTCACGTTGTATCGTTGGTGTTGTTAGTGCTCTGGACCTTGTTACCTGTTGTTTTGGGTTGGTCAGTGTTTGCGCACTGCGTGTTGGGCATTTCATTTTGGTGCCGTATTAAAGTGCACTTTTCCCCTGGACCTCTCTGCTCTCTGCACCTGATTCCTCGCTACACACCTAGCCAGCCGTGACAGAATCCCGCATCTACAATATATGGAATCAGCAGGAGCAGCCACACCTCCTCTCCCATCGATGGAGGAGAGGGTCCTCCATCACACCACCGTTCTTCACCGGCTTGGGTCCGCCATGGATCAGATGATGGAGAGGATGGACCGATGGGAGAGGAGCGGCCTTCCCACCTCATCTCCAGCGCCCCCTCCACCAGCACCACCTACCCCTGCTTCAGCATCCGGCTCCGGGGCCCTGCATCTGGCGCTCCCCAGGGAGAATGATGGGAGGGCGGCTGGGTGTCAGGGGTTCCTCCTCCAACTGGAATTATACCTAGCTACCGTCCGTCCGACTCCCTCAGGGGAGGAGAGCGTGAGCGTCCTTGTCTCCTGTCTGACGGGGCGAGCCCTGGAGTGGGCATATGCAGTGTGGAATGGCCCAGTCTCAGCGAGGGATCACTATCCCGAGTTCACCCGCCGATTCCGGGCTGTGTTCGATCATCCACTGGAGAGCGGAGCGACGGGTGAACGGCTGTTCCCCCTGCGACAGGAGACGAGGAGCGCGCAGGACTTTGCCCTGGAGTTCCGGACCTTGGCCGCGGGAGTGGGGTGGAACGACAGGGCTTTGATGAACCACTGCGGACGTCCTCCACTCAGGGAGGATGTCCGCAGGGAGCTAGTGTGTCGGGATACTACTCTCTCATTGGATGAACTGATAGACATGTCCATTCGTCTGGAAAACCTGCTGGCTACCCGCGGGCGTCCGGAACGGGCCCTGTTGATTCCACCCCCAGGCCTTCCTGCTCTCATCCCCATGGAGTTAGGGGGGCTGCATCGAGAGGGACCGGAGGAGGAGTTTCCTCCTGCACCAGTTGTGGTCGGTGAGGACACACGGCCTACCGGTGCTGGAGGAGCTCGTCTTGGAGTCGGGAGGGCAGGCGGAGCACTAATCGTTCACCCCAGGTGAGTCTGCACAAGACTCACCCAGAGCTTCCTGTCGGCCAAATGTTTGTGCTAACCTCTTTCCCTGGGTTTTCTCCCTCTCTACAGCATAAGGCGCTAGTCGATTCAGGCGCAGCTGGGAACTTCATGGATCATGGGCTCGCCCTAAGGCTAGGAATTCCCCTGGTGTCGTTAGACCAACCTTTCCCTGTGCACTCCTTAGATAGCTGACCATTAGGGTCAGGGCTGGTCAGGGAGGCCACGGTGCCACTGGACATGGTGACGCAGGGGGGTCATAAGGAATGGATTAGTCTATTCCTTATTGATTCACCTGCGTTTCCAGTGGTGCTGGGGATTCCGTGGCTAGCTCATCACAACGCGGTGATTTCAGGGAGACAG
The DNA here is from genome assembly GCF_018296145.1 of Oncorhynchus tshawytscha. Classification (NCBI taxonomy): domain Eukaryota; kingdom Metazoa; phylum Chordata; class Actinopteri; order Salmoniformes; family Salmonidae; genus Oncorhynchus; species Oncorhynchus tshawytscha. The sequence goes on from NC_056438.1 coordinate 64,352,755, forward strand.
GCGGCTCATCGATGGTGGTCAGAGGAGTACTCAGGCAGGTGTATAGGAGTTTCCGTAGGTACGACTACGGTGGAGAGTCCAGACCAGGTTTCCACCGTGCGCTTTCCCTCTGAATATGCCGATTTGGCTTTCGCCTTCTGTAAGAAGAAGGTGACCCAATTAGCACCCCATCGTTGAGGGGACTGCGCGATAAACCTCCTGGAGAATGCTGCACTTCCCAGGAGTCACGTGTACCTATTGTCCCAGGAGGAGACAGTGGCTATGGAGACATATGTCACTGAATCTCTGGGGCAGGGGTACATTCGGCCCTCCACGTCACCCATCTCCTCGAGCTTCTTTTTTGTGAAGAAGAAGGAGGGAGGTCTGCGTCCGTGCATTGATTATAGAGGTCTAAATTCAATCACAGTGGGGTTTAGTTACCCACTACCTCTCATCGCTACGGCGGTGGAATCATTTCACGGGACACGTTTCTTCACAAAACTGGACCCGAGGAGTATGTATAACCTGGTGCGTATTCGGGGAGGAGATGAGTGGAAAACTGCATTTAGCACTACATCTGGCCATTATGAGTACCTCGTCATGCCATATGGGTTGAGAAATGCTCCAGCCATCTTCCAATCTTACGTAGACGAAATTCTCCGAGACCTGCACGGGCAGGGAGTGGTAGTGTACATCGATGACATCTTGATCTATTCTGTCACACGCGCCGCGCATGTGTCTCTGATGCGTAAGGTACTTGGGCGACTACTGGAGCATGACCTATATGTCAAGGCTGAGAAATGTGTGTTCTCCAAACAAGACGTTTCCTTCCTGGGTTATCGCATTTCCAACTCCGGGGTGGTGATGGAGTGTGACCGCGTTACAGCCGTGCGTAATTGGCCGACTCCGACCATGGTAAAAGAGGTGCAGCGGTTTTTAGGGTTTGCCAATTACTACCGGAGGTTTATCCACGGTTTTGGTCAGGTGGCTGCTCCCATTACCTCACTGCTCAAGGGAGGACTGGCACGCTTGCACTGGTCAGCAGAGGGGGGCAGAGCTTTCAGTCGTCTGAAGGAGCTGTTCACCAATGCGCCAGTGTTGGCGCATCCGGACCCCTCTTTAGCGTTCATAGTGGAGGTGGACGCGTCCGAGGCTGGGGTCGGGGACGTGCTGTCCCAGAGTGCCACCAAAGCTCCGCCCTTGTGCTTTTTTTTCCGAAGAAGCTTGGTCCGGTGGAGCAAAACTATGACGTGGGGGACCGGGAGTTGTTAGCTATAGTCGAGGCTCTGAAGGTGTGGAGACATTGGCTTGAGGGGGCTAATCACCCTTTTCTCATCTGGACTGACCATCGTAATCTCGAGTTTATCCGGGCAGCGAGGAGAATGAATCCGCGTCAGGCTAGATGGGCCACGTACTTTGCCCGGTTCGGTGTGAGCTCAGAGAAAGGCTCCTCGACACCTGCCTAGAGGGAAGTTACAGCCCCTCCCCGTTCCACAGCGGCCGTGGTCACACTTGTCGGTGGACTTCCTCACCGACCTTCCCCTGTCCCAGGGACATACCGCGATCCTGGTCGTTGTGGATCGGTTTTCTAAGTCCTGCCGTCTCATCCCGTTGCCCGGTCTCCCTACGGCACTGCGGACTGCGGAGGCTCTGTTTACCCATGTCTTCCGGCACTACGGGGTGCCGATGAGGACATCGTCTCTGATCGGGGTCCCCAGTTCACGTCCAGAGTTTTGAGGGCGTTTATGGAGAGGCTGGGGGGCTGGTCTTCAGATGAAGAAGTAAACCCCCAAGCTGAAAGAGAGACAAGAACAGCAAAATAACATGGTCCTTGTCATCATATGACAAACAGGGCAGGATGGCAGCACAAAATGTCACAAGGATGACTCAGGGCCCACAAGACATGCAGTTGCTCATGCCCAGGACATCGACTCAACATTCTACATGGTCATCACAACAGCCATCGAAAAAATCATCCTGCAGATGAAAAATTTGGAGAGTTTCTGTAAATATGGAGACAACTGGAAAAGGATGGGTGAGTTTGACCTGCGTGCCTACATAGGGCTGTTAATCTTAGCGGGTGTGCATAGGTCCCAAGGCGAGGCTACGTGTAGTCTCTGGGATGCAGAGAGTGGAAGGGAGATTTTCCGTGCCACGATGCCACTGAAAGTCTTTCACACTTTCTCAAGAATGCTACGATTTGACAACCATGAGTCAAGACCTGCAAGACGTGTGAGGGACAAACTGGCGGCCATAAGAGAGATTCTGGGAGAAGTGGGTGGAGCGCCTGCCATACCTCTACAACCCTGGGCCTGAAGTAACGGTGAATGAGCAACTGGTTCCATTCAGAGGTACATTTATATTTTCATATCTGTAATGTAAGGGATTTACACTGTTAGTTGTATTATGTATTGCTGTAATATCATAGATTTTTGTGATTGTTTTCAGTGACACTGATACTAATTACTGATAGTCATCTCTTTTGACAAAAGGTTGCTGTCCTTTCCGGCAGTAGGTGCCCAGCAAGCCAGCAAAGTATGATATCACGATATGGGTGGCCTGTGACGCACAATCCAGCTATGCTTGGAAGATGCACGACAACAGAGGGAAGCCGACTGGTAGAGGCCCGGAGAAGAACCAGGGATGCGGGTTGTGCTTGATGTGACAGATGGACCGAGGGGACACAATCCAACGTGTTCCAATTTCTTCTCCTCTTATGAACTCAGCCAGCAGCTCCTGAAGAGGAAGAACACCATGGTTGGCACAGTTAGAAAGAACAAGCCTGAGCTCCCCCCTGCATTCCTCCCAACAATGGGGAGAGAGGCCTTTTCATCAAAGTTTGCCTTCACTCCCACCACCACTCTAGTTTCTTACCTTCCAAAGAGGAACAAGAACGTGGTCCTCCTGAGCACACTGCACAAAACGGCTGAGATCAGTGATCGTGAGGACAGGAATCCTGGATTACAACCACAACAAAGGAGGCATGGACAACCTGGACAAGGTGATTGGAACTTACAGTTGCAGGAGGATGACTGCCCGCTGGCCCCTGGTCATCTTTCATAACATCATTGATGTATCCTCATACAATGCCTTTGTGATATGGAACAAGATCAATCCTACCTGGATGCTTGATAAGGGGAACAAGAGGATGGTGTTCTTGGAGCAGCTGGGAAAGGCACTTGTAACCCCACACATTCAAAGAAGGGAGCGCCTCCCCCGCACAGCAGCCTCTGCAGAGCTTGTGAAAGCTGTTCAGGGGGCTAAATCTTGTCCTGATCCACCTGATGCTGCAGCTGGGGTAGGTAAGAGGAGGAGTTGCCATTTCTGCCCCCAAAAGAAGGACCGTTAAACAAATACTATGTCCTGCACATGTAAGAAATACATCTGCAAAGTCCATGTACACACACTTGATTACTGTCCTACATGTGCTAGTTAGAGTTGATTGATTTATGTTCTTCACATTTTTGTTTTGTATCTATTATCTTATTTTATTCTTATTTATTGGTGTTGTTCATACACCTTGAGCATATCACTATGTTGACAAAAAGATCAAGACTGTTATTGTTTCCCTTCAATAAAATGCATTCAAAACTACTTTCTGCACGTTTCTGCTACTTTCTTAGGCTATACAAGTGCTATGTCTTGCAACACAAAATATTTTTATACCTATGCAGTACCTTTGGTAATAATAATAATAATAATGCATCTCTACTTTAGTAAATAAAACAATTATGACAGGTGTGTTGTAATAAAAACAAGTGGTGTTCACTGATTAAATGCAGTCTTTCTGCATTGTTAAGAGGGAAAACCCAGATATTCACAAAGTTTGTGATGAATGACAGGTTGCTTCTTCATGTAAAATAGATTTGGGGTTTGAAATTAAATTAAGCTGCTTTATTTTAGGGATTTAGTGAAGGCGGGTAATTTTTTTACCCTTAGGACAAGTGGAGTATACAGAATGTTAAGGCGACACAAGGGTTAAATCTGCTTGACCTCATTTCTACCATCATGTTACATGTGCAACCAGAGGGAAAAAAAACTTGAGACCACTTTTACTCCATACACAGAGATGTGTACAAAGCTCTCTTACCCTCCATTTGGCAAATGTGACCATAACTCTATCCTCCTGATTCCTGCTTACAAGCAAAAACTAAAGCAGGAAGTACCAGTGACTCACTCAATACAGAAGTGGTCAGATGACGCAGATGCTAAGCTACAGGACTGTTTTGCAAGCACAGACTGGAATATGTTACGGGATTCTTCCGATGGCAATGAGGAGTACACCACATCAGTCACTGGCTTCATCAATAAGTTCATCGATGACATCGTCCTCAAACAGGCAAAGTGTTAATACAGGACTAAGATTGAATCATACTACACCGTCTCCGATGCTCGTCGGATGTGGCAGGGCTTGCAAACTGTTACGGACTACAGAGTGTAGCACAGCCGCGAGCTACCCAGTGACACAAGCTTAAAAGATGAGCTAAATTAATTCTATGCTCGCTTCGAAGCAAGCAACACTGAAGCATGCATGAAAGCACCAGCTGTTCTTGACGACTGTGTGATCACGCTCTCCGCAGCCAATGTGAGTAAGACCTTTAAACAGGTCAACAATCACAAGGCCGCAGGGCAGATTGCCATGACGTGTACTCTGAGCATGCGTTGAACAACTGGCAATTGTCTTTACTGACATTTTCAACCTGTCCTTGACCTAGTCTATAATACCAACATGTTTCAAGCAAACCACCATAGTCCCTGTGCTTGAGAACACCAAGGTAACCTGCCTAAATGACTACCGACCCGTAGTACTCACTTCTGATGTCATGAAGTGCTTTGAAAGGCTGGTCATGGCTCACATCAACACCATTATCCCAGAAACTATAGACCCACTCCAATTCGCATAACACCCAAATAGATCCACAGATGACGCAATCTCATTTGCACTCCACACTGCTCTTTCCCACCTGGACAAAAGGAACACCTATGTCAGAATGGTGTTCATTAACTACAGCTCAGCATTCAACACCATAGCGCCCACAAAGCTCATCACTAAGCTAAGGACCTTGGGACTAACCACCTCCCTCTGCAACTGGATCCTGGACTCTCTCCCTGATCCTGGACTCCCAGGTGGTAAGGGTAGGTAAACAGTACATCTGCCACACTGATCCTCAACACGGGGGCCCCTCAGGGGTGCGTGCTAAATCCCCTCCTGTATTCCCTGTTCACCCATGCCTGCATGTCCAAGCACGACTCCAACATCATCATTAAGTTTGCCAATGACACAACAGTGGTAGGCCTGATCACCGACAACGATGAGACAGTCTATAGGGAGGAGTGTGGTGCCAGGATACCAACATCTCCCTCAACGTGATCAAGACAAAGGAGATGATTGGGGACTACAGGAAAAGGAGGGCAGAAAAGTTTCTACAGCTGCACCACCGAAAGCATCTGGTTGCATCACCGCCTGGTATGGCAACTGCTCAGCCTCCGACCGCAAGGCACTACAGAGAGTAGTTCATACGGCCCAGCTTCCTGCCATACAGGACCTCTATACCAGGCGGTATCAGAGGAAGGCCCTAAATATTGCTAAGACTCCAGCCACCCTAGTCATAGACTGTTCTCTCTGCTACTACACGGCAAGCGGTACCAGAGCACCAAATCTAGGTCCAAAAGGCTTCTTAATAGCTTCTACCCACAAGCCATAAGATCCCTGAACAGCTAATCAAATGGCTACCCAGACTATTTGCATTGACCCCCAACCCCCCACACCCCCATTTTTATGCTGCTGCTCTGTTGATTATCTATTTCTTTGTCACTTTACCTCTACCTATTTGACCTCAAATACCTCGACTAACCTGTGTCCCCGCACATTAACTCTGTACCTGTACCCCCTGTATGTAGCCTTGCTACTGTTATTTTATTGTTGCTTTTATTTCAGCTTATTTAGTAAATACTTTCTTAACACTTATTTTTCTGAAAACTGCATTGTTGTTTAAGGGCTTGTAAATAAGCATTTCACTGTTGTATTCGGCGCATGTGACAAATAACATTTGATTTTTTTGAACAACAGCAGTCAATCACCCAAGTTAACTGGTTAACATTGCCTAGCTTGCTAGCTACTTCCAGACATAAATGAGAGAACAGCTCAGTGACAATTTTACTCACCCTAGAAGAGCTGATTAGGCTGTTTTTATGTTATGCAGAGCATTGATGACTGCAACTGTGCTGCTGACAACAATTTACGTTTTCTTGCCAACGTTTACAGACACCGGCCATAATCATCGGGTGTTGAGCGTTTGTAAATTTGTCAGTTATTCTATGTTCTGGCACACTCAGACGGGAGTAGATAGCCAGAGCTAATATACCAGCTATGTCTATCAACAGTTGTCGCAGTGACGTTCTATTAAAATGGTTACTTACATAGTGGAGTCTTTTGTTAAGAAATGCAGCTAGCTAGCTAGGTAAACAATGAACCATAATCCCAACTCATGACGTTACTACCCTGCATGAATCTGCTAACTAGCTAACATTAGGCTATAACTAGCAAAGCAAATGGCTCTGAAATACAGTATGAATAATATTACTACACAGATACACGTAACGTTAGCTAGCTGACCTAACAACTGCAGTCAAACACCCATAGGTAGGCCTATCCATATAACCCATGGCATATAGGATATACCCTTAGGCTCTTGGGGCCTCTCTCTTCATCTGTAAACAGGCTTTCACAGCTTTGATTATCAGAGGACAGAAAACATCAGAAAGAGGCTTCATTATACTCAAATTAGACAGCACTGAATATTATATTGCAATCATTTACAATGATTACATCAAGATAGCTAGCTAATAGAACATTAGCTGATTACATTTCATTCACTTAGCTAAACAGTGTGTAAAGTTAGCTAGATATCTAGCTAGCAGCTCAATTGAGTTAGCCTATAAAGTGGCCTAATGTAGCCAGCTAGCTAGCCAGCTAATAATAGATAATCGTTTTTACATTTTAAAAATGTATTTACTTACTTGAATAGGTTCTGCCACTGCCTCCATTGTTTGGGTCCTTACAAAAACAAAATAATGGGCAATCTTCACAATATTTTGGGGGGAGGCAAAGCGCAACCAGCAGCCTTGTGGACGAATGGAGACAATGAAAAAAGTGTTTGTCTCAAGAGCGGTTTAGAACATATAAATTGCAGGCTGTCGGCCACAAGTAGCATAGTCAACAACTACCCGGACGGAAAACAGTGATGCATATAACACACAGCATCCCTTCTACGGGCATGAGGGGGGAAGGTTCTTGAAATTCAATCAAAATCTTGCCGCTGGGAGCCAGGAGGGCCATTCAAACCGTTTCTGCAATACAAAATTCTCCAGATCCCCAAGGGAGCCGTGACAACGATGAGATTTTGGAGGTATGGCAACACGGGACTAGATTTGCCCTAATGAGAAATTTCCATTCATTATAATTCACATAATAATTTACATTTCCTGTTGCCGGTTCAAAGTAATATCCTACACCTGTTCGCATCTGGTTGTGAGTTGTGCTAAGGTATTTGCTGTGAAGACAAGGAAAACTTTGTTTGAGCTCAAATGCTGGTCTGCTATGTGATAGTAGTGGAATCTTCGAGTCAGTTAGGTGTCTGAGCAAAGTGGTGAACGATCAACAATTTGGAGCAACTACCAACTCATATCACTCAATGCATTTGACACCAATGAGAATGAGAATCAATAGTTAGTAAACACATATGTATGATTAATGATGGGTGGATTTTAGCCTTACTAGTCATACACTATATACAGTGCATTCGGAAAGTATTCAGACCCCTTGACTTTTTCCTAATTTTGTTATGGTGCAGTCTTATTCTAAACATGTATTAAATTACAAATTGTCCTCATCAATCTACATGCAATTCCCCATAATAACAAAGCCAAAACAGGTTTTTAGAAATGTTTGCAAATGTATGAAAAATTAAAACAAACCTTATTTACATAACCCTTTGCTATGAGACTCGATATTGAGCTCAGGTGCATCCTAATTCCATTGATCATCCTTGAGATGTTTCTACAACTTCATTGGAGTCCACCTGTGGTGAATTCAATTGATTGCACATGATTTGCAAAGGCACACACCTGTCTATATAAGTTCCCACAGTTGACAGTGCATGTCAGAGCAAAATCCAAGCCAGAGCAAAAATCTTGTTTCACATGACAGCCCACTTGGAGTTTGCCAAAATGGACCTAAAGCGTCTCAGACCATGAGAAACAAGATTCTCTGGTCTGATGAAACCAAGATTAAACTCTTTGGACTGAATGCCAAGCGTCCCGTCTAGAGGGAACCTGGCACCATCCCAATGGTGAAGCATGGTGTTGGCAGCATCTTGGTGTGGGGTTGTTTTTCAGCGGCAGGGGCTGGGAGACTAGTCAGAATTGAGGCAGAGGTTTACCTTACAACAGGACAACAACCCTAAGCACACAACCAAGACAACGCAGGAATGGCTTTGGGACAAGTCTCCGAATGTTCTTGAGTGGCCCAGCCAGAGCCCGGACTTGAAGCCAATCGAACATCTCTGGAGAGACCTGAAAATAGCTGTGCAGCGAAGCTCTCCATCCAACCTGACAGAGCTTGAAAGGATCTGCAGAGAAGAATGGGAGAAAGAAAAACAAATACAGGTGTGCCAAGTTTATAGGTTCATACCTCAGAAGACTCAAGGCTATAATCACTGCAAAAGTGCTTCAACAAAGTACTAAGTAAAGGGTCTCAATACTTATGTGAATGTGATGTTTCATTTTTGTAATTTTTATACATTTGCAAACATTGAAAAAAACAGTTTTTGCTTTGTCATTATGGGGGATTGTGTGTAAATTGATGACGTAAAAAACGATTTAATACATAGTGGGTGTGCACGTCACGGGTGTGGCGTGCACACGTCCAGCTCCATGGTAAGGCGTGCCCACGCCCGGCCCCGTGGTGTGCTAATTCAGCCACACCCGTTTCTGACAGATGTATAAAACCGAGCACACAGCCATGCAATGTCCATAGAGAAGCATTGGCAGTAAAATGGCCTTACTGAAGAGCTCAGTGGCTTTCAACGTGGCACAATCATATTATGCCACCTTTCCAACAAGTCAGTTTGTCAAATTTCTGCCTTGCTAGAGCTGCCTGGTCAACTGTAAGTGCTGTTATTGAAGTGGAATCGTCTAGGAGCAAAAACGGCATAGCCGAGAAGTAGCAGGCCATAAGAGCTCACAGAACAGGACGCAGGGTGCGTTCTGAGCCCTCTCCTGTACTCCCTGTTCACCCACGACTGCGTGGCCACGCACGCCTCCAACTCAATCATCAAGTTTGCGGACGACACAACAGTGGTAGGCTTGATTACCAACAACGACGAGACGGCCTACAGGGAGGAGGTGAGGGCCCTCGGAGTGTGGTGTCAGGAAAATAACCTCACACTCAACGTCAACAAAACTAAGGAGATGATTGTGGACTTCAGGAAACAGCAGAGGGAACACCCCCCTATCCACATCGATGGAACAGTAGTGGAGAGGGTAGCAAGTTTTAAGTTCCTCGGCATACACATCACAGACAAACTGAATTGGTCCACTCACACAGACAGCATCGTGAAGAAGGCGCAGCAGCGCCTCTTCAACCTCAGGAGGCTGAAGAAATTCGGCTTGTCACCAAAAGCACTCACAAACCTCTACAGATGCACAATCGAGAGCATCCTGTCGGGCTGTATCACCGCCTGGTACGGCAACTGCTCCGCCCACAACCGTAAGGCTCTCCAGAGGGTAGTGAGGTCTGCACAACGCATCACCGGGGGCAAACTACCTGCCCTCCAGGACACCTACACCACCCGATGTTACAGGAAGGCCATGAAGATCATCAAGGACATCAACCACCCGAGCCACTGCCTGTTCACCCCGCTATCATCCAGAAGGCGAGGTCAGTACAGGTGCATCAAAGCTGGGACCGAGAGACTGAAAAACAGCTTCTATCTCAAGGCCATCAGACTGTTAAACAGCCACCACTAACATTGAGTGGCTGCTGCCAACACACTGACACTGACACTGACTCAACTCCAGCCACTTTAATAATGGGAATTGATGGGAAATGATGTAAATATATCACTAGCCACTTTAAACAATGCTACCTTATATAATGTTACTTACCCTACATTATTCATCTCATATGCATACGAATATACTGTACTCTATATCATCGACTGCATCCTTATGTAATACATGTATCACTAGCCACTTTAACTATGCCACTTTGTTTACATACTCATCTCATATGTATATACTGTACTCGATACCATCTACTGTATCTTGCCTATGCTGCTCTGTACCATCACTCATTCATATATCCTTATGTACATATTCTTTATCCCCTTACACTGTGTATAAGACAGTAGTTTTGGAATTGTTAGTTAGATTACTTGTTGGTATTACTGCATTGTCGGAACTAGAAGCACAAGCATTTCGCTACACTCGCATTAACATCTGCTAACCATGTGTATGTGACAAATAAAATTTGATTTGATTTGATTTGAGAGTGCTGAAGTGCGTGGCACATAAAAATCTTCTGTCATCGGTTGCAACATTCTCTACCGAGTTCCAAACTGCCTCTGGAAGCAATGTCAGCACAAGAACTGTTCAATGGGAGCTTCATGAAGTGCGTTTCCATGGCCAAACAGCCGCATACAAGCCTAAGATTAAAATGTGCAGTGCCAAAGGTCGGCTGGAGTGGTGTAAAGCTCGCCGCCATTGGACTCTGGAGCAGTGGAAACACGTTCTCTGGAGTGATGAATAACGCTATACCATCTGCCAGTCCAATGGACCAATCTGGGTTTAGCGGATGCCAGGGGAGTGCTACCTACCCCAACCCAATGCATAGTGCCAACTGTAAAGTTTGGCGGAGGTGGAATTATGGTCTGGGACTGTTTTTCACTTTTAAAAAAAATATTCCTTCAGGAGAAGTATCATCAAAATAAATACATACATATAAATAATAATGGAGAATGTGTTTCTTTCATTGGCTTACATACTTAGGGAGTGCGAAAAGCCCTGGAGATCCCATAGCAGTGTTTCTAGGGGGATTGGATAAACATAGATCTGTGTAGAAGCCTTATACTCTTGGCAGAGCTGATGATCTCGCGATTGCATCGGGGGAATTGGTGCACTTGCCAGGAGAGATGCAGGGTTAGCAACATTTTATTCTGAGAGGAAATTCCTTCTATTTCTCCATTATTCATCATGTTCTCTGAGGGGTTGGACGCTCTAAATGCTCTAGCAGAGACGAGTCCGAATAAAAACGATTCATCCCCATAGATATCCAACCAGGAAAGAAACGCATATCATATGTGAAAGTTGAAGGACATATGGGATACACACTTCCTATTGACTTCATCACTCAATAGTTGTACAATGCCCTCTTCAGAGGACGTGAATGGACCTACAGTGTAGAAGAATCTGGGCTAAGTATTGAAAAACAAGGACTTTAACAGTCTTCCCCCCACCGGACTTCCACATGTTATTTGCATCAGGGAGGCATGAAATATTGACCAGTTGGACGAGTGGAGAGGCTGTGCTTTCTCACAAAATCCACAGGTAGCCTACATTAAATGAAATGGCAGACTTCAACAAATTAGGTACATCAAATCAAATCAAATGTTATTGGTCACACACATATTTAGCAGATGTTATTGCGGGTGTAGCGAATTGCTTGTGTTCCTAGCATCAACAGTGTAATAATATCTAACAATTCATAACAATACACACAAATCTAAAATAAAAAAATGGAAATAAGAAATATATAAAAATGAGGTTGAGCAATGTCGGAGTGGCATTGACTAAAATACAGTAGAATAGAATACAGTATATACATTTAAATGAGTAAAGCAGTATGTAAACATTATTAAAGTGACTAGTGTTCCATTATTAAAGTGGCCAGTGATTCCATGTCTATGTAAACTCAGCAAAAAAAGAAAGGTCACTGTCAACTGCGTTTATTTTCAGCAAACTTAACATGTGTAAATATTTGTATGAACATAACAAGATTCAACAACAGACATAAACTGAACAAGTTCCACAGACATGTGACTAACAGAAATGGAATAATGTGACCCTGAACAAAGGGGGAGTCAAAATCAAAAGTAACAGTCAGTATCTGGTGTGACCACCAGCTGCATTAAGTACTGCAGTGCATCTCCTCCTCATGGACTGCACCAGACTTGCCAGTTCTTGCTGTGAGATGTTACCCCACTCTTCCACCAAGGCACCTGCAAGTTCCCAGACATTTCTGGGGGGAATGGCCCTAGCCCTCACCCTCCGATCCAACAGGTCCCAGATGTGCTCAATGGGATTGAGATCTGGACTCTTCGCTGGCCATGGCAGAACACTGACATTCCTGTCTTGCAGGAAATCACGCACAGAACGAGCAGCATGTTTGGTGGCATTGTCATGCTGGAGGGTCATTGGGCGTTCCTGGTGTAACTCGGGCAGTTGTTGTTGCCATCCTGTACCTGTCCCGCAGGTGTGATGTTCTGATGTACCGATCCTGTGCGGGTGTTGATACAGCGATCCTGTGAGGGTGTCGATACAGCGATCCTGTGAGGGTGTTGGTCTGCCACTGCAAGGACGATGAGCTGTCCTACCTGTCTCCCTGTAGCACTGTTTTAGGTGTCACACAGTACGGACATGGCAATTTAATGCCCTGGCCACATCTGCAGTCCTCATCGCTCCTTGCAGAATGCCTAAGGCACGTTCACGCAGATGAGCAGGGACCCAGGGCATCTTCCTTTTGGTGTTTTTCAGAGTCAGTAGAAATGCATCCTTAGTGTCCTGAGTTTTCATAACCGTTCCTACTTCATTAATTGTTTATGGTTCATTGAACAAGCATAAATCCTTTACAATGAAGATCTTTGAAGTTATTTGGATTTTGTGATGGCTATTTAACAGTCTGATGGCCTTGAGATAGAAGCTGTTTTTCAGTCTTTCGTCCCCAGCTTTGATGCACTTGTACTGACCTCGCCTTCTGGATGATAGCTGGGTAAACAGGCTGTGGCTCGGGTGTTTGATGTCCATGAGGATCAGGTGCTGTAGGTGTCCTGGAGGGCAGGCAGTGTGCCCCCTGTGATCCGTTGGGCAGACCGCACCACCCTCTGGAGAGGCCTGCAGTTGCGGTCGGTGCAGTTACCGAAGCAGGCGGTGATACAGCCCGACAGGATGCTCTCAATTGCGCAGGGAGTACAGGAGGGGGCTGAGTACGCACCCTTGTGGGGCCCCTGTTTTTAGGATCAGTGTAGTGGGGGTGTTGTTTCCTACCTTTATCACCTGGGGGCGGCCCATCAGGAAGTCCAGGACCCAGTTGCACAGGGCAGAATTCAGACCCAGGGCCCCGAGCTTGATGATGAGCTTGGAGGGTACTATGGTGTTGAAGGCTGAGCTATAGTCAATTAACAGCATTCTTACATAGGTATTCCTCTTGTCCAGATGGGATAGGGCAGTGTGCATGGCGATTGCATCGTTTGTGGATCTATTGGTGCGGTAAGCAAATTGAAGTGGGTCTAGGGTGTCAGGTAAGGTAGAGGTGATCCTTAACAAGCCTATCAAGGCACTTCATGATGACATAAGTGAGTGCTACGGGGCTATAGCAATTCAGTTCAGTTAACTTTTCTTTATTGGGTACAGGAACAATGGTGGAGATCTTGAAGCATTAGGGGATAGCAGACTGGGCTAGGGAGAGATTGAATATGTCCGTAAACACTCCAGCCAGCTGGTCTGCGCATGCTCTGAGGACGCGGCTAGGGATGCCATTTGGGCTGGCAGCCTTGCGAGGGTTAACACACTTAAATGTCTTACTCACGTCGGCTAGAACGAGAGGTCACAGTCCTTGGGAGCGGGTCACATTGAAGGCACTGTTTTTTCCTCAAAGTGGGTGAAAGAAGGTGTTTAGCTTGTCTGGGAGCAAGATGTCGGTGTCCACAACGTGGCTGGTTTTCCCTTTGTAATCCGTGATTGTCTGTAGGCCCTGCCACAGATGTCTCGTGTCTGAGCCATTGAATTCCTACACCACTTTGTCTCTGTACTGATATTTTGCCTGTTTTATTGCCTTACAGAGGGAATAACAACACTGTTTATATACGACCATACTCCCAGTCACCTTGCCATGGTTAAATGCGCTTTCAGTTTAGCACGAATGCTGCCATCTATCCACGGTTTCTGGTTTGGGTAGGTTTTAATAGTCACAGTGGGAACAACATCCCCTATACACTTCCTGACCATGTCCGTGTATACATCAATGTTATTATCCAAGGCTATCCAGGACATTTCCCAGGTTAAAACAATCTTGGAGCATGGATTCCGATTAGTTAAACCAGCATCAAAAAGATCTTAGCACGGGTACTTCCTGTTTGAGTTTCTGCCTATAGGAAGGGAGGAGCAAAATGGAATCATGTTCTGGGCGGGTAGAGACTTGTAGGCATCCCGGAAGAGAAAATAGCAGTGGTCGAGTGTTTTCTCAGCGCGAGTGCTACAGTCAATGTGTTAATAGAACTTTGGTAGCGTTTTCCTCAAATTTGCTTTGTTAAAATCCCCAGCTACAGAAAACGCTGCCTCAGGATATGTGGTTTCCAGTTTTCATAAAGTCCAGTGTAGTTCCTTGAGGGCCGCCGTGGAGTCGGCTTGAGGGGTATATACACGGCTGTGACTGTAACTGAAGGATAAATATCTTGGGAGGTAATACGATCAGCATTTGATTCTGAGGTATTCTAGGTCAGGTGAACAAAAGGACTTGAGTTTCTGTACGTTATCACAATCACACCACAAGTGGTTAATCATAAAACATAAAACGCCCTTCTTCTTCCTGGAGAGTTCTTTATTCCTGTCTGTGCGATGTACTGAGAGCCTAGCTAGCTGTATGGACGGGTACAGTATATCCAGAGAGAGCCATGATTCTGTGAAACAAAGTATGTTATTGTCCCTGATGTCTCTCTGGAAGGAAATCCTCGCCCTGAGCTCGTCTACTTTATTGTGCAGAGACTGAACATTAACAAATAATATACTCTGAAGCGGTGGATGGTGTGCCTGCCTCCTAAGTCAGACTAGAAGTCCACTCCGCCGGTGGTGTGTTGGAACAGCCTCTGGGATAAGTTAAATTGCCCTGGGGGGTGAGAACAAAGGATCCAACTCGGGAAAGTCATATTCCTGGTCATAATGCTGGTGAGTTACTGCCGCTCTGATATCCAAAAGTTAGTTTCGGCTGTATGTAATATCTCAACCAGCTGTATGTAAGAACAACAAAGGGCACGGTAAGGTTCAACATGGTAAACATTAATACTGTATGACACAATTTACCGCAAACATCTACACAAAATAAAAACATTGGTGAAATTCTATACCCACTTTAGCGTTTAGCCAATTAGTAAACATGGAATCGTCTCTCTACAAGATCATTGACTATGGGACAATTATTAGGGTTTTTCTATGCCCTGCCTGTAGCCTGTTGGAAAGTCTGATCAATCAGGGGGTTCAGATGGATGGTGATGGGGACGGTGAGGCTGCAGTTTGCAGTCCATAGCAGATCCTGCTAAAGTTTGTCCAGTAAAGATTATCCAGCTGTCGCAAGGATTAGGCTTTGTGCTTACGTGATTAGGCCACATGGCACTGTGGCTAGACCAGGCGCCTCTGGCCCACGCCGGGAATGTGAGATGGGATGGGTGATGCCACCATGGGATGAGATGGGATGGGCAGGATTGGGCACAACACACCATGAGGCTGGGCATGGGCACACTAAAGGCCATCCATGGACAACCCTGGAGGTAGAGAAATACCAGCTCATGTAGGCAGAGAATTTACCCAGATGAACGTGTTGATTCTAATACAGTCCAAATGACCATAATAGCAAGTTCCCTTTGCAGCCGATTAAACATTGAATACATGCTCTCACTGAAGAGTAACTATTGGGAAGTCATTGATTTCTACAAAGCGGAACAACTTACAAGGTCTTGATGGGAACCATGGGAAAGCTTTAAAACATGGGAAACAGTGACGTTGATAGGAATAACCCTGGCTTTCCACCGTATCCTCTTACCGAAATGTGTTCATGTTGGCTGGGTAGAGCTTGAATTGACTGACATGTGGAATGACAAACAGTGTGACAGCATGGTGTGTGCTGTGAGCACCCGAGGCCCTCCAGCTCAGAGCCTTGCACAGCTGCACATGGTTCAAGGAGTCCACACACAGTACCAGACACTATGGCTCAGAGTCAACAGAAATGCTGAACTCATGGGTCATAACCAGCACTAGCTTAAGTAAGGTAGTTATTGCAGTAGCCCGTAAAATCAGATATTCTAACACAAATATTCTCTGCTCAACCTGTGAGTGTACAGTGCCTATTACCTACTTGCTTTCTCTCTCCCTCTGCCTCTCACATTCTCTCTCTCGCTCTCTTTTTCTCTTCCTCCCTTTCTCGCACCCTCGCTATCTGTCTCACTCTCTCAATGACTCTCAGAATCTTTCTGGTATTCTTTCAACAGTAGTAAACAATATTAAACAGTATTGCTGTATAAAGGAAACCTTTTCCCTTGTAGAGCTGCAGCAGAACAGGGATTTAGTGTCCAGGATGAAAGGCAGTGGGCAGACTGCCTTTCATCCCTCTGTCTCACCAGCTGTGCAATTCAAACAGTCTACTTAGTGAGCTACATTAATAGAGAACCTCACGGAGCACTGTCACATTTGTCCTCATTTGAGTCAATATCAAAGTCCATGATGCCAATTCAAACACACTTTCAATTTACTGAATTAAATGTTGTCTTATTCATTGTCAACCAACAGTGTTATAGTTAATTATGTTTTTGTGCAAATCAGGGTCCATCCCAATTCGTTTTTTCTTTTCTTTTCCATTGTATTTTAACTTCGTAAGACATGCCAATAGTAAATGACATAATGAAACGTGGCAGAAATGTGAGTGAGTTTGAGGAATGCACTGAGTCCTACAACCCTACAGCACTAGCTACTGCTGTAATCCCAACCACAAATGCTAGATGTTTGCCTTAGTGCGAATTCCCACACTGGCTGGTTTTGTCGGCAAGGCCAGTGTTTGCCAACCAAATTGAATCCCAGTGGATAGGGGGGTCTTGTTTAACCAAGAGGCACTTAAATATCTGTCACCAAGAACTCAACAAGTGTGGCTTGCTGGATTTCAATGGGAACCTCTCATAGAAGAGGGGGCGGATCTCTATTTTGTGTGAATTTGATCATTTGTTGGCTGAGGTCGGCCCTTTAAGATCAGGGGGGTGAAATTCGTTAATCCATTGATTTTGCAGGAGTTAACACACTGGCCTGGTTCCAAGTGAGACTTAAGTCACAATGAGGACTGGGGGAGAGATATTGAGAGGAGATGGTGGGAAAGTTGAAATGCTGCTTTTCTTTAACAAAAAGAGGGAATTTGAAGATCAGTCTGAAGAGGAAATTGGAACGGTGGTCTGCGGTAGGTTTGTTTCACTATAAAACCAACTCCATGGATACTCCTCCTCATCTCCGCTACCTGATCAATGCAATGAAGTTGAACATGATTGTTACCGATTTAGTTCATGTACTTTATCTTTATTATTACAGGTTTACTTGGATAAGACGATTAAGATATGAATGGTAAGGTATTAGACAATTTTGCCAGACTGTAATCAAGGTTAACTAAACTATGTTGGACTAAACAACATGTCAGAAAGACAAATTGACTGAGGAAAAAACCAAGCAGTCATACGTTGCCATCTCTTACAAATATTTATTGTTAAATCATACCACCTAAGAGTATTTTCCATAGCGATGTAAAACAGTCAAACATTGTCATCATCTGTATCAAACACAAGTAGTGATAGATCATTTCATTTGGAGAGACTGTTAGGAACAAGGGGTGCATTGTCAAAGGAGTTGACCCGGAGACGGATTGGGAGATTCTGGCGACGTGTTAAAACAGGAGAGCAAACACACACATAGCAGACCAGGACAAAGAGACATTCCTTGTGTCAGTGGTTCTTGTTTTCCTTCACAATGTTTTCAATTACGTTAGCAGACCTGTTGAGAGAGACAGGCGAGAATACCATGAAAAACCCCCTCACAAGCCTGACATATGCATGTATTTATGGATGTGCTGCAGTGACACAGGAATGGTCCTTCACCTTGACTTATTGAATTATGAAGACTCTGTCGACAGGTTGAGCAACTGTCTCCCTCGCTGTGTGTTCCCATGTATTCATTTTACTCATCCCTATTCCACAGCTGTCAGTGCCTTCTCTCTCTGTGCACTCCATTCTTCTGGCTGTAACCGGCTAGGACCGGGGCCAGGGGAGGTAGCTGGGTGCACCTTGCATTCTCTGATCACAATGACAGCGGGTCATGATTTGGGTCAACTCTACACAAAACTAGTCAAATGATCTGGCTGACAAATGAGGCCTGGTGGAGCCATTTTCTCAAATTTGTTTTTATGTGAAATGAAGTGATGCCTCGATGTAACAAAGCCTGTCGGAGGACTGGCTTTTTTAAAATTCTGGATCTATGCACTCTATGAACTCTGAATACAGTAGAGTAGGCCTATACTTTAGTATGTCTAGATATTCAACATACAGTTTGAGTATATACCTGGTACTTTCTGAAGGCATATTTACCTGGTAACAGGTTACATTGGTCTTACTTTCATCGCCATTGGATGGAGAAAAAATTCTACCTGAAAAGATCTCTGAAATCCAAGATGTTTCAAGTGAAGGGGGGATTTCAAAAACGTAGTACGATATTTCTACTGGCTGACTAAGAGGCTGAGCACACAGAGAGCACATATTTCCTCTAGTCAGGTGTCGACAGTTCACCACAGTACAACGTGCTGCACAGCTCATGACCAGGTGATGGACGACAGGAGTGTTACAGTGTTGTTTTAGAGTGCTGAGTGCGTACTCCAATGAACATGACCTATCTGAATGCTAACAACCTTGTACTGTATAACAGCCACTAATCTGCAGCTGTTTAAATTATAAGCCTATGATATGTCACTGTTTTTTAAAAGTATGCATATTGCATATAAAGGTCATGCAATGTATAGATTTATAAGTGCACTTATGATTTTGATGTTGTGCATTTGCAAAGAAAAATGTCACAACTAGACAAGTTTCAGAAGAAAGTTATTTGTTTCTGGCCATTTTGAAGCCAGTAATCGGACCCACAAATGCTGATGCTCCAGATACTCAACTAGTCTAAAGAAGGCCAGTTGTATTGCTTCTTTAATCAGCACAACACTTTTCAGCTGTGCTAATATAATTGCAAAAGGATTTTCAATGATCAATTAGCCTTTTAAAATGAACACAGGAGTGAGGATTGCTGATAATGGGACTCTATACGCCTACTGTTCTTTTATATTCTATAAAAGAATCTGTTTTTCCAGCTACAATAGTCATTTACAACATTAACAATGTCTATACTGTATTTCTGATCAACTTGATGTTATTTTAATGGACAAAAAAATAGCTTTTTTTTCAAAAACAAGGACATCAAACTTTTGAACGGTAAAGTAATTTAGTAATTTAGGTGAACTCTCCCTTTAAAAATAGGGGGGAGGGGTCACCTAATAGCAGGAACATTACCGTCTAATGGTCAGAACCTGGTAATATTAGGATGTACAATGGGACATAAAACCAACAGCTTCAATGACTAATGTCTCTGAAGCTGGGGAAAAAACCAACATCAAATTCATTGAGAAAAAATGATGAAGAAACAATACAAAGGGAATCAGACAGGTTAGAGAAGGATTTTTAAGCCTGGAGACAACTGAGACATGGATTGTGGTAGCAGGCGCACTGGTTTGTGTCAAGAACTGCAATGCTGCTGGGTTTTTCATGTTCAACAGTTTCTCGTGTGTATCAAGAATGGTCCACCACCCAAAGGACATTCAGCCAGCTTGACACAATTATGGGAAGCATTGGAGTCAACATGGGCCAGCATTCCTGTGGAACGCTTTCGGCACCTTGTAGAGTCTATGCCCCAACTCAATATAAGGAAGTTGTTCCTAATGTTTGGTATACTCAGTGTATACTCAGTATATACTCATTGTTGGGGTGGGATTGGCGTGGGGTGTGGGGGATCACTGGGTGGCTTTTCACCATTTCTTTGGATTCCTCATGTCTAACTCCTTGTTAGAAAAAGGTTTGGTCCAAATGGAATGTTAGGAACTATATTTCTTCTATATTATGTGAATCCTATAAATTAAAATGGCTAATTTGGGTGCAATCAATTAGGTTAATTTCTCAGTGATTACATTAATTTTTAACAAAATAATGTTGCAGGATTGCTAATCTAACAACAGAACAATTTCAGAACTGAAATGGTGGGTGTCGAAATTCTCGTTCTTGCTTTTTGAAGTGGAACGACCCAATAGCTTTTGAAATGAACAACTACTGTGTTTATCTCACAGGTATTGCTTATCTTACTTTGGCATATCTGAAAACAGACACGGATTAATTATGTTGTTCCGAATTCCAGGTAGGAGGCAGCCGACATATCCATCTTATGCTCCGGAATGAAACAAACAAACATCTTTCTAAATATGACTTCATCACTCCCACACATTGAGCTGACGGGAATGAATCGGTGCCAGTCTAGAGTCCCCTTTATCCCCTCTGACTAAGACTGAGGCGCCCCAGTCATGGATCAAAGAACTGGAGAAGAAGCTAGTTCTCTCTTAACTGGCATGTTCTAAATTCTCCCTTCACTAAAATTATTCCTCAGGGAATCAATGGGCCCATTCTTTTGTAAGCTGCAGTTTGCTTGATGGTCCTAACCTCGATGTGAAACAGTAGACAGTAATGGGGAAACATAAAACATAATACTTGTGTGACCAGCTCGTCATTGGCTCTTCAGGCTGGTTTGTGCTAAGAATTTTGCCCGAGATAGAAGATTCAGTGCAGGGATTTCTGGGGTAACAGCCCTCCTAACGTTGGAGATGGAATCACAGAAACCAATTCGTTTGAATGCTGTGTTGCACTACACATGTGGAAGAATTCTGGACAGAGGGTTGATGGGAAGCAGGAGGGGTTTTTGACAGATGACACCACAATTTAAATAAACACCGTCGCCCATTAATTTACAGCATATTTCATCTTCTTTGTAAAAAAATTCAGGGATGGTGAAATATTTCCAGGATTATGTTTTGACAACCCTATTATCATGCCTTCCCCAAAATGTTGGTCTTGTTAAATCTTTGGAGGAAACAAAACACTTTAGGATAATTTCATAATTGAATCCTATTTCCCTTATTTTGGATGTTTTGGATTGGGTCTGCACCTTGAAACAACGGATCAAAGATTCAACCACAGGCATTCTTTCTCTTTCTGCATCCGACCTTTTGATTGAGATTCACAAAAATGTCTCAACATCTAAAACAGACTAGAGTATTTTGGAAAAACAAACATCTCTGTTTCAACTTCTAGCCTAATGCTCATCATGAACCCTTTTTAACTCTTCCAGTAATTGTTCCTTCGGAGCCCAACTACAGCCCTTCACCCGAAGAGCTTAGCCTTTCACAGCAACATCTCCAATGTCTCGCCACAAGAACCTGGTGCTGGATCCCTCATTCACCCAATAGACCAGTAGACTCACACTCAGCTAGAAACCTTTGGCTTCTTGGCTCCTCAAATCAATTATTACAGGCCTTCCCAGACTTTCCCAACTTCCTAAGAAAGAAAGAAAGAAAGAAAGCGTCCCTCTCTCGTCTAATATGACGATCCCCAAAAATACCATACCCAATTCCAAAAGAAATCGCCATACTCCTGACACTGTCGCCAAGGCAGAGTTTAAAAAAGCAGAATAAAATCAGAAACCGTCCATAAAGTACATTTGTTAATGTAAAGAAATCCTGATGATCAGGCATTTACATTTTCCCATGGGGAATGTGAAGCTCGCGTGGAGTGGCACAGTAAAAATGAAAGCAGATTTAGTTAGTCTCAAGTGTTCACAGCAGACCTGCAGAGAAAATCAGCTTAATGTGGCTTAGCCTAAATATTTACAAATGCAGTCGTAATGGGCTACTCCCCTGGAGGTACCATCCTTCGCGGTGTCAATTAAAATTATAATCTATAAAAATAGAGAGGATACCAGACTTTTAATCACAAAGACCACTGATACTGTACAGTGTTACAGACAGGTTCTTAAGGCTGTCACATTTCTGACAAGCAAATCAGGGTTCTAATAGAACACAACTGAGAATATCTGAGAAGTGATCAATTATAATATCTTAAAAGGACAACTTTGTTTCTCTCTCTCATAGAGTACTCTCATAGTGTACTCTCTCTCTATGTATAAATACTGTGCGAGGATGAAGAATGAGAACACCAATTGAATTGATACATTGTATTGACTGTGTCTGACGCAAAAATGTTAATTCTGGATGGCTGGTTCTGCATCATTGCAACATTCACACGTCCCACAATGTCTTGGTACCTTGGCTCTAGCAGCAGGGCTCCTACACAGAGCTTGAATATTATTTGGATACTATTACTGAGCCTTTGTTTGGACTTCAATGGAAGCTGATATGAGTTGTAAGGGGAGCCTAGCCTGTTGGTACAAGAGTCTCTTGAAAAGGTCAAACACTATGGTCTGTTTTTTTTAAGATCCCTTTGGGATGCTGGGTGAATGGTTTGAAGGCCTCTTACCTGTAAGCAATAAGGAACTAGTTGGTCAATAAGAAACAAGACAGTTTATCAGCCTATTTAAAAAATAAAAATAATATATATATATATATATATATATATATATTTCACCTTTATTTAACCAGGTAGGCTAGTTGAGAACAAGTTCTCATTTTCAACTGCGACCTGGCCAAGATAAAGCAAAGTAGTTTGACACATACAACAACACAGAGTTACACATGGAATAAACAAACATACAATCAATAATACAGTAGAAATAGTCTATATACAATGTGCAAATGAGGTAGGATAAGGGAAGTAAGGCAATAAATAGGCCATGGTGGCGAAGTAAATTACAATATAGCAATTAAACACCGGAACGTGCAGAAGATAAATGTGCAAGGGGCGGCAGGGTATCCTAGTGGTTAGAGCGTTGGACTAGTAACCGGAAGGTTGCAAGTTCAAACCCCCGAGCTGACACAGTACAAATCTGTCGTTCTGCCCCTGAACAGGCAGTTAACCCACTGTTCCCAGGCTGTCATTGAAAATAAGAATTTGTTCTTAACTGACTTGCCTGGTTAAATAAAGGTAAAATGAAAAAAGTAGAGATGCAAAGGAGCAAGATAAATAAATTAATATAGTATGGGGATGAGGTAGTTGAATGGGCTATTTACGGATGGGCTATGTCCAGGTGCAGTGATCTGTGAGTGGCTCTGACAGCTGGTGCTTAATGCTTGTGAGGGAGATAAGAGTCTCCAGCTTTAGTGATTTTTGAAGTTCGTTCCAGTCATTTGCAGCAGAGAACTGGAAGGAGAGGCGAAGAGGCTAAAGGAAGAATTGGCTTTGGGGGTGACCAGTGAGATATACCTGCTGGAGAGCATGCTACGGGTGGGTGCTGCTATGGTGGCCAGTGAGCTGAGATAAGGTGGGGCTTTACCTAGCAGAGACTTGTAGATGACCTGGAGCCAGTGGGTTTGGCAACGAGTATGAAGCGAGGGCCAGCCAATGAGAGCGTACAGGTCGCAGTGGTGGGTAGTATATGGGGCTTTGGTGACAAAACAGATGGCACTATGATAGACTGCATCCAATTTGTTGAGTAGAGTGTTGGAGGCTATTTTGTAAATGACATCGCCGAAGTCGAGGATTGGTAGGATGGTCAGTTTTACGAGGGTATGTTTGGCAGCATGAGTGAAGAATACTTTGTTGCGAAATAGGAAGCCGATTCTAGATTTAATTTTGGATTGGAGATGTTTAATGTGAGTCTGGAAGGAGAGTTTACAGTCTAACCAGACACCTAGGACTTTGTAGTTGTCCACATATTCTAAGTCAGAACCGTCCAGAGTAGTGATGCTGGACGGGCAGGCAGGTGCGGACAGCGATCGGTTGAAGAGCATGCATATAGTTTTACTTGCATTTAAGAGCCGTTCGGAGGCCACGGAAGGAGAGTTGTATGGCATTGAAACTCGTTTGGTGGTTAGTTCATACAGTGTCCAAAGAAGAGCCAGAGGTATACAGAATGGTGTTGTCTGCGTAGAGGTGGATCAGAGAATGACCAGCCGCAAGAGCGACATCATTGATGTATACAGAGAAGAGAGTCGTCCCGAGAATTGAACCCTGTGGCACCCCAATAGAGACTGCCAGAGTTCCGGACAATCCTGCCAATCTGTAGAGTGTAAACAACTCAAAACAATACCATGTTGAAATGAAATTCAGGATGATATGAGGGCCATACCTGATTTTAAACATGATTTACCTTTTATAAGAATACATCATTTATTCATTTTACAGTTTCAGAAAAAATAACCACGCACACTAACTGACCAAAAGTATGTGGACATCTGCTTGTCAAACATCTCATTCCAAAGTTATGGGTATTAATATGGAGTTGGTCCCCCTTTACTGCTATAACAGCCTCCACTCTTCTGGGGTTGGCTTTCCACTAGATATTGGAACATTGCTGCGGGGACTTGTTTCCATTCAGCCACAAGAGCATTAGTGAGTGGCACTGATGTTGGGTGATTCGGCCTGGCTCACAGTCAGCGTTCCAAATCAATTCAAAGGTGTTTGATTGAGTTGAGGTCAGGGCTCTATGCAGGCCAGTCAAGATCTTCCACACTGATCTCAACAAACCATTTCTGTATGGACCTTGCTTTGTGCACAGGGGCATTGTCATGATGAAACCTTCCCTAAACTGTTACCACAAAGTTGAAAGCACAGAATCATCTAGAATGTCATTGTATTCTGTAGCATTAACATTTCCCTTGACTGGAACTAAGGGGCCTAGCCCAAACCATTAAAAACAACCCCAGGCCATTATTCCTCCTCAACCAAACTTTACAGTTGGCACTATGCATTGGGGCAGGTAGAGTTCTCCTGGCATCCGCCAAACCCAGATGTATCCATCGGACGGTGAAGCGTGATTGATCAGTCCAGAAAACACGTTTCCACTGCTCCAGAGTCCAATGGTGGTGAGCTTTACACCACTCCAGCCAACACTTGGCATTGCACATGGTGATCTTATGCTTGTATGCGGCTGCTCGGCCATAGAAACCCATTTCATGAGGCTTTCGACGAACAGTTCTTGTGATGACGTAGGTTACAGAGGCAGTTTAGAACTCAGTAGTGAGTGTTGCAAACGAGGACAGGCACATTTTCACGGGCTTCAGCACTTGACGGTCCCATTCTGTGAGCTTGACTGGCCTACCACTTCACGGCTGAGTTGTTGTTACTATTAGTTGTTTCCACTTACAGTTGACCATGACAGCTCCAGCAGGGCAGAAATTGGACGAACTGACTTGTTGGAAAGGTGGCATCCTATGACAGTCCCACATTGAAAGTCACTGAGCTTGTTTGTCTATGGAGATTGCATGGCGGTGTGCTCGATTTTATGCACCTGTCAGCAACGGGTGTTGTTGAAATAGCCAAATCCACTAATTTGAAAGGGTGTCCACATACTTTGTATATATAGTGTATTTCATATCAAAATCAGATCTTGATAATATATAAGAAATGGCATTAACTGAGTATTGCTGCTAAAGAGATTTATTGTACCCATGTATCAAGCTAGGAGTTTCCCCTTGAATCATGATGTGATATTATTCAATGAGATTTCATGCAATGTTATCAATATGATTTTTATCAGGTTATTTATTTGAAAACATTTGGAACCAGTGAGGTATATGATACATTCTGGGTGGTGTCATATGTGATAGAACTGAATGAAAGGAACAAGGAAGGAATATTTTTCATTCCACAGACCCGAACCTGTGTCAATTGACCCATTATATTCAGTAAGTGTGCTTGCATGTGTTGCCCGGGTCAAGAGTACACTGACCTCCCAGAGCTGGCCTCGTTCCGATGACATCATCAAAAGGGGACCTTATCTCAGCAGTATATGATGGCAGAGGGCCAAGAGCTTCGGCCACTTTGCTTTTATAACATTTCTCTGCATGGTGTTTTGATAACTGCACGGTACATGGGTTATTTGTTTGTCACTTCAACACACACAAGTGACCAGAAGTACAGGGGGACTGTTATGTGCAGTGTGTTGGAAAACATCAAAGGATGTATTAAGCCATAAGGAACTAGTAAAATTAATGACCCAGTCCAACTTCAGGGTAAAGGAAAGAGTTAGAGAGAATAGGCTACTGTATGAAGGGTCACTGCACAGCGGTCTGTGTGTTTTACGGTTCGCTTCCTTTGGAGTGGAACAAATACTTTACCTGGTTATAATCAGGTGAATACAGTATATAACCGGAACTGTGACGTTATAAATATTTCTTAGTTGATTCCAATAAAAAATATCCTAACAATACAATACAGGTCAATCTGTCAAATTCGGTTTTAGAAAACACAATAAGCAATAAAACATCCCCAAAGAGAGGTCCCTCTATAGACCAGTAATTGTTGGATTGTTTATTTATTTTTATTTCCAAAAAACAAACTTGATAACTTGAAAGACCTGATTGCTAGGGTTGTTTTAAGATGTCAGGTTTGAAAATCCATTCTCCCACTTTGGCACAGGGACTCACTATCCAAACCAGACGCAACTGGATCCAAGTGACAAAGAGACATCATGTGATCACCTATTGCTATCTAGTGAACTGTGAATCAGACAGGTGATATACAGTGGGGCAAAAAAGTATTTAGTCAGCCACCAATTGTGCAAGTTCTCCCACTTAAAAAGATGAGAGAGGCCTGTAATTTTCATCATAGGTACACTTCAACTATGACAGACAAAATGAGAAAAAAAATCGAGAAAATCACATTGTAGGATTTTTTATGAATTTATTTGCAAATTATGGTGGAAAATAAGTATTTGGTCACTTACAAACAAGCAAGATTTCTGGCTCTCACAGACCTGTAGAGGCTCCTCTGTCCTCCACTCGTTACCTGTATTAATGGCACCTGTTTGAACTTGTTAGCAGTATAAAAGACACCTGTCCACAACCTCAAACAAACAGTCACACTCCAAACTCCACTATGGCCAAGAACAAAGAGCTGTCAAAGGACACCAGAAACAAAATTGTAGACGTGCACCAGGCTGGGAAGACATACAATCTGCAGTAGGTAAGCAGCTTGGTTTGAAGAAATCAACCGTGGGAGCAATTATTAGAAAATGGAAGACATACAAGACCACTGATAATCTCCCTCGATCTGGGGCTCCACGCAAGATTTTACCCCGTGGGGTCAAAATGATCACAAGAACGGTGAGCAAAAATCCCAGAACCACACAGGTGGACCTAGTGAATGACCTGCAGAGTGCTGGGACCAAAGTACCAAAGCCTACCATCAGTAACACACTACGCCGCCAGGGACTCAAATCCTGCAGTGCCAGATGTGTCCCCCTGCTTAAGCCAGTACATGTCCAGGTCCGTCTAAAGTTTGCTAGAGAGAATGTAGATGATCCAGAAGAAGATTGGGAGAATGTCATATGGTCAGATGAAACCAAAATATAACTTTTTGGTAAAAACTCAATTTGTCGTGTTTGGAGGACAAAGAATGCTGAGTTGCATCCAAAGAACACCATACCTACTGTGAAGCATGGGGGTGGAAACATCATGCTTTGGGGCTGTTTTTCTGCAAAGGGACCAGGACGACTGATCCGTGTAAAGGAAAGAATGAATGGGGCCAAGTATCGTGAGATTTTGAGTGAAAACCTCCTTCCATCAGATGAAACGTGGCTGGGTCTTTCAGCATGACAATGATCCCAAACACACCGCCCGGGCAACGAAGGAGTGGCTTCGTAAGAAGCACTTCAAGGTCCTGGAGTGGCCTAGCCAGTCTCCAGGTCTCAACCCCATAGAAAATCTTTGGAGGGAGTTGAAAGTCTGTGTTGCCCAGCAACAGCCCCAAAACATCACTGCTCTAGAGGAAATCTGCATGGAATATACCAGCAACAGTGTGTGAAAACCTTGTGAAGACTTACAGAAAACGTTTGTCCTCTGTCATTGCCAACAAAGTGTTTATAACAAAGTATTGAGATAAACTTTTGTTATTGACCAAATACTTATTTTCCACCATAATTTGCAAATCAATTCATTAAAATCCTACAATGTGATTTTCTGGATTTTTGTTTCTCATTTTGTCTGTCATAGTTGAAGTGTACCTATGATGAAAATTACAGGCCTCTCTCATCTTTTTAAGTGGGAGAACTTGCACAATTGGTGGCTGACTAAATACTTTTTTCCCCCACTGTATTTAAATCAATGGATAGGTAGAGACTTCAGCTTCCTGTTCATATGTACACTACGGTTCAAAAGTTTGGGGTCACTTAGAAATGTCCTTGTAATTGAAAGAAAAGAATTTTTTTTGTCCATTAACAAATTGATCAGAAATACAGTGTAGACATTGTTAATGTTGTAAATTACTATTGTAGCTGGAAACGGCAGATTTTTTAATGGAATATCTACATAGGCGTACAGAGGCCCATTATCAGCAACCATCCCTTCTGTGTTCCAATGGCACTTTGTGTTAGCTAATCCAAGTTTATCATTTTAAACGGCTAATTGATCAATAGAAAACCCTTTTGCAATTATGAAACAGATGAAACTGTTGTCCTGATTAAAGAAGCAATAAAACTGGCCTTCTTTAGACTAGTTGAGTATCTGGAGCATCAGCATTTATAGGTTTGATTACAGGCTCAAAATGGCCAGAAACAAAGCACTTTCTTCTGAAACTCATCAGTCTATTCGTGTTCTGTGAAATGAAGGCTATTCCATGAGCGAAATTGCCAAGACACTGAAGACCTCGTACAACTCTGTGTGCTACTCCCTTCACAGAACAGAACAAACTTTAAGCTCTACAACAGTTTTCAGCTGTGCTAACATAATTGCAAAAGGTTACCTAACACAACGTGCCATTGGAACACAGGAGTGATGGTTGCTGATGATGGGCCTCTGTACACCTATGTAGATATTGTCACATGGTATGACGCTGGAGAGACGAAGCAGGTACGGGGAGTAAAACATTTAATAAAGAAGAGACATGGAACAAGACCGTAACAGCGTCAGCAAACAGGTAACACAGTCAAAAAACAATGAATGCATCAGCAGGGAGCAGAGCAGGGAAAGTGACAAATATAGGGGAGGTAATAAACAGATGATAGGTGAGTCCAGGAGAGTCCAATATCGCTGATGCACGTGATGAGGGAAGCCAGGTGTGCGTAATAGATGATAGGAGTGAGTGATGCAGGGCAGCCTGGTGCCCTCAAGCGCCAGAGGGGGGAAGAGCGGGAGCAGACGTGACAGATATTCCTTAAAACATCAGCCGTTTCCAGCTACAATAGTTATTTACAACATTAACAATGTCTGCACTGTATTTCTGATCAATTTGATGTTATTTTAATGGACAAAACATGTGTTTTTCTTTCAAAAACAATGACATTTCTAAGTGAACCCAAACTTTTGAACGGCAGTGTATATTATTCCGAAAAAGTACGTTTCACAAGCCCTGCACTTTCAAAATGTCTGTGTTCCTATGGGAATTTGCGCATGTTTAGAGAGTCACCATTAGGTAAAAGGAGTATACAAAATTACACGTCCTTTAGAAAATGCCACCAGAGGGCGATAGAGTTGAACAGGTTAAGCTAGTGTATTAGCTGAAGTTTTGCTTAGTTATGATTGGTGTAATTAACATAAAGGCTATTCTTATTCCAAATATAAATTATGTAGCTACTGAAATATCTGTGTTATTTTCAGTCTCACACTTGAATTCAGTGATTTTCTTTTTAGCATTTTGTATGTAGTAACATCAGAATATGACTTGGAGGGGTTGGGGTTCTCAAAGGAAGATATGAACCAGGTCATCATTGTGTCCTGCCAATGGAAGAAAATGTATTTATTCTAGACATGACAGACCAATTCAAGCTCGAAGATGAACAGTACATAGGTGTTTCTCTGGTGTCCTCCAACATGTACGACACATCCCACATGCTGCCCCCAGGCCAGATAGAGAGGCAAATCAAATCTGACGTCTAGAGTAGTGAGCTGCTAGGCTGCGACTCTATTGGCGCCTGCAGAAGAGCACAATAAATCCAGGCTGCTTTGAGCGTAATTAGTGCAGGGATCAGGGCTAGCGGCGCAGTCTCCCCGGCCAGGCTGGCGCTGAAGAGGAGACAGGTGCCACCAGTCCAGTGGCCTAAGCCCATAAGAAGCCAGCAGGAGTTGGGTGGAGCTGCCCCCTGTGAGCACGGAGCCCATCGGAGCCGGGCCAGGCTGGAGGCTGCCTGGGAAACTAGAATGCCAGTCAATCCTCCTGACACTAGAACACTGATTCTTACATTGATCCACCACTTTCTTTTATTTCCTTTTCTTTTCATTCCTATCCCTTTCTTATTTTGGTTCTCCAACAGGATTGTGGTTATGTCTGCTGGAAGGAGACTCTGTGGGTGATTGGGCTTTGTATTCTGAAGGGAGGCTCTGTAGGGTGATGGGCTGTGTGCTGGAGGGAGGCTCTGTTGGGTGATGTGGCTTTGTATGAGTCTTGGAGTAGAACTACTGGGAGGAAATTATAAGGCTGCATGTGTGGGTTATTTATATATTGGCCTACAGTATGACCTCATCATGTTGTATTTGTCACATGCGCCGAATACAACACCTTACCGTGAAATGTTTACTTACAAGCTCTTAACCAACAATGCAGTTTTAAAATATAGTCAAGGAATTTTAAAATGGTAAAATAACAACAATGAGGCTATATACAGGGGGTACACATGTACCGAGTCAATGTGCAGGGTTACAGGTTAGTCGAGATAGAGGTAGTATGTACATATAGGTAAGGGTAAAGTGACTATGCGCAGATAATAAACAGCAAGTACTGTAGCAGCAGAGAAAAAAAGTAATGCAAAAGCCAATTGTCCGGGTAGGCATTTGATTTATTGTTCAGCAGTCTTATAGATTGGGAGTAGAAGCTGTTAAGGAGAATTTTGGACCTAGACTTGGCACTCCCGTACCACTTGCTGTGCAGTAGAAGAGAGACCAGTCTATGACTTGGGTGACTGGAGTCTTTGACCATTTTTTGGGGCCTTCCTCTGACACCACATAGTATAGAGGTCATGGATGGCAGGAAGCTTGGCCCCAGTGATGTACTGAACCATACACACTACCCTCTGTAGGGCCTTACAGTCGGATGTCGAGCAGTTGCCATACCAGGCGGTGATGCAACCTGCCAGGATACTCTCAATGGTGCAGCTGTTGAACTTTTTGAGGATCTGGGGACCCATGCCAAAACTTCTCAGTCTCCTGAAGGGGAATAGGCATTGTTGTGCCCTCTTCACAACTGTATTTGTGTGTTGGACCATGAAAGTTTGTTGGTGATGTGGACATCAAGGAACTTGAAGCTCTCAAAGTGCTCCCTTACAGCCTCTTCAATGTGAATGAGGGCGTGATCGGCCCTCCTTTCCTGTAGTCCACAATGAGCTGCTTCGTCTTGCTCTCGTTGAGGGAGAGGTTGTTGTCCTGGCACCACACTGCCAGGTCTCTGACCTCCTTCCCTATAGGCTGTCTCATTGTTGTCGGTGATCAGGCCTACAACTATTGTTTTGTCATCAAACTTAATGAAGGTGCTGGAGTCATGCTTGGCCATGCAGTCATGGGTGAACAGGGAGTATAGGAGGGGACTAAGCACGCACCCATGAGGGGTCCCCTTGTTGAGGAACAGCGTGGCAGATGTGTTGTTGCCTACCCTTGCCACCCGTCAGGAAGTCCAGGATCCAGTTGCAGAGGGAGGTGTTTAGTCCCAGGATCCTTAGCTTAGTGATGAGCTTTGTGGGTACTATGGTGTTGAACGCTGAGCTGTAGTTAATAAACAGCATTCTCACATAGGTGTTCCTTTTGTCCAGGTGGGAAAGAGCAGTTTGGAGTGCAAATGAGATTGGGTCATCTGTGGATCTGTTTGGCCGTTATGCGAATTGGAGTGGGTCTATGGTTTCCAGGATGATGGTGTTGATGTGAGCCAGACACTGAAATTCTGAGAGGATGACGATCATGAAAGACATGTGCCCATGATTCATTGAGAGAACAATGAGGCTACCGTCCAATGCAAAGAGATGACGAGAGAATGAGGAGAAGAGAGAAGAGATTGAGGAGGACCTTCCTAATAAAGTAACTTGGAATGTCTTGTTCCCATGACATTTAAAGCTGAGGTGCAGATGGCTTGTACAGTGATCCCATAGATGAGGCAGCCAGAGGTCAAACTACGGAGTATTGACAGAAAGGATTTGGGGAATTAATTAGGTTAAAAAAAAGGTAAAAAGTACATAGACACTATTGGCCTCTTTAAGGACTAATGTGTATCACAATGAATTTGAAAGAAATTCGTGAAAGCAGCATCTGAATAGTTTGGACAAAGACCAACTCTTTAAAATGTAGCCAGCTAAATAGAGCTAACACAAGCTAGCGAGTTTTTCAGAGGGAAAAAAAAGCAGAGGAAAGCAGCATTTGTGCGCCCTCTGTGTATGAGCCAGGGTTGTGGCAAGTTCTGTAATCCCCAAAGCAGTGGTGGGAACCAGGAGGGTTCAGAGGTCAGAACTAACAGTTCAGTTAGTTCAGTGGGAAACCTCAGGGGTGGTTACATGTTGGGATTAGCTTGGAGCAAACTGACAGAGGGTCTCATATGGAATTTCCATTCACTTTACAGTGATTTTAACATTATGTGAAAACGGTATCAGAAGAAAGGTAATGCAAATGGTTTCAAAGTGAAAACTGTTCACCCGGGTTGGGGTCAATTCCAATTTAATTTGAAATTCCAATTCAATAATTGAATTCACTCAAGAAATGGGGAAATTACATTGAATTAAATTCAAATTTTAAAAAATCTTCAAGTTATGGAATTGGAATTGAATTGGAATTAGACTGTTTGGAATTGAATTGGAATTATAAAAACATTTAATCTTTGGAATTGAATTGGAATTCAATATTAAAAAATGTCCCAGTTAATTAATGAAAAATGCATCAATCTAAGTAACATCGTAAAAAAATCAGTTTAATAAGCAAGAGGTTATTTTCCCATTCAGTGACCACTCGTGCCCTGTGGATGGGGGCATTAATATCCTATGGTTCTTAGCCATGGTAGGAAAAATAATGGCCTGCCCAGCATTCTTATACATGACCCTAAGCATGATGGGATGGTAATTTCTTAATTAACTCAGGAACCACACTTGTGTGGAAGCACCTGTTTTGATATATTTTGTATCCCTCATTTAACAAAGTGTTTCCATTATTTTGACAGCAGTGGTGGCTGCTGAAGGGAGGACGGCTCATAATAATGGCTGGAACGACTCAAATGGAATGGCATCAAACACCTGGAAACCATATGTTTCATGTATTTGATACCATTCCACCGATTCCACTCCAGCCATTACCATGAGTCCGTCCTCCCCAATTAAGGTGCCATCAACCTCCTGTATTTGGCAGTCACCTGTATATTTCCATTATAGCTAGGTCATCTGAACAGTGACATGATCATCCTGAAAGCCTGGGGGAATCGAATTTGAAAAAGGAAATTGTGGAATTGTTAGTGATAATATTGAATTGGAATTATAATTATTGGAATTGACCTAACATTGGAATTCAGAGGAATTGAATTCTCTGAATTCAAGGACTGACCTGGAATTTAAATTGAATTAATGGAATTTACAGAGAGAGAGAATTGAATTAGAATTTAGCTTGTGGAATTGACCCCAATCCTGCTGCTCACGTAAGAAAGGTACATGACATGTCTTCATTAAAAGCCTTGTACCTTCTACCAAAATAATTTATTATGACAGCATAGCATGCCTAGTAATTATTACTTCCTATACCTAAGGTTCTAAAAGTTCAAGAAAACAACCAATTTAGGAAAGTATCTACGAAAGTACTTGAGTTTCTCAAATACTGTACCACTGATTGTTTTTGAAACAGTAATGACGACACAGAGTTGAATAAATTAGTGGGTGTGAAGTATTTATGAGCATCCTGCTCCAGGCGAGCTTCCCCACATCTGTCGACCCGTTGGAAATTCTCTTTCCCATCACGCCTTGGGGCGAGCCGTGGGGACGACCGTATTGTTTGAGAACATGACACAAGGACTGTCATTTTCCGTCCCAGAACGTGTGGTTCCTTGGTAGCAGAGCCGTTGAGGCCCGGAGACAAGGAAGGAAAAACAGGATACGGGCAGGGGCAGAGAGGCAAGGGCATGTTCATATCAGACTCATGTGAACAGCTCTCCGCAGCCACTGGGCTAGACCTGGGCCTCCCCTCTCAGACCTGACTCATGGTGTCCACTGTTGGAGAACCACACAGTTGAGATGTTCCCATGTCATGTATTCTATTATGCTTGGCACAGGGGAGCAGGGAACACTTTCCAGTTCACAGACATGGGTTGAGGAGAAGTTGCCACAATCTGTGCGTCATTGCAACATGCTGCTGTTGCCCCCGTTATCTGCCTAATCGGTCTAGCTTCAGGTGTTTCAATAGTGAAGTAAAGATGATTTGTTGACATTACTGTCTGAATTACATTTCTGAGTGATTGACAACCCGAGTTTGAATTTATTGATATGATTGAATATGCAACAATTTAGCTTTGTTCAAATGTGCAAACGCCATTTTCCATAAACTTGCTACCTATCCCCGAAACGTCTAAACAAATGCATATACAGTAAATGCATTGAAGTGCTGTTTAATTTGCAAATGCCGACATGTCATTATTTCAAATGAAAGGTCGAGAAACACTACACCTCGCTGTTGCCTCTGTCACCTCTCACATGAGCAGAGGGGAAAGTTGAATGGCCTAAATAACTTGTTTGTGTAACGAGGTACACCGTCTATGGCAGCTTTATTTAGCCTGCAGAGGTGACATCAATCACAGGGTTGTGAAAGGTATTTCAATCCCTCATGCCAACACCACAGTATTTTCGATGTGGTCGGACGGGGTGACATTCACTTGCACGCCGCTGGTGCTGCCTCTGTTAGAACTGTGGAGCGGCCGATGCCCTGGCATATCTGACTTTTGGCGAGGAATCCTGAACCTTGACGCAACCGCAGAACAGTGTATGAGAACAATTGGACGAAAGATATTTGTTCTAAACTTCACATTACTCCATTTTACCTCACCGCCCAGTCTTAGTCAGTGATTCCACACAGCCGGTCGAACCACAAGATCAGTCCCCATTATAAAAGATGAAAAAAAAAAAAAACTCACCAGACTCACAGTCAGTTGCTAAATATCATGTGGAAATATAACTGCAGCGGGCAGTGCCAAGAGGTGGTCTGCTGCCCAGATACTCTCAGTGACAGAACAGAGGCTCCTGGCACATCACAGCGACGAGCCAGCCTCCTGCCAAACACGCTTTTCTCTCATTAACTATTGATGAATAGTAATACTTTGTGTTTATTGATCTAATGTATTTGAATGTATTATTTCTTGTTATCCAGGAAATATGGACACTCATTAAACACTTTAAAATCCTCCAGCCATTTATTTTAACAACAAAGACAGGAGCAGTTTAAACAATTCTCATCGACTGGGCTGAAGTGGAGCAGTTGAGAGCTTCAAGTTCCTTGGCGCCCACATCACCAACAAACTAGAATGGACCAAACACACCAAGACAGTCATGAAGAGGGCACAACAAAACCTATTCCCCCTCAGGAAACTAAAAAGATTTGGCATGGGTCCTGAGATCCTCAAAAGGTTCTACAGCTGCAACATCGAGAGCATCTTGACTGATTGCATCACTGCCTGGTACGGCAATTGCTCGGCCTCTGACCGTAAGGCACTACAGAGGGTAGTGCATACGGCCCAGTACATAACTGGGGCTAAGCTGCCATCCACCCAGGACCTCCACACCAGGCGGTGTCAGAGGAAGACCCTAAAAATTGTCAAAGACCCCAGCCTCCCCAGTCATAGACAGTTCTCTCTACTACCGCATGGCAAGCGGTACTGGAGTGCCAAGCCCAGGACAAAAAGGCTTCTCCACAGTTTTTACCCCCAAGCCATAAGACTCCTGAACAGGTAACCAAATGGATACCCAGACTATTTGCATTGTGTGCCCCCCCCCAACCCCTCTTTTATGCTGCTGCTACTCTCTGTTTCTCATATATGCATAGTCACTTTAGCTTTACATTCATGTACATACTACGTCACTTGGTCTGACCAACCAGTGCTCCAGCACATTGGCTAACCAGGCTATCTGCATTGTGTCCTGCCACCCACCACCCGCCAACCCCTCTTTTATGTTACTGCTACTCTTTGTTCATCATATATGCATAGTCACTTTAACCATATCTACATGTACAGGACATACTACCTCAATCAGCCCGACTAACCGGTGTCTGTATGTAGCCTCGATACTTTTATAGCCTCGCTACTGTATATAGCCTCGCTACTGTTATTTTTTACTGTCTTTTTACTGTTATTTTTATTTCTTTACTTACCTATTGTTCACCTAATACCTTTTTTGCACTATTGGTTAAAGCCTGAAAGTAAGCATTTCACTGTAAGGTCTACAGCTGTTGTATTTGGCGCACATGACGAATAAACTTTGATTTGATTTGAAGAAGGAAGACGAGGAGAGAAGGAGGGGATCCCTCCCAGACAAGAATGGTTTGAGGGAAATAGGCTAGTTAATTTAAGGAGTTTTCAATGAGGGATGGACAACACCTCTCATGTTGAAGACTCTTCACCTACAGTATGTGATCACTGTGCTAACCCCGATGAGGTGGCATGTGTCACAGCTCTGGGCTTTGTCATGCAAATTGAGAGGCAGACCTGGGTTCAAATTGAAAACACTTTAACTGTGCTTCATTGACCTTAACTGACGGATGGTGCATGGACCAAAATAATATTCCCAAAAGTTCAAACACTGCCAATCTGGCACTCCAGGCAGGCTCAATCAAATGCTCAAAGTATACGAAAGAAAAATAAAACTGTTTGAACCCAGGTCTGCTGAGAGGATGGGATGTGGTGTGGCCAGCCCTCTGGCATGTGGCTCAGCCTTGGCGAGATCACCTCAAACCAACAAAGGGGATCTGGCCAATGAATCTGGATCACTGCAGAGGATACACTCGCTATGCCTCAATGGTTCTTGCTTTAGAAAAATATGTTATAGTATGAGAAAGACATTTTCCTGACCCCATGACCCACGTTCACATGGCAGAGAGAAGGTGGCATTGAAAATGATGCCGGGTTGAAATATCATACGCCAACAAGGATGGTTAGGCTAGCCTACCACCTTTTATCAGAAAAAATAGTATCTATGACTGGGAAACTTCCTTCCAGAATTGTGAAAAGGCCTCAGAAATAAAAGAAATTCAAGTACTTACGTTTTGGGCAGACAAAGTGACCATCAAAAAGCCACTTGGTTAATTTAATCCCTGTACTGAAGAGTTTTTTTTTCACTGGAACCACAAAGGTCTAATTTGTTTAAAATGCTAAACGTAGTGATTGAAAAGTGTATGTGTTGGACGGAATCCAGATTTCCATAATGTGGGGAGCTGGGATATCTACAGTGGCAGTTCTTCAATGGTTTCCTTTAATGGATAAAAGAAAGCAACAAAAAAAAGAGAAAAGAAAAAAACCTAGAGCGGGAAAGGATGGGCCATTGAGTTTGTGTATCCACTGACATCAGTCCAATGACCAAGGCTGTCAACTAGACACCCAAACATGCACTTAGGCAAACTGCACACTCCCTTTTCCCCACATCCCATCCCAGAGCCCTTTATGTTGTCCACACAATGGAAATCCAAACACACAAGAAATATTTTTCCATGCAAATGTGAAATCCATACAGGAAAATATAAAAAATCTTGCAGTTTCAGGATTCACCATGCACCCAAAGAAAACATCACATGCTTCTGTAAAATACTCCATCTGCCAGCCCGCCAAGCTACTGCCTTTCAATTAGGTTGCCTACAGTATATCAACTTGACAAATATTGAGGGATGTGACCTCTAGATTTGAGTTGAGCCCAGCCCTATTACTAAATCATAGTCACGGTGTACTAACACAGCATTAATGAGAGGAATTATGTCAGGCCACATTCAGTAGTTCCAAGTAGTATTTTCTTAGTGCTGCGGGAAAACTAGATGTGTCCTTTTGGCTCACAGTGACAAGATAATCCAAAGTTAGGTTGTTAAATTCACCAAACAGGCAAGATCACCAAACAGGCAAAGGTTTGCTCTAAAAAGATCCCATTTGTTGAAAAACAGCTTGCTTGAGTCTTAACTCACCCAATCTCTGTGATTCAGATGTTATTTTGAAACTAAATGTAAGCTAGTACATGATCATAGCCACCACAGTGAATGGGACATGGGGTAGGTAGACAATCTGCAAATTACGTTCAATCGCTGGGTGGGTCAATGTTTGGATTAGCTCCACTTGTATCAGATAATGTGTACTTACTTGTGTCACATCTCTTCAATGTGCATTTATATTGAAATCACACAGTGTGTTAATAATATAGTAATATGTTCTGGTCTCTATAATTGACTACTTTCTACCATGGTCTGTATGGTCTGCCATTATTTCATTTTTATGTTTTTCTTGTGCCATTTTATGTAAACATGGTCACAGATAGCATCGTCAGTGGTGTCCCCTCGGACTGGGTACAGCAGGGACAGGCTATGGGAAAGTATATAAAAGTGGCACTGAAATGATGATCACCCTTCTGATGGGACTGTAATTATTGGTCCCTTGACACCCCCTCCCAGTGTTCTTAGAGAGACTGTCGTCTGATAAACTATGACGCTGTCAAGTAATTGCTTGCTGACGTGTGAGGCCTACGTATATTGGTAGAGCCTACGCTGGTTGATTACTGGTAGAATCTGTAAACCCATTGATTATCAGGTTTCTAGTTTTACTGTGTAAGTTACAGGTCAAATACAAAAGGGGGTGTCCCCATCAACTGAAGGTGAAGTATTACTCTGCCTGCTTGATTACTGACATACTGTACACTGGATCTGATTATAATGTAGAACACAATTGTATGATAATAATTTGGTGGTTGCTTATATTTGTACAAGTGTGCATTCATGCACATGCACATTGGAAATGTGTTTTTTGCATATCCCATCTCTCCCTGAGACACCTTCAGAACACAATTGTGCAACACTGACTATGTTTTATGGACATTTTGGGCTCGTCATCTTATCGTTTCACATTTAAATGCAGTGTAATAGTACATGAATGTTGTTCCTTACTCTAAGTGGAATAGGCCTATATATTCCATTCTTAGAAAATTAAATAATCATGGTCCATTAAGGTTTCAGTTTTGGCAGAAGTCGAGACAGAGCCACACTTTTCCGTGAGAGCACACCGTGAATGACAGAGACTAAAGGAAATAGCACAAACCTCCAGGGAAAGATATAGATGTCATCAGTTTTTAAGGCACAATTTTTTTAAAGACTGACCCCATAAGTAAGTGGTAGCGTATGCGTTTTGGTGTCCCCCAACCGTAATGCAATATATTTGATTGGCACCGCAACAAAAGTAAAAAGAACCTATTGGCAGGGGCATCTTTGACAAAATGTGAATTGGTCGAGTTTTCCCCACCATACCTAACACCTAACACTTGAGAATGAGTCACTGAACCACACTTTCCATCTGCCAAAGATATTTACGTGTTCGGCTACCATGCCAAAGATAACTAACTCATAGATCAAAGAGGGAGAGAGAGGCTCCACATCACTGTGGGAACACCAACAGAAATTCCATTATGAAAAACTTTCCTTAATGAACATAATTTACAAAATGTGTGGACTTGCACTTGTAATGTGTTCAATGCCTGTGGGATCTGACAGGGTTCCACCCTTCTCTTCTTTGTGTATCAGTCGAGTGTGAGAGCAGAGAAAGCCAGGTCCACCTCCTAGATGTATGAAGTTAGATGAGCAGTTTCAATTTGCATCAATGTCAATGACACATGACCACAGGCCAACTTAATTTCTAATCAACAGTTACTTTAGACTGAAGTTTATTTCATTTTAATAATAGAGAATATATCATGGAGAATGGCCATGCTATAATAGGTGCTTTGATATTGTATACTAATATCAACATAGTTCCATTAGTGACATGGTGATGAAAATTATGTATATTCTGTTGTATTGATACAAGCTGACAAGTCTGCATATTCTCGTCTTGCATAAGCTTAAAGTATCTTTTTGGATAATCTTATCTCATGATATAGCATATGTCACACATTGTTTCCACTAGATGGATATTTATGTAATATATACAGTAATATATACAGTACATCTCTTGGAATATACAAATTGATGTGGGATCTCCAAGTGTAATCCAGAAGAGAAAAATCTCTCCAGCAACAAACTGGAGAAAGAGATTTAAGAATGTGGCCTCAGTCTTGGCACAAATATGGAAGACAGTCACGAACCGAATGTGGGCAATAAACAACAAGTCACGCAAATGTACACTTCACATGCAACACTTATCCATAATGTTCCAGCTTACTTTCCCCCTTTCTCAGTCAGTTACACTGGGATTTGTCTTAGAAAAACAATAAGATAAATAAAGTATGTGTACATACTTAAGGTCAAATGCAGTTAATAGACATACACAAATTAAAGTTAATAGGGAGAATCCAAACAAATTAACCACTCTCAATGCCACCTTCATTTGATTTGAGACAAATGACCCTCCCACCCCTTTCCTTTGGAGATGTCAGAACACTCCCTCCTTGCGTCACTATTACTCCCCTATTAAAACAATATACCACATATTTTGTTCTGGGGCCATCAATGACTAAAGGAATTAATATTGAGTCATGTACTTTGGCTGAGTCTCAAAAGGGAAAGGGCTGTAGAGTAGACTTCACACAGTGTGGGATGTTATCTGCTATAGGGGTTCCATTTAGAGTAGCACCACCATGCAGCCAGTCAGTGTCTGACAGGCCTCAGTTAGCGTCGGGGCCTGCCCGTTTCCTGTTAATGGCAACCCATTACTAACCAGTTACTAAATACTTCCCTTCTGCCAACCTTCCAGGATTCAGGAAAGGGCTCCACAGAGATAACACTGTTACATAATGTAGGGTTGGGTGGGGGGGGGGGGTGGGGGGTGACAGAGGAGAGGAGATGCCAAGGGGTACTGAGAAGCCGGTTGGAATCACGTCGGTGGCTTTCATTTCCCCCAATCGGAGACACCTGCACCATACTGGTGGTAATGGGAAGGAGTGAACATGTCAGTGTCAGAAGTACTAAAAATTGGTTCAGAGGAGACACTGCCGATTTCTCGTAATGTAGGCTATTAAAAATGGTCATGTTCTTGGGAAAGATATTGTATACCGTTTTGGGCTTATGTTAGTAAGAGATCAATGACTAATTGGAATTTATGTGTTCATGGTGCCTTGTTAGACAGGGTTGTGTGTTACTAAGGGATGGGAATATGGTCATGGGGTAAACTAGGGTATGAGGAGGCTCTTGATACAAATAACAGAGAAAATTGAGCTCAGATTATATTGATTTAATATGTTTGGTCTGGCCAAAACAAAATGTAATTTACCATCTTAAGGTGCCTTGACAGGTTATGGAAAGTGTAGTTTCTCACCCACCAGGCTTATTTACAGATCAACGGTGTGATTATGAGGATTGCATTTCTGGGAGTGAAGTTGTTGATAACAAACTTGCCAGTTATTTTTCTCATTAATCATACAGTGTAGTGAAAATTGGCCACCAAAACTGAGTGATTACATCATTTGGAAAAGAGTATGCTAGAAAAGGTCAAAACAATGACAAAATTGATTGGAAATCTAATACCACTGATAGTATTGATACCCCAATTGGGTTTTGAACCAAGGTCATCTAAACAACTAAAAACTGCATTAGCCCTCTGAGCTAAAGCCTAGGCATTAGCTTCAGGAATGTCTCATGCATGCTTACTAAACTAGATTGCAAAGAACAAGAATTATGCATATGATCCCACTAATCATACCATACCATAAAGCTGTCAAATAGAACATTAAAAGTAAATTGTCCATTGGAATATCTTGGCCATATTTCAGTGGCCTATCTAGATTGTGAATTCATCTCCTCAAAGACTCCTATGTTTATGATAGTGTTATGTGGGCTTCTGGCCCCTAACGGTTCAAAGAATGTGTTACCTTCCTGTCTTCAAACAGAGAGGAAGATGGAGAATGACCTGACCCGTACTGTTGTCAGAAATCACTCCTGCAGGTCACATGTGTTTCTGTTCATCCTCTATACCTCCAGGTGCCCAGAGATGAAGCAGATAGCACGCAACAGCACTGCAGACCTGCTTAAGGCCACCTCACTGCTCCAGCTGCAACGCTTTCATCTTTTTTTAGAAGCACATTTTCTCTAATGATTTCTGTACTGACAGAAGGTCTGTGTATGATCATAGCATAGCTGTTGCTCGGGGATAGAGACTAGACATGCGTGTTATTTATTCCCAAATCTGGAAGGTATTTTGTGGAAGTATTTTCGACTCATTTCTAGGGGTGAAACAACTCACAGTGTCATTGACAAGTTCTCTCTCGGGGTTCAAGTGTCCTGTCCAAGTAGAATCTGCTTGAGTTTTTTAAATATTTTTTTACAGCTAACACCTGCGTGAGTGTTTTTGCAAAATAGTAATTGTCCAATTTATCTCATAGAATGGTGAAACTCCCTGAAGATAAATACATGTGGGTGAATGGATATAGAGCAGCTGAGGTCAGTAGTTGACAGTAGACAGTCTACTGCTTCCTTGGAGA
Source organism: Oncorhynchus tshawytscha (assembly GCF_018296145.1). Taxonomy (NCBI): domain Eukaryota; kingdom Metazoa; phylum Chordata; class Actinopteri; order Salmoniformes; family Salmonidae; genus Oncorhynchus; species Oncorhynchus tshawytscha. The sequence goes on from NC_056438.1 coordinate 64,395,595, forward strand.
TCAAATGAGTGCCATCATGCACTGATTCTCCTCAGGCTTTTGGTGATAAGAGTTAGCAAAGTGAGCTTCTCCAGACCAGTGCTGCTGTCCTGCATAGATAAATGGCTTCCTCTTTTGAAATGTCTTATACTCGTCATTTGGATAAGCAGCGTAATCAGCAAAACCCTTTTACTTTAAAACCCATTACCCTCATTAATGTTAGGTCTGCTCTTCCAAGGAGGACAGTTCTTCTTTGCCCCCTCAGTCAGTGTGGACACAGTCCATGCTAAACCAACCTCACCTTCGAGTACAAGGACCAATGATACAGTGTCCATATTAGAACAGTCACATATCTCCATCGTACGTTAAGGCTCTTTTTCATTGTCAGCCGATCATCAATTGCATTTTCAGTGTCTGTTGTTATTAAAGTGACTGTTGACATTTTCACTGTTTTTTTGTTGTTTTTTTGCTCATGTCATCTCAGAGTGGACGTGATATTTATAGGAAATGGAGACTATGATATACAGTTGAAGTTGGAAGTTTACAAACACCTAGGGTAAATACATTTAAACTCAGTTTTTCACAATTCCTGACATTTAATCCAAGCAAAGATTCTCTGTCTTAGGTCAGTTAGGATCACCACTTTATTTTAGGAATGTGAAATGTCAGGAAAATAGTACAGAGAATGATTTATTTCAGCTTTTATTTCTTTCATCACATTCCCAGTGGGTCAGAAGTTTACATACACTCAATAACTATTTGGTAGCATTGACTTTAAATTGTTTAACTTGGGTCAAATGTTTCGGGTAGCCGACCACAACTTTGGAAGTATGCTTGTGGCCATTGTCCATTTGGAAGACCCATTTGCGACCAAGCTTTAACTTCCTGACTAATGTCTTGAGATGTTGCTTCAATATATCCACATAATTTTCCTCGCTCATGATGCCATCTATTTTGTGAAGTGCACCATTCCCCCCTGCAGCAAAGCACCCCCACAACATGATGTTGCCACCCAGTGCTTCATGGTTGGGATGATGTTCTTCAGCTTGCAAGCCTCCCCCTTTTTCCTCCAAACATAACGATGGTCATTATGGCCAAACAGTTCTATTTTTGTTCCATCAGACCAGAGGACATTTCTCCAAAATGTACGATCTTTGTCCCCATGTGCAGTTGCAAACCGTAGTCTGGCTTTTTTATGGGGGTTTTGGAGCAGTGGCTTCTTCCTTGCTGAGCGGCCTTTCAGGTTATGACTCGCTTTTACTGTGGATGTAGATACTTTTGTACCTGTTTCCTCCAGCATCTTCACAAGGTCCTTTGTTGTTGTTCTGGGATTGATTTGCACGTTTCGCACCAAAGTACCTTCATCTCTATGAGACAGAACGTGTCGCCTTCCTGAGCGGGATGACTGCTGTGTGGTCCCATGGTGTTTACTTGCGTACTATTATTTGTACAGATGAACGTGGTACCTTCAGGTGTTTGGAAATTGCTCCCAAGGATGAACCAGACTTGTGGAGGTCTACAATTTTTTTTTCTGAGGACTTGGCTGATTTCTTTTGATTTTCCCATGATGTCAAGCAAAGAGGCACTGAGTTTGAAGGTAGGCCTTGAAATACATCCACAGGTACACCTCCATTTGACTCAAATTATGTCAATGTCAATTAGCCTATCAGAAGCTTCTAAAGCCATGGTATAATTTTCTGGAATTTTCCAAACTATTTAAAGGCACAGTCAACCTAGTGTATGTAAACTTCTGATCCACTGGAATTGTGATACAGTTGTCTGTAAACAACTGTTGTAAAAAATTACTTGTGTCATGCACAAAGTAGATGTCCTAAACGACTTGCCAAAACTCTAGTTTGTTAACAATTCATTTGTGGAGTAGTTGAAAAACAAGTTTTAATGACTCCAACCTAAGTGTATGTAAACTTCCGACTTCAACTGTACTTCATTGACAAAGAAAAGCAGGTTCAGAAATACCGCCAAGGTCCTTTAATTCCCTCGTCCGATTACAGTCTTGTCTCTTAAGCTCTAAAGTTAAATACACAAATATCAAGGTTATAAAGGAAATCCATAGCTGCACGTTTGATATGTTTGAGATAAATGCAATCTATTGGAACTTGGGATGTCCACATTTTTCAAAGGCATGCAGCACACAGAGGAGAAACTACAAGGCGTCATTGAGACTGAAGACAGGACTTTATAAATATCGAAAGCAGATGTTAATGGGATGCCTAAAATTGCTAAAAGACATAAAATGTTTTCTATTCACTAAAGTGCTGTGATGTATTGCCTTAACATCCACTTCAAAGGTTGGTCCGTGTAACATGGGACCTCACAAATCAGTGACGGCCCAGTACTTACAAGGTATAAGATACTGTATCGGTACTTATGTGGCCTTTCATCACCAAGTATTATAGTATAACACTAACACTCAATTATATTAGCAAGGGGGACATTAAAAAATAAGTGTGTGTTGGCCGGATATCCCTTTTGGCTGCTATATGAGTATGACAGCAATAGAATGTTAGACATCCTGAAATTCTATAGCTAGCATAATAAGGAACATGTGTTTGTTAACACCTATGATGCAGCTCCTACATTCTTTCAGCAGAGTTCATATGGTTGCAGACTTAAACCGTCACCCTTTCCATTGATCTGTGTAATTACATTACATTTACACAGTTAGATACAGCATAACTACACTGTGGTTACATAATGTACAGTATTTATTGTTTTATTGTTCTAACAAATATGTGTTTGTATTCATAGCATTTCATTCTCTCTCTAAAGAAATTATTTTTCTTCTATCGCTGCTGCCTTTTCATGGCTGTAGCCAATTGTTAAACATGATTAAAGACACATTCCTTGGAGATATTTAATTTAGTATGGATAAAGATTTTCCACTCAAATAAATCATCAAGTGGTGTCAAAATTACAAAGCACCCAGCATAAGCTTTCCTGCTGTTTTTAATATACAGTTGTCCAGAGTAACTGAAAAAAATTGCCACATACGGTTTCACTTAAACCACTGCTGTTTAGGCCCTGTTAGAGAAGGTCATTTCACTGATTTCCATAAAGGCAATAACATAATGGACTTCAACTATATTGGGTCAGACTATTTTTTTCATCTCCTTCCCTCCTATAGCAGGTCATTCTCTCAATTACAGCCACTTCTGACAATAAAGATTGTTAATGCATTCAAAATAGGGCTATTCTTCATAAAAACAGATTCATATCAGCATTTCAATCTATGTAGATAAAAAGCCAAATTTTTCACTCGTTAGTGAGAAATAGTTGGGTGGTTGTAATAATATCCACAGGACTCTCTAATAATGAAACCCTACACTTCATCACCAACAGATTAATCATGGACTTAATGCGTAGGCACGTTGTTAACATTTGCAGTAACTTCCATGATGCCAGGTAAAGGCTCTCAGATCATGATTACAGTATGCATGGAAAATCCCAGAACAATCAGTGATGTTGGATCTGAGGTCCCATGTTTTCCATTGGCCACTTTGCTGGAATATTTGTCTGAGTGGGTTTGTACGTTACATGGCTATCAAACTCATTCATTTTGAGAGACGGATGAAAAACTCTTTCTGACTCAAACTAAGAAAAGAATTGGAGGCCAATGTCATGTACTAATTGGGATACCAAATTCTCTCTTGGCTTGTCATGTTATTAAGACATATTTGAATATAATTAAAGATATTTTGATAGAATAGAACAGCAGTATTTGAAAAATGTCTTAACAAATTGTTCAAGTTCAAGACCATGTCAGCAAGACGACTGTGCAGAGGAATGAAACCTGGCGCTGTCACTATACTATCATCAATCATATTCTGATCCTAATCCTAACACAGTGTGGGGACCTTATAATATGGACTTAAATAGGAACGAATTATTGACATTACCGTGACCATGGGCAATAATTTATGTCTCTCTCTTTTTCACCACGATGAAGACAAATTAAAATACAGCAAAAGCTTTGAAGAATTATGGACTGAATGTTTGTCAGATGTCAAATAGACTATGGCATAAATTCAATTAGTTCTGCATTAAATCGCGATAACCGAATATCGCACTGCATGTCATTGTTTTTATTTTGCCGATGTTAGAGTTGAACTGTTAGAGCTGTCAAATCAGTCAATGGGTGCTCTTGTGGTCATTGTCACAACACAACTCCTGTCCCAGAACAAAAACGTGTAGACCAGCAGTATTCAAACTTGTTCAGCGGGGCCGCCATTTTTTTGGCCCGAAGTTCTGGGGACCCCATTTTTCTCCCAAGAATTTCTTGCGACACCAGCCCATCCCAAATCTAATGACAACCTTAAAATCTGTCAATTACATTTTTACATCAACAAATAACCTTCAAATCTCTTATCAAAATGAAATGAAACCAATAAATACATTTACTTAATCAAATTGAAAAAATAAAATAAAATGAAAAAAATATAGATTTTTTTCTCAAAAACTTTTGTATATTGTCACATACAATAAATGGTACAATTTCCTGTTACCAAAAATACAGTACCTGTCAAACGTTTGGATACACCTACTCTTTCAACGGATTTTCTTTATTTGTACTATAATCTACACTGTAGAATATTAGTGAGCCATGAAAACTATGAAATAACACATATGGAATCATGTAGTAACCAAAAAAGTGTTAAACAAACCAGCATTCTCTCAATCAGCTTCATGAGGTAGTCACCTGGAATGCATTTCAATTAACAGGGGTGCCTTGTTAAAAGTTAATTTGTGGATTTTATTTCCTTCTTAATGCATTTGAGTTGTGTTGTGTTGTGACAAGGTAGAGGTGGTATACAGAAGATAGCCTATTTGGAAGGAAGACCCAGAGTTACCTCTGCTGCAGAGGATAAGTCCATTACAGTTAATTGCACTTCAGAAATTGCAGCCCAAATTAATGCTTCACAGAGTTCAAGTAACACACACATATCAACATCAACTGTTCAGAGGAGACTGCGTGAATCAGGACTTCAAGGTCGAATTGCTGGTGACACTTTCTGTGATTTATTTAGAATTCAAGGCACACTTAACCAGCATGGCTACCGCAGCGTTCTGCAGCGATACACCATCCCATCTGGTTTGTGCTTAGTGGGAATATAATTTGTTTTTCAACAGGACAATGACCCAATACATCTCCAGGCTGTGTAAGGGGTATTTGATGAAGAAGGAGAGTGATGGAGTGCTGTGTCAGATGACCTGGCCTCCACAATCACCCAACCTCAACCCAATTGAGATGGTTTGGGATGAGTTGGACCTGAGAGTGAAGGAAAAGCAGCCAACAAGTGCTCAGTATATGTGGGAACTCCTTCAAGACTGTTGGAAAAGCATTCCAGGTGAATCTGTTTGAGAGAATGCCAAGAGTGTGCAAAGCTGTCATTAAGGCAAATGGTGGCTATTTTGAAGAATCTCAAATATATTTTGATTGTTTAACACTTTTGGCTAATACATTTTCCCATATGTGTTATTTCATTGTTTTGATGTCTTCACAATTATTCTACAATATAGAAAATAGTACAAATAAAGAAAAACCCTTGAATGAGTAGGTGTAACCAAACTTTTGACAGGTACTGTATATTAAAAGAACATATATTATTATTGCAATTTTGGCGACGATTGTCGGTTATCACGTGTTAAAGCTGAACAATTTGAATGTAGGCCAATGTTAGCTATATCACAGGTGTACATGACTAGATTCAAACTGCACTCAATGTCCTGCAAATGTTCACACCCTCTGTTGAAGGCATTCAGCCAGTTACGAAGGCAGTGTTTACAGAGGCAGCCCAATTCTGATTACCCCCCACACTAATTGGTCTTTTGACCAATCACATCAGATCTTTTCACATCAGATCTGATCTGATTGCTCAAAAGACCAATTTGTGAAAAAAGCTCAGAATTGGGCTGCCTGTGTAAACATAGCCTAAGAAGATTTTGTTTCATTATACCAGTCTTGAGTGTTATGTTAGGAAAGTGTAACACAACATTATTATTTCCTTTATCTCATCGCTGCTGTGTGGTCTTAATCCGCGTTAGTTGTCTTTGCCCAGTAGCTTGGAGGAGGCTTTGGTAATGAGAGTCAGTCAGTGTTTTGTCCACAACTTCTCGACTTCCGTGGGTTCCTTAGAAAGTGAAAAGCTCTAATTAAGCTCTATTGAGACAGGAGAATGCCAGTGTTGTGTGGGGGGCCTAGGTTGCTATTGAGGAGGTGGTTGGTCGGTGGGATAGTTTCTGACACAGGAAATGTCATAGTCATCCTAGAAATTCCTGATTCCTAATTCCTCATCAACTTGAAGAGTCGTGAATACATGCTGTCTCCTGACCGATGTTATGTCTGCTTGACAGCCTTGTAAAACATTCAGCAGGTCAATTAAAGAATGTTCTACCAATCAATGTTTTCCATTTGTCTTTTTGCTGGCCTTTTAATTTTCTACCAACTTTTATTAACTTTCTTTTTGCTTTGTTCTCATCACATCACGTTTAAGATGAGTTATAAAGGTTTTGTATAATTTCAGCCAGTAGTTTTGAAAGTAGCATGAGCCAAAAAGGGCTCCCCGAAAATGGTGCATAATTTTGCACAATGTCATCCATTTTGTGTGATATATTACCTCCTGCAATTCTTATGATATGTTACGAATTTGTAAGTTATTTTGAAAGTATTGTTATTATACTTTATGCCATTATCAATCATACTAATCATACTAATCTAATTAAACATGCTGAGGAAATGCACTGAAGATATCCTGCTTCTAGATAGCATACTAAGCAGGCAGCATCACCCTGCAGCCCTTATCAGTTGTGTGACCTCAAGTGCCATGCAGAGAACTCTTATTATTTGAGTTTGACCAATGGTGTGACCCAGCTTGCTGCTGTGTCCTGTATCTTCAGACAGGAAGATACATGTGACTGCTTTGGGCAGCATCAAAATGAGAAGTGACATCATCGCGTGGTCCGCTAAACAGCAATCAGGCCTCTCTCTCTGCAGCCGCGCAATGTAATCCAGATGTGCATTTGATTAAAGGCTTAAACGAGATTGGAGAGGGTGAGAAGGCGGGGAGGTATACTATAGGTCAACCCCTGGATTCTAAAACAAAGAGATTTATAAATCTATTTTAAAACAAAAACACATGTCTGGAAATTCCCCCATGCAACCCCTGCTAGCTGCCCCCCCCTCTTCCTCCTCATGCCTCCTCTTGGTTTGCAGCACTTGATAATCTGCATAAAAATTCCTGTTTAATTGTATCACCATTCACTCTGAGACATTACAGGTTTGGTGTAATAGCTGTGTGAAAATCCAATACTGAGGACTTATTATTCACTCATCCTACTGTTTTTACTCTTCAGAAATTGATTGTGTATAGGCACTGTTTTGTTTGCAACCAAGTAAACACGGACCCTAAATGATGAATATTAATTGTTATACAGAAGAATCTGCTTAATTATAACCACAAAAGCTCTGTTGGTAGAGCATGGCTCTTGCAATGCCAGATGTCTGAGGAAAAGACAGAAAAAATAGCTGAAGACACCAGTCACAGCAGCAATGGACTGTTCTCTCTGCTACCGTCCGGCAGGCGGTACCGGAGCATAGGGTCTCGGACCATCCGAGACAGCTTCTTTCTCCAAGCAATAAGACTGCTGAATAGCTAAACAACGGCTGCTCACCCGCTCCCACAGACTATCTGCACTGACTCTATGCTCACTCACAGGTCTATAGCCACTCATTCACACACTGACACTCTAGCTCACATGCTCGGGCACACACACGCACATGCACGCACGCACACACACACACGCACACACACACACACACAAAAATACACAAATGTATTGACACCATACACATATTATACAGTGCCTTCAGAAAGTATTCACACTTTTTCCATATTTTGTTATTTTACAAAGTGGGATTAAAATGGATTGAATTGTCATTTGTCAACAATCTACCTGTCACGCCCTGGTCAAAGTATTTTGTGTTTATCTTTATGTATTTGGTCAGGCCAGGGTGTGGCATGGGGTTTTTGTAATTGTGGTGTGTTTGTCTTGGGGTTTTGGTGGTGGTATTGGGATTGTAGCTTAGTGGGTTGTCTAGCAAGGTCTATGGCTGTCTGGAGTGGTTCTCAATCAGAGGCAGATGCTTATCGTTGTCTCTGATTGGGAACCATATTTAGGCAGCCATATTCTTTGAGTTTGTCGTGGGTGATTGTCCTTAGTGTCTTACTTGTACTCTCTGTTAGTTTGCACTAGATAGGCTGTTTTCGGTTTTCATTACGTTTATTGTTTTGTAGTGTTTAGTGTTTAGTCGTGTTTACGTTTTGTTTAATAAATATGGATCGCAATCGACACGCTGCAGTTTGGTCCGACTCTCCTTCATCACCACTAGAAAACCGTTACAGAATCACCCACCACCAACGGACCAAGCAGCGTGTTAACAGGCAGGAACCACAGGAGAGGCAACAGAGGCAGCAGCAGCAGGAGCAGCAGCAGCTGCAGTGGGAGAGGCTGCACCACCTGGAGAAATGGACATGGGAGGAAGAACTGGACGGTAAAGGACCCTGGGCTCAGCCTGGAGAATATCGCCGCCCCAAGGAAGAACTGGAGGCGGCGAAAGCTGAGAGGCGCAGATATGAGGAGGCAGCACGGCGTAGCGGATGGAAGCCTGAGAATCAGCCCCAAAAATTTCTTGGGGGGCTCAGGGAGAGTGTGGCAGAGTCAGGAGTCAGACCTGAGCCAACTCTCCCTGTTTATCGTGAGGAGCCAAGGAGGAGACCAGAACCAGAGACTGTGAAGGAGTTAATGGGGAAATTGGAGGAGAGAGAAATGAGGGAGTTGCTGTGTTGGTGCTTTTTGCATGGAATTCGCCCGACGGAACGTGTTGGGGATTTGATGGCACCTGGGTTAGCGCTCCATACTTCCTGAGGTGCGTGTTAGTCGGCTGGTGAAGTTGGTGCCAGCCTCACGCACCAGGCCTCCTGTGCACATCCCTAGCCTTGCACATCCTGTGCCAACACTGCTCTCAAGATCTCCAGTACGCCTTCACGGTCTAGCCCATCCTGTGCTACCTCCACACTCCAGTCCTCCGGTAGCAGCTCCCCGCTCCAGGCTTCCTGTGCGTGTCCTCGATCCAGTACCACCAGTTCCAGCACCATGCACCAGGCCTTCAGTGTGCCTTGCCTGTTCAGCGCAGCCAGCGCTTTTCTCCTCTCCTGCGCTGCTGGAGTCTCCCGCCTGTTTAGCGCAGCCAGAGCCTTTCTCCTCTACAGCGCTGCCGGATCCTCCCGCCTGTTCAGCGCAGCCAGAGCCTTCCTCCTCTACAGCGCTGCCGGAGCCTCCCGCCTGTTTAGCGCAGCCAGAGCCTTTCTCCTCTCCTACGCTGCCGGAGTCTCCCGCCTGTTCAGCGCAGCCAGAGCTGCCAGCCTGCATGGAGAAGCCAGAGCTGCCAGCCTGCATGGAGCAGCCAGAGCTGTCAGTCCGCATAGAGCAGCCAGAGCTGTCAGTCCGCATAGAGCAGCCAGAGCTGCCAGTCTGCAAGGAGCAGCCAGAGCTGCCAGTCTGCATGAAGCAGCCAGAGCTGTCAGTCTGCATGGAGCAGCCAGAGCTGCCAGTCTGCATGGAGCTGCCAGTCTGCAAGGAGCAGCCAGAGCTGTCAGTCTACATGAAGCAGCCCGAGCTGCCAGTCTGCATGAAGCAGCCAGTCTACATGGAGCAGCCAGAGCTGCCAGTCTGCATGAAGCAGCCAGAGCTGTCAGTCTGCATGGAACAGTCAGAGCTGTCAGTCTGCATGGAGCAGCCAGAGCTGTCAGTCTACATGAAGCAGCCCGAGCTGCCAGTCTGCATGAAGCAGTCAGTCTACATGGAGCAGCCAGAGCTGTCAGTCCGCATGGAGCAGCCAGAGCTGTCAGTCTACATGAAGCAGCCCGAGCTGCCAGTCTGCATGAAGCAGCCAGTCTACATGGAGCAGCCAGAGATGTCAGTCTGCATGAAGCAGCCAGAGCTGTCAGTCTGCATGAAGCAGCCAGAGCTGTCAGTCTGCATGGAGCAGCCAGTCTGCATGGAGCAGCCAGTCTGCATGGAGCTGCCAGTCTGCATGGAGCTGCCAGTCTGCATGGAGCTGCCAGTCTGCAAGGAGCTGTCAGTCTGCACGGAGCTGTCAGTCTGCACGGAGCTGCCAGTCTGCACGGAGCTGCCAGTCTGCAAGGAGCTGCCAGTCAGCACGGAGCCGCCAGAGCGGTCAGTCTGTAAGAAGCCGCCAGAGCTGTCAGCCTATATGGAGCAGCTAGTGCCGCCAGTCTGCCCAGCGCCGCCAGTGCCCCCAGTCTGCCCAGCGTCGCCAGTCTGCCCAGCGCCGTCAGTCTGCCCAGCATCGCCAGTCTGCCCAGCGTCGCCAGTCTGCCCAGCGTCGCCAGTCTGCCCAGCGCCGTCAGTCTGCCCAGCATCGCCAGTCTGCCCAGCATCGCCAGTCTGCCCAGCGTCGTCAGTCTGCCCAGCGTCGTCAGTCTGCCCAGCGTCGTCAGTCTGCCCAGCGTCGTCAGTCTGCCCAGCACCGCCAGTATGCCCAGCGCCGCCAGTCTGCCCAGCGCCGCCAGTCTGCCCAGCATCGCCAGTCTGCCCAGCGCCGCCAGTCTGCCCAGCGCCGCCAGATCTGCCAGTCAACCAGACTCTTCCAGATCTGCCAGTCAACCAGACTCTTCCAGATCTGCCAGTCAACCAGACTCTTCCAGATCTGCCAGTCAACCAGACTCTTCCAGATCTGCCAGTCAGCCAGGATCTGCCAGTCAGCCAGGATCTGCCAGTCAGCCAGGATCTGCTGAAACCACCAGCCAGCCAGGAGCTGGTAGATCTATCTACCTGCCTGAGCTTCCTCTCACTCCTGAGCTTCCTCTCACTCCTGAGCTTCCTCTCACTCCTGAGCTTCCTCTCACTCCTGAGCTTCCTCTCACTCCTGAGCTTCCTCTCACTCCTGAGCTTCCTCTCACTCCTGAGCTTCCTCTCACTCCTGAGCTTTCTGAGCTCACTCCTGAGCTTTCTCTCACTCCCGAGCTTCCCCTCAGTCCCGAGCTGCCTCGGTCCCGAGCTGTCCTTCAGTCCCGATCTGCTCCTCAGTCCAGTGGGGTTCTGGGTGGGGACTACTAGGCCATGGTCGGCGGCGAGGGTGGACTATCCAGGGACGAAGGGAGAGGGGACTAAGACATTAAAGGAGTGGGGTCCACGTCCCGCGCCGGAGCCGCCACCATGGACAGACGCCCACCCGGACCCTCCCTATTGTTTTGAGGTGCGTTCGGGAGTCCGCACCTTAGGGGGGTTCTGTCACGCCCTGGTCAAAGTATTTTGTGTTTATCTTTATGTATTTGGTCAGGCCAGGGTGTGGCATGGGGTTTTTGTAATTGTGGTGTGTTTGTCTTGGGGTTTTGGTGGTGGTATTGGGATTGTAGCTTAGTGGGTTGTCTAGCAAGGTCTATGGCTGTCTGGAGTGGTTCTCAATCAGAGGCAGATGCTTATCGTTGTCTCTGATTGGGAACCATATTTAGGCAGCCATATTCTTTGAGTTTGTCGTGGGTGATTGTCCTTAGTGTCTTACTTGTACTCTCTGTTAGTTTGCACTAGATAGGCTGTTTTCGGTTTTCATTACGTTTATTGTTTTGTAGTGTTTAGTGTTTAGTCGTGTTTACGTTTTGTTTAATAAATATGGATCGCAATCGACACGCTGCAGTTTGGTCCGACTCTCCTTCATCACCACTAGAAAACCGTTACACTACCCAAAATATTCTGCAATGTTAAAGTGAAAGAAAAATAATGTAACACTTTACTTGACACTGTAATTGACACTGTAATTGACACTGTAATTGACACTGTAATTGCGCACACATTGATGTTAGACATGCACCTATCCCAATGCTCTGTTGCTGATGACTGGGATGAATTCAGGAGCAGATTTCAGGACCAGGATAAGACACCCTCTTTTTGACTGATGACTGATATAAGGCCATATAGGCCTATCTGGTTTAAATGATTATGACGGTCATAATGCTTCTTGACAGTGCCATAAAGTTTATTTCCTTAGTCCAAGTAAAGTGACACAGATGATCATAATGCTTCTTGACAATGTGATAAAGTGTATCTTTTTAGTCCAAGTAAAGTGACACAGGATGGTCATAATGATTCATGACAGTGTCAAGGAGTGTATTTTCTACAAATGATTTAAAATATGATTAAAAACAACAACAAAGGATTTAAGAAACAAACGTTCAAATGAAAGGAAACTTCTTTGCAAGGAAAATACGAATTAGAATAAATGTGGGTTTTGACACACTTACGTAGGTGTCATAAGCAACCATAAGATAACAAAATGTATGTCACAACATGTGTAAATATATGAGTCATGACAGTGTTATGAACATATTATGACAGGTTATGTCAGCTGTCATGACAAATTATGACATACACTGGGTGCCAAGTGAAGTGTTAACAAAAAATACAAATGAATTAATTAATTAATTAATGGAGAAAAAAAAACATTTACATATTTTTATTAGATAAGTATTCAACCCCCTGAGTCAATACATGTTAGAATCACCTTTGGCAGTGATTACAGCTGTGAGTCTTTCTGGGTAAGCCTCTAAGAGCTTTGCAAACATGGATTGTACAATATTTTCCCATTATTCTTTTAAAAATTATTCAAGCTCTGTTGAGTTGGTTGTTGATTATTGCTAGACAGCCATTTTAAAGTCTTGCCATAGATTTTCAAGCTGATTAAAGTCTAAACTGTAACCTAGGAACATTTAATGTCGTCTTGGTAAGTAACTCCACTGTATATTTGGCCTTGCGATTTAGGATATTGTCTTGCTGAATTTGTCTCCCAGTGTTGGAAAGCAGTCTGAACCAGGTTTTCCTCTAGGGCTTTGCCTGTGCTTAGCTCTAATCTTTTTCTATTTATCCCCCCAAAAATTCCCTAGTCCTTGCTGATGACAATCATACCCATAACATGATGCAGCCATCACCATGCTTAAATGCTTATTTTCACTCTGTAATTTAGTTTAGTATTGTGGAGTAAATACAATGTTATTGATCCATCCTCAGTTTTCTCCTATCACAGCCAAAACATAATTCCACTTTGACATTATGGGGTATTGGGTGTAGATTGCCATTTTTCATTCAGGCTGTAACAAAACAAAGTGTGGAAAAAGTCAAGAGGTTTGAAAATGTTGTAATGGCACTGCATACACACACTCACTCATCACCATGCACTCACCACAAACGCTGCTGCTATATTGATTATTATTACCATTATTACTTATCCTGACATTTTTACACGTACATATATCTACCTCAACTACTCCAGTAAACCTGCACATTGTAATTACAGTACTGGCACTGACCCTGAATATGGCTTGCATTCTTGTGTTTTTTGTGTGTTTTTTTCATACTTCTCATGTTCGTACTTTGTACTTCTTCTTACTTTATAATAGTACTTTATAAGATTACTTTATACTTTACTTTATATACTGGTTTACACCTGCTGTATCCTGTGCATGTGACAAATCAACTTTTAAATTTTAAACTTGATTCCCTGGACCACCCATACGTAATTATGTTTTACTTTTTTGTCTGTAAGTCACTTTGGATAAAACGGTCTGCTAAATGGCATATCTTATTCTATATTCTAAAATGACAGCATTCCAACTGGTGACCTGAATTATAAAAAACACAGAGACCTTGAATCTTTCAAAGTGGTAGAGGCAGTAATTTGGCCCAGTCACCAAGGTCTGGTACCCTCTGCTCCAACTCTGAAGAGGCTTACTTTAATTTCTAGGTAAAAAAACAAACAAACAACACCTGTCACAAGAGGATGAATTAAGTATACACCATTTTTTCCCCTCTCTCGCCCTCCTGCATGGTATGACTCGTTATCCCCTGCGGCTGCAAGACGAGCCAAGCACTTCAGACCAGACCTGGGTTCAAACAGTACTTGACATGTTTCAAATAACAACAAAGGGCAGGGTCTGCAGTTTTGCGCCAATCTATTGGTTGTATTGTGCCAGGCACGCTCAATCAAGCCCAGCTAAATTATTTCAAATAGTATTTGAACCCAGGTCTCATTCAGACTGACCGCAACCTGAACTACCACATAAAATGACTCACCTGACACTGACTGCAAAGGCGTGGCAGTCCCTGCTCAGGCTCAGTTTTTCCCCCACCTCTGAGAAGAGAAGAGCCAATGTTTGAAACCAAAGCACAAACCCAGCCAGCTTCAAGCAATCCCAGTTGTTTGCTTTAATATATATATATTGCTGATGCATGGTGGATGGATGTAAAGATGAAATATGAGAAAATTATGACTAGTTTGTTACCCGCAGTCTAAACTGTGCAAAACAGTTGAAAACTCTTCTAAGAGGGCGTCCTGTGGTCAAACAGGCTATGAGGTGAAGGCTGTGACGTCATGAGAAGCTCCGACATCCGTATGTAGTAGCTTTTCTGTTATGTCCAGGCAACACTGTATTTAATAGAGGACTCCAAACCCTTGAAGCCAATGTGGGAACTCTACTATGGTGTGCATTTTAGGACACCATCAGCTTCAAGCCACCAATGGTGTCCTAAAATGTACACTGAAACCCCCTCTCCATGTTAAGCAGCATGCTACACCCTCTCCAGTGAAGAGGAAATCATCACTCACTGTCTGTGCTGTAATCACAGTTACTATGATGCTATCTGTTGGTATAAGCTTGACTCCTGCCACGCATGCAGGCTATTCTGTTAGGGTGGAGGCTGGGGGAGGCTGTACAGGACCTTTAGGCAGGGCAGGCTAAGTGACTCAGAGAGAGAGAGAGAGAGTGGTTGTGTTGGTGCAGTAGGAGGTGAGCATGACGTAAAGTAAAACATAAACAGGAAAACAGGGAGTGCATGAGGCCTGCTAGATGTGTGCAAATAGATCGTGCTACCTGTCCTTTAATGGTGTTAAGATGAACTCATTGGTTCACAGTACATATTAAGACAGTAAAAATAGGCAAAAGTAGATGTTTCTGGTTAATTACTCTTAATTAACTTCCGGTTAGCAATAGCTGCAAATCTGGGAGATGCTAATTTCCACCCATTTACTAGATGCATCGGGCCTGCTTAATTACAAATATTTTGACATTCTGAAGTGGAATGTTCAAACCTGAAGAAACCATCCACTGAAAGGCATCCATGGGAGTTGCATGTAGCAACAATGGCCACCATTTCAAGCTGAGCTAGCTAAACAACATGCTAGCTAGCGTCAATGAATGAGTCTTGTGTATCCAGTTATCTGTTATGATATGTAGAGGGTTGGGCGCCTGAGGAGGAGCAGGTTGCCGCTAGCTGAGTTACGGTGATTAGAGTTTCTATCTTAGTGAAACATAGCGGCTATAAAACACATCACGTTCCACATCTAAATGGTGGCAGGACACCCTTAATGATGATCGCTTAGGCATATAGTTTAAATGTTAATTGGCCACTAAGCCATCCAAGAAACAACAATATGGTCTGTCATTACGGATAATTCCTCAGTCATTATGCACCATCTCTGGAGACCTTCTACCATTCATCACTTCCCTCATCAACTCATCTCTTACCACTGTCTGTAATACCTACATGTTTCAAGCATACCACCATAGCCCATGTTCCCAAGAATGCCAAGGTAACCTGTCTAAGTGACTATCGCCCCGTAGCACTCACATATCTCTCACATCAACACCATCATCCCAGACACCCTGGACCCACTCCAATTTGTATACCGCCCCAACAGATCCACACAATCTCTATTGCACTCAGCACTGCCCTTTACCACCTGGACAAGAGGAACACCTATGTGAGAATGCTGTTAATTGAGCTCAGTGTTCAACATCATAGTGCCCTCCAAGCTCATCACTAAGCTAAGGACCCTGGAACTAAACACCTCCCTCTGCAAATGGATCCTGAACTTCCTGACGAGCCACCCTCAGGTAGTAAGGGTAGGCAACAACACATCCGCCACACTGACCCTAAACACGGGGGTCCCTCGGGTGTGTGATTAATCCCCTCCTGTACTCCCTGTTCACCCATAACTGTGTTGCCTTGTACTATTCCAACACCATCATTACGATTGCCAATGACACAACAGTGGAAGATCTGATCACCGACGATGATGAGACAGCCTATAGGGAGGTCAGAGACCTGGCAGTGTGGTGCCAGGACAACAACCTCTCCCTCAG
Source organism: Oncorhynchus tshawytscha (assembly GCF_018296145.1). NCBI lineage: Eukaryota > Metazoa > Chordata > Actinopteri > Salmoniformes > Salmonidae > Oncorhynchus > Oncorhynchus tshawytscha. Next base: position 64,411,806 of record NC_056438.1, read on the forward strand.
CGTCAGCAAGACAAAGGAGCTGATCGTGGACTACAGGAAACGGAGGCTCAAACACGTCCCCATTCACATCAACGGCGGGTCAAGAGCTTCAAGTTCCTCGGTGTCCACATCACTAAGGATCTATCATGGTCCACACACACCAACACAGTCATGAAGAGGGCACGGCAACACCTCTTCCTCCTTAGGAAGCTGAATAGATTTGGCATGGGCCCTCAGTACCTCAAAATGTTTTACAGCTGCACCTTTGAGAGCATTTTGACTGGCTCCATCACTGTCTGATACTGTCAAAATTGCCAAAGACTCCAGCCACCCAAGTCATAGACTGTTCTCTCTGCTACCGCACAGCAAGCGGTACCGATGCACCAAGTCTGGAACCAATAGGACCCTGAACAGCTTCTACCCCCAAGCCATAAGACTGCTAAATAGTTAGTCCGGGTAGTTTTTTGGTTAAATATTTAACTATCTACATTGACCCTTTTTGCACTAACCTTTTAGACTCACATACGCTGCTGCTACTGTTTATTATCTGTCACTTTATTCCTAGTTATATGTACATGTACATATCTACCTTAATTACCTAGAACCCATGCACATCGACTCGGTACTGGTACCATTGTGTATTTATTATTATGTGTTTTATTATTATTTCTCTATTTTCTTTCTCCCTGCATTGTTGGGAAGTGCCCCATTGTTGGGAAGTGCCCCCCAGATATCTCCCCTTGGATGTCGGCCCACCACCTCAAGCTCAACTTCAACAAAACGTAGCTGCTCTTCCTCCTGGAGAAAGCCTGTCCACTCCAAGACCTCTCCATTCCGGTTGACAACTCAACGATGTCCACCTCCCAGAGTCCAAAGAACCTTGGCATGACCTTGGACAATACCCTGTCGTTCTCTGTAAAACATAAAGCAGTGACTCGCTCTTGCAAGTTCATGCTCTACAACTTCCATGGAGTATGACCCCATCTCACACAGGAAGCGGTGCAGGCCTTAATCCAGGCTCTTGTCATCTCCGGTCTGCACTTGTCCCATCAAACCTCTGCAACTGATCCAGAACGCCTCAGCCCGCCTGCTGTTCATCCTTACCAAGTTCTCTGCACACTCCACTGGCTTCCAATCAAAGCTTGCATTCTCTACAAGACTATGGAGCAGCAAGAGGAACTGCCCCTCCCTATGTTCAGGGTATGCTCAAAGCCTTAACCCCAACCCAAGTACTCCGTTCTGCCACCTCTGGTCTCTTGGCCCACCCCTACGGGAGGGCAGCTCACGCTCAGCCCAGTCAAAGCTATTCTCTGTCCTGGCACCCCAATGGTGGAACCAGCTTCACCCTGAAACTAGGAGAGCAGAGTTCCTGCTCATCTTACAAAAACATCTGAAACCCTACCAATAAGTGAGAATGTGGTTGTCCCACCTATCTATCTTAAGATGAATGCACTTACTCATATCATTAAAGAGGGTGCCAAGATGGCGGCTTGAACCAATGCTTTTTTACCGAGCTCCGTACCAAACTTCAGAAAGATTGTCATACCAAGGACAACTTGCAGACTTGTTTACGTGTTTTGTGCATTTTGTTGCCAACCTTACTTTGCTACCTGACAACTTTACGGTTTTTACTTTGTAATTACCGTTTATATTTTTGGTTTTTCCCTCAACTTTTTTTTTTCATTCAACTTTTTCACTCCGGACGCTTTATCTGGACATGGTTCGTCAGGACCTCCAACAGCCGAAGCTAAGTAGTAACATTAACATGATGCCTTCTAATTGCAGTCGCTGTACTCATAATGTACAGGAGAACGATCGCCTTACGGAGAGGATAGCTGTGCTACAAGCCCAGCTTCAGACGCAATCGTTAGGCAAGGGTGATTTCAGTGTAGGAAAGGATGAAACAGCGTCTGTGCCATCAGTAAGTACATATAGTAACGTTAGTATAAATCCCCTCGCACGGTCCCCGCATCCGGACAACTTTCTCACGGTTTCTGGAGGGAAATGCTGTAGGAATGCTCAACCGGGTTTCTGGAGGGAAATGCTGTAGGAATGCTCAACCGGTGTCGCTCATTCAGCCGACAGAAACTTTCAACCGGTTTTCCCCATTAGGCAACGAGTCGGAGTCAGAGGCCGAGCCTTCTCTTGTCTCTACTCCTCCCGTTACGGGGTCTGAGACGCCGAAGCTTAGCTCTGACAAATTGAAAACTCTAGTCATTGGCAACTCCATTACCCGCAGTATTAGACTTAAAACGAATCATCCAGCGATCATACATTGTTTACCAGGGGGCAGGGCTACCGACGTTAAGGCTAATCTGAAGATGGTGCTGGCTAAAGCTAAAACTGGCGAGTGTAGAGAATATAGAGATATTGTTATCCACGTCGGCACCAACGATGTTAGGATGAAACAGTCAGAGATCACCAAGCGCAACATAGCTTCAGCGTGTAAATCAGCTAGAAAGATGTGTCGGCATCGACCCCCTCCCAGTGAGGGAGAGTGATGAGCTCTACAGCAGAGTTTCACAACTCAATCGCTGGTTGAAAACTGTTTTCTGCCCCTCCCAAAATATATAATTTGTAGATAATTGGCCCTCTTTCTGGGACTCACCCACAAACAGGACCAAGCCTGACCTGCTGAGGAGTGACGGACTCCATCCTAGCTGGAGGGGTGCTCTCATCTTATCTACCAACATAGACAGGGCTCTAACTCCTCTAGCTCCACAATGAAATAGGGTGCAGGCCAGGCAGCAGGCTGTTAGCCAGCCTGCCAGCATAGTGGAGTCTGCTACTAGCACAGTCAGTGTAGTCAGCTCAGCTATCCCCATTGAGACCGTGTCTGTGCCTCGACCTAGGTTGGGCAAAACTAAACATGGCGGTGTTCACCTTAGCAATCTCACTAGGATAAAGACCTCCTCCATTCCTGTCATTATTGAAAGAGATCATGATACCTCACATCTCAAAAAAGGGCTACTTAATGTTAGATCCCTTACTTCAAAGGCAATTATAGTCAATGAACTAATCACTGATCATAATCTTGATGTGATTGGCCTGACTGAAACATGGCTTAAGCCTGATGAATTTACTGTGTTAAATGAGGCCTCACCTCCTAGCTACACTAGTGACCATATCCCCCATGCATCCCGCAAAGGCAGAGGTGTTGCTAACATTTATGATAGCAAATTTCAATTACAAAAAAAATGACGTTTTCGTCTTTTGAGCTTCTAGTCATGAAATCAATGCAGCCTACTCAATCGCTTTTTATAGCTACTGTTTACAGGCCTCCTGGGCCATATACAGCGTTCCTCATTGAGTTCCTTGAATTCCTATCGGACCTTGTAGTCATAGCAGATAATATTCTAATCTTTGGTGACTTTAATATTCACATGGAAAAGTTCACAGACCCACTCCAAAAGGCTTTCGGAGCCATCATCGACTCAGTGGGTTTTGTCCAACATGTCTCTGGACCTACTCACTGTCACAGTCATACTCTGGACCTAGTTTTGTCCCATGGAATAAATGTTGTGGATCTTAATGTTTTTCCTCATAATCCTGGACTATCGGACCACCATTTTATTACTTTTGCAATTGCAACAAATAATCTGCTCAGACCCCAACCAAGGAACATCAAAAGTCATGCTATAAATTCACATACAACACAAAGATTCTTTGATGTCCTTCCAGACTCCCTCTGTCTACCCAAGGACACCAGAGGACAAAAATCAGTTAACCACCTAACTGAGGAACTCAATTTAACCTTGCACAATACCCTAGATGCAGTTGCACCCCTAAAAACTAAAAACATTTCTCATAAGAAACTAGCTCCCTGGTATACAGAAAATACCCGAGCTCTGAAGCAAGCTTCCAGAAAATTGGAACGGAAATGGCGCCACACCAAACTGGAAGTCTTCCTACTAAATTGGAAAGACAGTACCGTGCAGTACCGAAGAGCCCTTTACTGCTGCTCGATCATCCTATTTTTCCAACTTAATTGAGGAAAATAAGAACAATCCGAAATTCCTTTTTGATACTGTCGCAAAGCTAACTAAAAAGCAGCATTCCCCAAGAGAGGATGGCTTTCACTTCAGCAGTAATAAATTCATGAAATTCTTTGAGGAAAAGATCATGATTATTAGAAAGCAAATTACGGACTCCTCTTTAAATCTGTGTATTCCTTCAAAGCTCAGTTGTCCTGAGTCTGCACAACTCTGCCAGGACCTAGGATCAAGAGAGACACTCAAGTGTTTTAGTACTATATCTCTTGACACAATGATGAAAATAATCATGGCCTCTAAACCTTCAAGCTGTATACTGGACACTATTCCAACTAAACTACTGAAAGAGCTGCTTCCTGTGCTTGGCCCTCCTATGTTGATCATAATAAATGGCTCTCTATCCACCGGATGTGTACCAAACTCACTAAAAGTGGCAGTAATAAAGCCTCTCTTGAAAAAGCCAAACCTTGCCCCAGAAAATATAAAAAACTATCGGCCTATATCGAATCTTCCATTCCTCTCAAAATTTTTAGAAAAGGCTGTTTCGCAGCAACTCACTGCCTTCCTGAAGACAAACAATGTATACAAAATGCTTCAGTCTGGTTTTAGACCCCATCATAGCACTGACACTGCACTTGTGAAGGTGGTAAATGACCTTTTAATGGCATCAGACCGAGGCTCTGCATCTGTCCTCGTGCTCCTAGACCTTAGTGCTGCTTTTGATACCATCGATCACCACATTCTTTCGGAGAGATTGGAAACCCAAATTGGTCTAAACGGACAAGTTCTGGCCTGGTTTAGATCTTAACTGTCGGAAATATATCAGGTTGTCTCTGTGAATGGTTTGTCCTCTGACAAATCAACTGTACATTTCAGTGTTCCTCAAGGCCCCGTTTTAGGACCACTATTGTTTTCACTATATATTTTCCCTCTTGGAGATGTCATTCGAAAACATAATGTTAACTTTCACTGCTATGCGGATGACACACAGCTGTACATTTCAATGAAACATGGTGAAGCCCCAAAATTGCCCTTGCTAGAAGCATATGTTTCAGACATAAGGAAGTGGATGGCTGCAAACGTTCTACTTTTAAACTCGGACAAAACAGAGAAGCTTGTTCTAGGTCCCAAGAAACAAAGAGATCTTCTGTTGAATCTGACAATTAATCTTAATGGTTGTACAGTCGTCTCAAATAAAACTGTGTAGGACCTCGGCGTTACTCTGGACCCTGATCTCTCTTTTGAAGAACATATCAAGACTGTTTCAAGGACAGCTTTTTTCCATCTACGTAACATTGCAAAAATCTGAAACTTTCTGTCCAAAAATGATGCAGAAAAATTAATCCATGCTTTTGTCACTTCTAGGTTAGACTACTGCAATGCTCTACTTTCCGGCTACCCGGATAAAGCACTAAATAAACTTCAGTTAGTGCTAAATACGGCTGCTAGAATCCTGACTAGAACCAAAAAATTTGATCACATTCCACCAGTGCTGGCCTCCCTACACTGGCTTCCTGTCAAGGCAAGGGCTGATTTCAAGGTTTTACTGCTAACCTACAAAGCATTACATGGGCTTGCTCCTACTTATCTCTCTGATTTGGTCCTGCCGTACATACCTACACGTACGCTACGGTCACAAGACGCAGGCCCCCTAATTGTCCCTAGAATTTCTAAGCAAACAGCTGGAGGCAGGGCTTTCTCCTATAGAGCTCCATTTTTATGGAATGGTCTGCCTACCCATGTGAGAGACGCAAACTCTGTCTCAACCTTTAAGTCTTTACTGAAGACTCATCTCTTCAGTGGGTCATATGATTGGGTGTAGTCTGGCCCAGGAGTGTGAAGGTGAACGGAAAGGCTCTGGAGAAGCGAACCGCCCTTGCTGTCTCTGCCTGGCCGGTTCCCCTCTTTCCACTGGGATTCTCTACCTCTAATCCTATTACAGGGGCTGAGTCACTGGCTTACTGGGGCTCTTTCATACCGTCCCTAGGAGGGGTGCGTCACTTGAGTGGGTTGAGTCACTGATGTGATCTTCCTGTCTGGGTTAGCGCCCCCCCTTTGGTTGTGCTGTGGCGGAGATCTTTGTGGGCTATACTCGGCCTTGTCTCAGGATGGAAAGTTGGTGGTTAAAGATATCCCTCTAGTGGTGTGGGGGCTGTGCTTTGGCAAAGTGGGTGGGGTTATATCCCTTCCTGTTTGGCCCTGTCCGGGGGTGTCATCGGATGGGGCCACAGTGTCTCCTGACCCCTCCTGTCTAAGCCTCCAGTTTTTATGCTGCAGTAGTTTATGTGTCGGGGGGCTAGGGTCAGTTTGTTATATCTGGAGTACTTCTCCTGTCCTATCCGGTGTCCTGTGTGAATTTAAGTATGCTCTCTCTTATTCTCTCTTTCTTTCTCTCTCTCGGAGGACCTGAGCCCTAGAACCATGCCTCAGGACTACCTGACATGATGACTCCTTGATGTCCCCAGTCCACCTGGCTGTGCTGCTGCTCCAGTTTTAACTGTTCTGCCTGTGATTATTATTATTTGACCATGCTGGTCATTTATGAACATTTGAACATCATGGCGATGTTCTATTATAATCTCCACCCGGCACAGCCAGAAGAGGACTGGCCACCCCACATAGCCTGGTTCCTCTCTAGGTTTGTTCCTAGGTTTTGGCCTTTCCAGGGAGTTATTCCTAGCCACCGTGCTTCTACACCTGCATTGCTTGCTGTTTGGGGTTTTAGGCTGGGTTTTTGTACAGCACTTTGAGATATCAGCTGATGTACGAAGGGCTATATAAATACATTTGATTTGATTTGATTTGATACTGTAAGTCACTCTGGATATGAGCTTCTGCTAAATGACTAACATCTCAATGTAAATGTAATTAAAATATGGATACATCATGCAATAATTGGCAACTTTAAGCAATTCATTTTTCCCACCCTCTCTTTGTTTTGAAGATATGAAAATCTAAATCAGTAAACAAACTTATGCAATGTATTTTACCTCTAAGTAGTGGATACCAACACAACACTTGCAGTGCAGTATAATATACTGGAATATGATTATAGGCTTATAGACACTGGTTTTACACTAATCATGCAGTGTTGGGACACTGCATGATTGAATCATTTGGGATGATTAGGGAAGCAAAGAGTAAAACAGAGAGGAAAAACCTTTCTCATTTCATCTCAACACGGAGCCATTGCTTCATGTCCTCTCCCTTTCTAACCAGGCCAAATAAAACAGAAACAAGTGGAAACTTTAACTTTGGGAAAATAGGAATACCTTATGTTATCCTGCCCTTTCAAAATTGCTTTCATGTTGAATTAATATTCATGATAATTGCCTAAAATGTTCGGGAAATGTATTTATTTCACAATAGCTGTGTCTCTAATTGACTCATGCTGGCCTCATGATTCTCCTTCTCAATATTTAATTTTATGTATATTCAATATATTTACATATATTTACATATATTTACAATATATTTACATATATTTACTATGTTGTGTGAATGGATTATTATTTCCAATATTTAATTTACCTTTGCCCTAAAGAGAGGCCTATAGACATTTCCACAGAGAATAGATTAAATAGTAATCAAGCTACAGTCTATAACACTGTTATAAACAAGACTTTGCGATGTGCAGAGTTCTAGAGATAGACCACAGCACCAGTACAGTATAGTAGCAAACAAGACTCATAGATTGATGTGCTCTAATCAATCATAATGTAGAACATGTGTTTTACAGAAGTATACCCAGAAATAAGTATACCATTCGCTAATCAGGTGCTGCAGAGTGAGGATCTCAAGACAGTAAACCAATCATACTGTTGCATACGGCTTAAAAAAAAAAAAGCCTGGGAAATCCAAATATTCCAAATGACTGCAAATTCACCATGATAAATATTTAAACTGCAACGACAATTTTGTAAAGATCACAATGCTGACTAGCTCATTTAAAGCAGTGAAACACAACAAATATCTCCATCTCTGTTTAGACATCACAAATACATCTTATCAGCAGGGACTTCTCCATTCGAAACACAGCCAAAACTCTCTTTCCTCTCTGGTCCAATGAGACATGCCAAACCACTGTCCACCACTCAGGATGTCCAGGCCTTGTTTGAAGTTTATCTAACTTCCATGTGTATGCTGCTCTGTCCCAAGGAGAGTGAGTACTCCCTCCTCATCATCCCACTACATGTTATTTGTTATGAAATGACACCTTCATATGCAGGGCCGGGAAATGACTGCACTGTTTGACTCAATTCACAATACTTTCTATCTGAAAGACACAATCAGTGGTAAATTTAACTAATAAATCATGATCGATTTTGGTGGACAACTATTAGCATTGTTTGGTCAATCTACGTAGATTGTTATTACATTAACTTTATCTAGATAGATTTGCAACTAATAACCCAAAAACATAATGTAAAATCCCAATATATATATATATATATATATAAAAAGCTAATATGTATGTGATATTTTGGAGCAAAGGCCTGCTTTAACAATAAGTAAAAGGTCACAAATATTGACCGGCCTTTCCAGTGGGTACTGATTTGATTCTAGTCTGTTTAGCTGGGATCAAACAGAGCAATTATCTCTATACCACAATATGTCTGCAAACACACATGGTATGCCATGGGCAATAACTGTCAAATTTCGCAGATGCTTGGTCAAACCAATATTGCTTTGAAACTATCCAGTGTTTACAAATGTCAAGGGTAAAGAGGCATTTCAGCTCAGCGATACATTTCACGCAGAATTGTTTGAATCTTCTAATGCATTTAGATATGCATTCAAACTTCTTTTGAAGATTGGTACTGCATATGGTTTTCTCTCCTCCCTTGAAATTGCACTGATATGTACCAGGTGTTTCTCTTTTCATGGTGCCCACTATGTGGAAAATATATGCACTCTTGTAGAAGAAATAATGAAGTACTACGACATGGTTTGTTCGAAAATTGAAAGTACTGTCATGTCGAATAAGTTTTTTTTTTGTCTGAAAGCCAAAGGTCAGTTCAACCCCGTGTGCTCATAAGATGTTTCTGTTATTAGAGAGGGGTTAAGGAAGGAACATTTATTGTTGTTTCAATTCCAAATTCCACGCTACTGTATGAAAAAAGTAAATGCAAGGCATAAACAAACCAACCAACCAAGAAAAAAAGGTTAGCATACAGGCAGCTTTGTTATTTTAACAAGGAAGGAAGGTGTGCTGGGTATTTCTCCTCCTTTACCCGCAAATTGTTGATGCAAAATTTTTATTTCACTCACTGATACAGAGCGTTTTCCATTTTTGCGATGTGGTTTCTGATATGATAAGTCTCTACTGAAAAGCATGCATGGAAACTGTGGGAGCAAGCTTATAAGCAATAAAATGGCAAAAGTCTTACTAGACTTTATTATTATTATTTAAAAGTAACCTTTATTTAACCAGGAAAGTCAGTTAAGAACAAATTCTTACTTACAATGACGGCCTACACTGGCCAAACCCGGACGATACTGGGCCAATTGTGCGCCGCCCTATGGGACTCCCAATCACGGCTGGTTGTGATACAGCCTGGAATCGAACCAGGGTGTCTGTAGTGACAGCTCTATCACTGAGATTCAGTGCCTTAGACCGCTGCGCCACTCGGGAGCTCATATCAATCAAACAGGGTTTATAAAAAAGAGACACTTACAAACAAATACAAGAACTTGCTTCAGTTGAATACATTACGCAAAAAACAAGATATAGATTCATCAAGAATGTCTGTTGATGCTGAAAAGGCTTTCAACCATCTTGAATGGCCTTTTCTATTCAAAACTTTGGAAGCTTTCAACTTTCTAGCTGAAATAATAAATTTAATAAAAAGGTTGTATTCATGTCCTAAAGCAGATATATACACAAATAATACTTTATCTGATTATATTGCTTTAGAAAGGGGCACAAGACAGGGATGTCAACTCTCCCCCCGACAGGAACCAAATGTAACAGGTATCAATATTGGTAAACATGAATATAAACTAAACTTATTTGCAGATGATCTCCCGATATACGTGATCAATATTGAAAACTCAATTCCCCTTTGCTAAAAATATTTTCATAATATTATAAAAAATTGCAGGATATAAAATGTAAGTGAAAAGAAAGAATTGCAATAGGAAAAATACAACATTAAATAACTCATGATCTACAGCAATCCTATAAGTGAACCACAAAAAAATATTAAATACTAGGATGCTTAATAACTGACAACAAACAATAAATATAGATAACTTTATTCCATTACTCAACAACATGAAAGCATTTTAATAATCTTCCCATAAATCTTACAGGTAGAATATACCTCTTTAGAATGGCATGGCTGCCAAAGTTTTTGTATTTCGTTTTGGTAATACTAATTACCCCACTGAAGACATTCTTTAAAAAAGTATACTGTTACATCAAAAATGTTCTTGTATTCACTAGTAAGAATAAGAAATATTGTAAAAAAAAAAAAAAAAATTTTTTAAAAGAGTCAGAATCTCAATTGGTAGAAATGAAATGGAACTGAAAATGGAAATTAAAAGTTACATCCACAAGATTCCTCTGAGTTCTAATTGATGAAAAGTTATCCTGGAAAAATCATATTCAATTTGTTGGGCTGGACATGCCAAGAGAGGAGTTTGGATTGGTCTGCCATATAGAAGGCCTCTGTATATTTGAGCTGGTCAGTCTGTGTTGGAAACCCTGTCGAACGCGGCTTTAAAAAAAATGGTATTGTGTAGTGGAGTGTTGCTCTCCACTTTCTGGAGGATCAAGTTTTGAAATCTGTGGAATTAGAGTATGATAGCTAAAGAGATGGAGAATACACCTGTCTCCGGATTACATCTTCAAAATAAAGGAAACCGTGTCATGGCATCCGTGACAGGGAGACGCGTCCATCATGCATGATGATGTATATGGGCAAGATAGTCTAGCGTTAGCTAGCAACATTTTAAGATATTACACATTTCTAATTTTGACAGAAGGTGGTTTCATTTCAAGCTAAAGTGTATATTTTGATTTGTTTAACACTTTTGGGGTTAGTGCATGATTACATATGTTATTTCATAGTTTTGTTGTCTTCACTATTATTCTACAATGTAGAAAATAGTCAAAATAAAGAAAAACTGAGTAGGTGTGTCCAAACTTTTGACTGGTACTGTATATAATACAAGACACTGCAGTAAACTTCCCCCTCCACACTGCCGCACCTTACATAGTCAATTCTCTATCAGATATAAAGGTACCATACGATGAAAATCTTAACTTCACATTTCCAAAACCTCATCATCCCTCAACAAATTTAAGACAAAGACTGGGTCAGCCTGATGAACCAAACTACTCAGTAATCTCCTCCATTTAACCTACCTCTCACAAACTCACACGCATGCACGCACACACGCACACACACACACACATTTAAACAAAACAAATAAATATATTTTGATCAATTCATGTATACATTTACAATTAGTAGCTTTTGTTATCTGTTTTAACAAACCTTTTTTTGTGGTGTGGTTTTCATATAAACCCCTGGGCTTCCAAACACACCTGCACACTGTTGTTTTTACTTGTTTCACTGTATTGTTGTCTGTCACTTGTTTTCTTTGTTGCAAATAAATAAATAAAAATACATAAATAAATAAATCAGAACAGAAATTATATGGACAAAAAAAATGCATAGAATAAAAAGGAATGTTGACATTTTCCTAAGTCTGATAGTGGTTTTAACCTTCCAGACTTGAAATTGTATCAACTCGCTACCCAAGGCTTTTACTTGTGACATGTAGTTAAATGCACTAAAGGAGAACAATGGGTACATATTGAAGATGTGCATTCTCAACCCCATAATATTTTTACCTGTCTATTTTCAAAGTATAAAGCAAAGAACATTAACAACTTCATAATTAAGAACACTATAAAAATATGGAATATAATGAAGTATCACTTCCTAAAAACACAACCTTTTGGAACAATCCTTAGATAGCTTTTTAGAATTCACCGATAAATTGGTCCACTTGGAAAACTAAAGGCATTGAAACTGTAAATGACTTGGTAACAGGAAATACATTTATTTCCATGACAGAATTAAAAAGTAATATTGAACTGACAAATGTAGATAGTTTCAAATATTATTCATCACGAAATTTCAATTTGAAATCTTTTGGACATCAGAGCAACCTTGAGGGAATCTTATTTGAGTCAGAAAAGGATGTTCATATGATATGGAAGATATACAAAATCTTGCAGAGAACATATCCAACTGACAATCTCTTAGAAACAAATATACATTATTGGAACCAAGACTTAAAAGAATTGATGTTTGCAAAAGATGGAGGGAAAGTTGGAGCATACGCTTAATTGAGTATGAACTAATGTATAGAATTCACTATACAAGATACAAAATTAATACATTCTACAGCACAATAACAGAGTCATGTCTTAAGTGTAAAACAAATAATGACTCAATAATCCATGCTTTCTGGGGATGCCAAAAAGTCCTGAAGTTGTGGGCATAGCTAGAAATTTCTCTGTCAGAAGTACTACAACGTAAATCTACTTCTAATCCGTCTGTCTGCATATTTCAAGACATGGCATATGGTGGTGTAGTGAGATACCCGATGTGTTAGACGATTCTCTTCTCATCACTCACCTTTTTAAAAATTATAATAAAAACTTGGAAATCAATCAATCCGCTATCATTAACACAATGGAAAAATTGAATGATTTCTTTTTGAAATGCTGAAAGTACGTAGGAGATGGGGGTGTGTGCTAGTGGACCTGGCCAGGTGAGACGTAGTTGATGTTTGTATGACGTTGTCGTTTGTATGTGTATGTTTTGTATGGGAACAAGATGTGTGGGGTTAGGTGTTTTCAATTTATCAAAACGATACCACCATAGCAACCATGTTTTACCTCATGTATGAGTTTCCAACTATGGCTGCCACGTGGGGAAAATCAAATTTTCCTTTTTAGATATCATTTCTCATCTCAATGGGGTCCTTATAGATCAGGGGCTTCCGGAGAGCCTGGTTTGAGTTGCAGGACTGTATTACACAATGAAGGCACTCCAAAATGAAGTAATGGAAATGTTCACCCACCCACAGAGTGTTTAAAAAACCTGATCAAACTGCCAGGACAAGCCCTTGTCACGTTTCATAGGTTCAGGCTAAACACCAACTCAATATGATTCACCCCCAAATCAACAATAACAATGGTCTATTCTCACCAGACTACTAGATTAATAATAAGTGGACACCCTTACCCTGAAGTACATACATACACCATTACACAATGGCGTGTTTTACAGATTCCAACTGATTATCTAACAGATGTATGTCTGCATATCAGCAGCCAGTGCACTTGTATAGTGTCAGTCCATGTCGGATATAAAGGTATGTAAAACAATGCAAGAGTATCTCGTAAAGCTGTGGTTACATGATGAAATTATAGTGGAATAGTTCATGCCCACTTGGGTTGGAGAGGGATGCTAAATATGTATGGATCCAGTAGATGTCTACATTCCTGTGAAGTAAGTTTATGTCATTCTCTTTCATAATCACATTTAAAGCTTTAATCAGATGAAGCAGAATGAACAATACAAGCTTAGGATAACCTCTTGTGTGGTCTCCCTACCCTACCCCAACCCAAAACGAAATCCTATTATTCCACATTTTGATTACAGGATAATACCTGTGGGATATTGTGTAATTAATACAAGTGACTGATGGCTGAGGCACATGATTTTCATGTGTGCCACCTTTTACACCAAGCAAAACATTGGGAAATGCCTGGTCAGGCCACGCTACAGTAAATACAGTAGTACATTTACATTGAAGGATTTAACTTATTCTCTGAATGCTACACGTCTCTCAAGCTTTCATGTAATCATTTGGCTTTGGCTGTCAGCTGTCAGTAGACTGTGAAATTTGCTAGCTATGCTAATTTGATACATTGGCAGTGATGTAAAGTACTTAAGTATAAATATTTTAAAGTACTCCTTAAGTAGTTTTTTGGGGTATTTGTATTTTACTATTAATATTTTTTGTTTTATAGTTTTACTTTTACGTCACTACATTCCTAATGACTATTATGTACTTTTTACTCCATACATTTTCCCTGACACCCAAAAGTACTCCTTACATTTTGAATGCTTAGCAGGACAGGAAAATGGTCCAATTCACGCACTTATCAAGAGAACATCCCTGGTCATTCCTACTGCCTGTGATCTGGTGGACTCACTAAACACATGCTGCATTTGAAAATGATGTCTGAGTGTTGGAGCGTGCCCCTGGCTATCCTTAAATAAAATAAAAAACAAGAAAATGGTGCTGTCTGGTTTGCTTTATATAAGGAATTTGAAATGATTTATACTTTTACTTCTGATACTTAACTATATTTTAGCAATTACATTTACTTTTGATACTTAAGTATATTTAAAACACCAAATTATTTTAGACTTTTACTCAAGTAGGATTTTTTGGGGTGACTTTCACTTTTTACTTGAGTCATTTTCTATTAAGGTATCTTTACTTTTACTCAAGTATCACAATTCTGTACTTCTTCCAACACTACTTTTTAATCCGAAAAATGTCCGTGACACCGAAAAGTACTCGTTACATTTTGAATACTTAGTAGGACAGGAAAATGGTCAAATTCACACACTTATCAAGAGAACATGCCTGGTCATCCCTAATGCCTCTGATATGACGGACTCACTAAACACACATGCTTCATTTAAGCAATAAGGCCAGAGGAGGTGTGGTATATGGCCAATATACCATGTCTAAGGACTGTTTTTATGCACAACGCAAAACGGAGTGTCTGGACACAGCCCTTACCAGTGGTATATTGGCTATATATCACAAACCCCATAGGAGCCTTAATGATATTATTATACTGGTTACCAATGTAATTAGAGCAGTAAATATATTGTCATACACGTGGTATATACCATTGGCTTTCAGCCAATCAGAATTCAGGGCTCAAACCACCCAGTTTATAATTGTAAATGATGTCTGAGTGTTGGAGTGTGCCTCTGGCTATCCGTAAATTTAAAAAACAAGTAAATGGTGCCTTCTGGTGTGCTTAATATAACAAATTTGAAATTATTCAAACTTTTACTTTTGATACCTAAGTATATTTGATTAATTACATGTATTTTTGATACTTAAGTATATTTAAAACCAAACACCTTTAGTAGTATTTTACTGGGTGACTTTCACTTTCACTTGAGTCATTTTCTATTAATTGCCCTACCTGTATAAATAAAGGTTAAATACCTTAATAAAGACCTGCCAGTTCTAAAGCTTAAATGGACACAACCCTGTAGCCTACCATATTTCAACTAGTGTCTATGAATAGCTTTGTTCAGTCAGTGTAATAAATAGACCAAGCATTGAGAGAGAGAGAGAGAGAGAGAGAGAGAGAGAGAGAGAGGAAGTGACTGCAGAGAGGCAGGGAGGTCTGAGTGAGGGAGGAAACTCCGCCACACAGCTAAGGTGTGAAAGAGGAGGACAGATGTTATGTTGTCTCCTATGGTGAGGTCACCTTGATGACTTTGACCTCATAAGCATGAGTCAGCAGGACCCAGCAGCCAAGGTCATAAATACAGGCCTGGGATCCAGAGACAGACATTACCAACAGAGTAGTGAATGACCTAATCTGTCAAGACTAGGTATAGGCATTTGACTGTTGTTTTGCTTGTGCCCATGCTGCTCATTTTCTCACTGTAACTGCAACTCTGTGTGCAGATTTACTGTAGTGCTCAATGCACGTTTAGGCAGGTGTGATATTTAAGAAGTAATCACAGAGGAGGTCTGGTATATGGTCAATATACCATGGCTAAGGGCTGTTCTTATGCACGACGCAAAGCGGAGTGTCTGGATACAGCCCTTAGCCGTGGTATATTGGCCATATTTCATACCACAAACCCCTAAGGTCCCTTATTGCTATTATAAACCCTTGGTATACGGTCTGATATACCACGGCTTTCAGCCAATGAGCATTCAAGTATCGAACCACCCAGTTTGTAATTTGTATTATTACACGGGTGTAAGTGCAACTTAATGTAAAGTGTTACACATTAACACACACGTACACTCAAACTCCAAACTCCTTTCCCAACAATTCCCCAATAAACCCTTCAACATGTATCATGGTATTTTCCTGAAAAGTGGGAAGCTTAGTTAAGTCTGATGGCCTGTTAGTTGAGAAAATTTTCCTACAGCAATATTTAAAGGGTCAAGTATTGTTCCTTGAATTTCATCAGAAATCCTTGACCTGATAGAGATAATTGCAACAATAAAAATAACAAATATAACTTCTCTGACTGCCACAACCTTAATTAGGAAATTGGTTTGACCATGTAATCTTTCAGCCCTTCATTGTCTGACTTTGATCAACCGTGAAACAATCAATATTATTTTATCTAGACTCTTATGGAGAGGCCCAATGGAAGACAGTGATACACTGCCCACCATTGGTAAGAATGCATCATTACAATACACCACTACTATTACACCCCATGTGCATCACCAAGCCCCAACAGGGGGTTTGGTCAGGGGGTCTGCTTTGTGTGAGTGTTGTACTAAGATGATAACGTGTTTGGGGACCCTATAGTTTGATGATGTGCACACCCAGCGCTCTGACAATCTTCCTCCGCCTGATGTTTTCCCACAAAGAAATTACTGCATTGGTGGGCCGGGTGATCAGGTCCCCAAACAGGTCAGCAGGCAATTCCTGTTGCTCAGCCGCTCAGAGCTCAGCCTCAGCCCCAGCCACATGCATGGAGGATTTATTAGAACCAGATGGGCCGTGCTCCCTTACAAGCTCAGCTCAGCGGAGGGAGTCAAAAAACACTGGGCTGCTGGCTTCTCCCAGCCCAGCAAGGCCAGGCCTGGCTCTGGGGGGAACGAACAGAAGGGTGGGAGGGAGCAGAGCGGCTGGTCCACCCATTTCCTTTCCTTGCCCTTCCCAGGCATGTCAGAGGGGAGCCAAGCCAACAAAAATCAGACCTGCAGTGGCTTTTGGACAGAACCAGGATTCGACCAGTGTGGTAGTTATGGATGGCAAGATGGAAGGTGTGTGGTGAAGAGGGGCTGCCAGGCAAAATCAGACTCATGCCAAGGAGCTTTAAAGGACCCATAAGGGAACTTAAGGAAATAAACAAACAGATTGCTGAAACTGAAAAGTCAGGTTGGCAGTTAAAACGCAGCTAATATAATGTGCTGGGCTTTACATTGTGACTTTTTATGGACAGGAATGCACCAACACAGTGGTGGTGGTAGTAGTAGTTGTGGTAGCTTGGGGCTCTCTTGTTGAATCTCGTTGATGATAAACAGTGACAAGACAAAAGACAGCAGAGATTGTTGGGTTGGGGTTGGTGACGTGAGAGAATGTCAGAGAACTGGACTGTCAGTACTGATAATAGGCTGAACTTTTACAATCATGTGCCATCATTCCTCCAACGCCACTTTCCCTCTTCAGTGTCGAATTCCTTAAATTATTGCCAGAACCAATTTACACTTGTCCTTACAGTTAATTCACTTCTGGCCAGGCAGCCACCTGTTTCTCATTGGCTGGACATACTTCTGGTTTCCGTCCACATCTCTTAGCTAAAGCAGGCCCTAATAGTGAGACGGGTTGGCAGACCTAGGTACAGTTCCAGGTGGTTTTAAACAGCACTTATCTTACACTGTGCAGGACCCAAAAAGGAATTCATGCTCTGCTAACTAGAACACCTGTCTAGCTTTCATCATTTGAATTGCAAAGAGAATAACATAGCCTATGAAGTGCTTTGATAACATTGCCTAGCTCCTGTTCTGTTGTGATAGTGTGAATGGTATGAACGAGTGTTGTTTTCCTAACTTTTTCAGTTCTCGGATGTGATGCCAATGCCATTAAATGTTTGAACAATGTATTGCATATTGTGTTTGACGGGCTGCCTTTTTTATGATCATCAATAACACATTTGATCAGTGGTGACAAAGGCATCCCTTTCTCAAATATAGAAAGTTAATCATTGAATGTTTTTATTGCATGAGAAGTACGTTTCCATACATTTCCCCACACGTGCCGGTATCAACTGAATCTTAAGTCCTGTAGAGGTGTTTATAATTGGGCGGAACCAGTTGAGATGGCTACAATGAGGTGTAAAAGAGCTTTGGGACATCATGGCTCAATTCTCCCAGTGAGTCTCTTTGAAGCTACAACTACTATTCATGTCTGCATGAATCACAGACAACATTAGGTGTTACCCAAAGATGAATCTACAAGATGATTCATATTCTCCAGAATGGACTGCTTCTGAGTAAGGGACAAACTTTATTTGCTCATTAATTGACTTGCTTATGATCTTTCACAGGGACCCGAAATGTTTCAAAGACATTTCCAAACAGGTGGAGAAACTTATGAGACGTGCGTGGATTTCCTGTGGAGGAGAGGCATTAAATAAAATTGTGCAGAAGAAATTTGGAAAAGCGATGTAGGACTGGCCTGGCGTGCTCTCCTCTTGTTTGTAGTAAAGCGAATGGAATAATCTAACGTTATACAATTTTGTTTTGGGTGGCCTTGTGTGTGTCCCCCTAAAATAAAAACAGGCAGTGTTTAGGGAATGGCTAAATATAATTCATTGCCCCGGGTGGATTTTTCAAGCAGCTGCCATTTTTATCCATGACGAGAACATGTCTCAGAAGGGAGCTAGAAGGGCCTGGCCAGAAAAACACTGTTGATTTACTCCTTCAGGTTGTCCAAATGAGAGGAGCTTTTTGGTGCTAGTCACAGATTGAGGAAACAGGTGAACGTCAGGGCCAAACCTAGTAAAGCAACTTTAAATAATATGTGTAAGCTTTTGTTTTTCAAGACTATTATGGCCTACATAAGGGAATGAGACAGAAATCTTTAAATATTAAAGCTACTATCTCTCATGTCCTCAGTGGACATTTTGACATTAAAGGAGAGGACAATGATAAGGGTCACTGGGCTAGGCAATTTGAATATTTATATTCAATATATTCCTGTCTACTCTGTTTGGTGCATTCCATCAATTTCTAGCTAATCCCAATGAGCACTGGTGTGAGATCAATAGTACTAGATTTACATGACTTTTAAGTGCACTCTAGCGTGCTACTCTACTGTACCCAGGAGTAGCCAATACTCTAATCGTCTGTGAAACAGGGAAATTACAAGGCCAGTCGCCTCACTTTGAGGGAAATCACCAGGTTAGTCATCTAGACGTGAGTGACAGGGTTGGGGTCAATTCCATTTAAATGAAGCAGCGGCATTTCCTCAATTCCTCTTCATTACTTTTTAATGAGGAAAATTCCTGAATTGACTGAATTGAAATAGAGTTGGCCCTGACATCAGCAATTAAAACAATAAAAAAGTGGGCGCCCCACCACTGTTTTGGTAAAGAGATAAGGAAAGGGGCTGGAGAAATTCAAATTCATATACAGAGCTATGGATGCAGGGACTAACCATCCTTGACACCATCCATATTTTGAGGCTATACAGTGTTTGTTTACAATTTCAGTGTTTACAAATATTGGAGTAAAACAAGATTTTATTTTTGGTTTTGATGGACTAAGACAGTTCAACTAAGCTCACTAAGTATTTATGAGTTATGTTCTTAATGGGTATATATTTTATTCATTTATAAGTCCAAAGATTGACGTAGAAACTGTAGATTTACCTTTTAACACTGAAAGTCACCATGAAATACTCATCAAACGAGCCTGGAAGTCTACAAAAGAGAGGTAAAAAAAAAGGAGGAACTGAGATGGAGGGAGCAAGTAGGTTAAAGACAAACAGCGAGAGTGGTCTACAAGCGTTGCCAGCTGTCTGCATAGTTCACTGAGATCAAAGGCAGGTCAATGATGGACTTATTCAAGTCTGTGTTCATTGGCTTCTAAAACGACAAAACATTATACAGTAAATCTATTGAATGTATTTGTGTTTGTTAAACATGGGACCTGAATTTATCATTTGTTAATGGGTGATGACGTAGAGTACATTCAAAGCCAATGGCGAACGTGCATAAAGAATTGGCAGAATTCAGATATGACATCATTCTAGTACTATGACATCGTTCTAGTACTATCGGCCAAGTTTTTAACCTACAACGCACTATATGGTTCAATGTGCCAATAAATCAGCACAATCGACTTTTTTGTTTTTCAAATTGCTGGTGTCTTGAAGATATAATTGGGATCATGTATACTCTGCTAATGACCATACCAAAAAAAAGAGGAACAGAGAGCAATGTACAATAGGGTGGACAAGGAATTTATGGTAAGTCCATGGGGGGTGCCATCTTTATGTACCTCCGCTATTAGACTATTTAAATATAGAAAATAAACAAGCTGCCTTCAGAGCAGCAGTTTAAATGACAGGTCAAAATGAGTATAAATCATATTAGGTTTGGACGTGTTGTGTTGCCACTTGTGAAAGTTGCCATAAAATACACACAAATAACACGCAATCATGAATATCTTAGAGTCTCCCCTCACTCCTGAAAGTTGGTGCAGGCGTTCCTGTCGAAGCAATAGAGCCTCTTGATGTGGTCTGTCATTTCCTCTGAGCTGGCTATGCTACAGAATAAGGGTTTTAGGGGTGTGGGAAAGAGCGGTGTGAAAGGGTAGAGAGGAAGTGTGTATTTATCTTTGTTGGTGGGGCTGATTCTCACTTTGATCTGTTGGACCAATGGACAGACGGACCAACTCACTGACTGACTAGGGCTGTGGTGGTCACAGAATTTCGGCAGCTGGTGATTGTCAAGCAAATAACTGCCAGTCTCATGGTAATTGACAGTTAATTAACATAAACACATTTGGCATCCCCTGGCTTCCACACATAGCCTACAAGCCACTGATGCTGACCTTAGAAAAACATCTACATTTTAAAAAATCAAATAAGTCCATGTAATATAGCCTAGAAATTCACAATAAATCCATTATTTATTTTAGACAGGTCTAAAGAAGCATGATATGAAGAAAATGTAGTGTATTTCAGAACAACAGAATAGCATACTCTCGAGTTGCCCTTATGATAGGTCCTGTTCTGGCTATGCCAAATGGCTGTGGACTATACTAATTCATTTAGCAGACCAAATTTGCTTAGAATTCCATGGTATTATTGTATAGTGTGAAGAATACAATTGAACAAAGCTGAATAAAACAGAAAGGATATTGTCTCCAAATGATTTGAGTGAGTGCGCACGTGAGGCACATATTCTATGTTGAGCGGTTAACAAAGAAATATGTATTCCTATATGCTTCATTTAGAGTTATTAATGTAGCTTTAGTGGTTCTACAAACGTTGGGCTATATGTTTAGATTTTTAATACATTGTAAGGCTGCAAGATGCAACTCTAATGATGATTTGAAAAAAGTAGCTTGAAAGGCATGAGCTCTGCTTTGTTTTTTGCACAGGCTGTACACACTCACAGTCACTCATTCAGAATTTGACAAGCACTTGATAATGCCTAGAATTTCACGGCAGCATCCCCTTTGCATGGCCGTAATGCAGACAAAAAAATCTATGCATATTGCAGCAAGTGCTGCGCACACCATCACCTGATCGGGTCTTTCTCACAGGCTACAAGTGAAGACAGACAAATCGGGGATGCAACTGTGCGCCTCCTTATCCAATTCCGAGGTTAATATTGAAGATATTGAAGGAACTGTCCACATTTAATTTTTATCAGCCAACAAGATGAGTAGGCCTAACGAACAGCAAAAGCACTAGCCCATGTCAATCTACTATCCCCCATAGCACAAAGGTTGACCTATTCTATTCTGCGCGAGAAATAAATACTCCAAACATAGCTGCTCTCCTGCAACCCGCCTCACCGAATGCTGTATGGATCTGCTATTCTTATACTTAAGAACCCATCAACTCATCAAAAGCTAGCCAGCCAACTGGCTACCAGCTAACTGGCTACTAGTTAGCCACGGCCCGCTAGCTGTCTAAAGTACATCGGACTGTTAGCTTAAGAGACCCATCGGACAAATTCTTTGGCCACTATAGCAGCCTTAGCTTTCCACCAGCTGTCAGAGCAGCTCACAAATCACTGCACCTGTACATAGCCCATCTGTAAACATCCCATCCCACTACCTCATCCCCATACTGTATTTATCTTGCTCCTTTGCACCCCAACATCTCTACTTGCACATTACTCTTCTGCACATCTATCATTCCAGTGTCTAATTGCTATATGGTAATTACTTCGTCACCATGGCCTATTTATTGCCTCATTTGCACATTTTTTTTTCTACTGTATTATTGACTGTATGTTTGTTTATTTCATGTGTAACTCTGTATTGTTGTATGTGTCGAACTGCTGTGCTTTATCTTGGCCAGGTCGCAGTTGTAAATGAGAACTTGTTCTCAACTAGCCTACCTGATTAAATAAAGGTGAAATATATTTTTTTAAATGTACAGTATGCAAGTTAGGCTCTACACCCCTTGTAAAGCGAAATAATGTGCTTAATTTTAGGAAGTTATTTGGCCACTTTAGTTGTGATACAAATCTTATTAAAACATATCTATGGGCTAGGCTACATGAGGTGTGCGACTATGAATTGAAAAAGTCGGTATGCTGGGCATCATTCACCATTTCTTATGCTGGGCATCATTCACAAGTGATAGGCTAATATTGTCACCCATCAGACTATACTTGATTTAGTCTTGTCTTTACATATACTAAATAATATATGTGTGACATGTGTTTTGATTTAGAATGGACAGTAGGGGGCAGTAGGAAAAAAATACATCTATGAACTCTAATACATCTATGTACTCTAATACATCTATGTACTTAAATAGCGAATGGAGGAAAGTTTCAAAAAATATATCGTAGCCTAGCCTATTGAAAGTTGATCATCCTCTTTTCAGTAGATGCCATCACGCAGAAGAATTGCATATTGCATATTGAAATGTTGCGCAACATGAACTCATGGGATCTCATTAAGTGTTTGATTAGATTTTCAAATACATTTCCATTGATTTCAGAGTGATTAGAGGGACAATAGAGTGCTGAGTACCAGGCAGATAGTAGGTTTGGTAGGCTACTAATGACCATCAGCGGCATCAGAGCTTGGAGAAGCCTAATTACCTTGACTAAACGGTCACATGAAATTTGACTGCTTCATGACTCATGACCACCAGTGTGTCTATGACTGACCATCTCACTGGCAGGAGAAATGTGGAGGCTAGGGTCCCTCTGCCACCTGAAGAGATTATAAGATGATGCCTTGTTGCAACTCCTGTCTATATAAAAGCCCAGTCAAACTCTTAGTGGTTTTCATCTCAAATCTCATCTTCAAATAAAACAAAAAACTGTATTTAAGATAACTTGTCAAATTGTTTTAATGTATTAGTGCTATATGGGTAAAAAAAAGGTCAACATGAATGAAATGAGAACAACCAAGTGCTATGGTATCACAATCAAACACTTCATTGAGAACACGATTGGACATGGGTTCCATATAAAACCCTGATGACAAAACCATCACTTCTCCACAGCAACAAAGCAAGGGGAACCACCAAGCAGTTTCATGAGTGTTGAGAAGGATATGAAATCATTTACAGCATGAGATAACACAGTTCTCCCTCAGACAGACGTGTCCATGCGTTTTCAAGTGTAACATGCCTACAACCTACTGTATACTCATGCTGATGTCCCTCCCCATCCCCACGCAGGACATGTGTCTCCATCCTAAGCTTCAGTCACATCACATCTGATGTTTTTGAAAGAAAGAAACCCAATCTCGTAATTAGTATGTGTCCTTTCCCTATCCCTGCTCAGGATTTCCAGCTCAGCTGCGGGTACACCCAACCCAAGCCCTCTCCTAGTGCCTGCCTGCGTACTGAGGAAGCTGGCCAAGGAGAGCGCAAGTACCACATGGCGGCCTGGCAGCAGATTAGCTGGCCTTGTGGCTATCTGGTGATGACAGTTCACACAGAGAGTTTTTTTCCACTGCCCCTGGGCGTATCAACACCCAGTTTCCCCTTCTCAGAGGGCTATCTTTCTTCAGGCAAGGCAAGCCTGGAGAAGAATATGCAACTACTGTATACAGAATGTGAGTCTCGATTCAAACAGAATTCATGGAGAGTGATATGTAATGTTATATTTGCATGAACAAATATAGGAATCATCATTCACAACAAACGATGGATAATCAACAACAACAAAAATATCCATAACTGTAGACTGCTCATGTTTCAGTGACTGATGTTCTTTCCTTCCTCTACCGTAAATGGGTCAATATTAGAGTTCAACATATTCTCTTGTTTATGCATCGCATGAGGTATGACAACCTAACCATTACCAATAGAGGAGGACACGAGCCAGTCAAACGATCCACTGGGCAAAAACTGGTTGAATCAATGTTGTTTACATGTCAGTTAAACAAAACAATTATACAGCTCTGGAAAAAATGAAGAGACCACTGCAAAAGTATCAGTTTCACTGGTTTTACAATTTATAGGTACGTGTTTGGGTAAAATGAACATTTTTATTTTATTCTATAATCCACTGCCAACATTTCTCCCAAATTCCCCCCAAATATTGTCATTTCGAGCATGTATTTGCAGAAAATGACAACTGGTCAAAATAACCAAAAAGATGCAGTGTTGTCAGACCTCAAATAATGCAAAGAAAATACGTTCATATCCCTTTTTAAACAACACAATAGTAATGTTCTAACTTAGGAAGAATTCCGAAATCAATATTTGGTGGAATAACACTGATTTTCAATCACAGCTTTCATGCGTCTTGGCATGCTCTCCACCAGCATTTCACATTGATGTTGGGTGACTTTATGCCACTCCTGGCGCAAAAATTCAAGCAGCTCGGCTTTGTTTGATGCTTGTGACCATCCATCTTCCTATTGATCACATTCCAGAGGTTTTCAATGGGGTTCAGCTCTGGAGATGGGGTTGGCCATGACAGGGTCTTGATCTGAAATTTGGTGGAGGATCAGTGATGATTACAATACTGGGTGGGGTGAAAATATTTTATGACATACATGATTTAATTAGTAGCCTACAGCAAATTGTGTTTAAATCATTTAGAACTTAACAATTTCTGCTAGTTAGTTTTTGCTACCATGTGGGTTTTAGCTTGCTTGATCCTGCTAAATGAAGAGTGTTAATTCACCTGTTCCCATACATGTTTCATTTTAAAACATGTTTCCTACAAAGGAGTTGTTCAATCTAACTGCTTAACTATTTATCTGTACATGGAATTGTATTTGGTTTGTTTTTACTCATTTTTTTCTAATCTTTTCTAAAATGCCATGGGCACTATCTGATGTGTGGAGACATGTAGAAGGAATGTAGAAGCTAATGTAGAAGTAAAATCTGTGTACATTTGCAAATACTGTGCCAAATCATATATGAAGAATGAAACAAGATGCAGAATCTTCTGGCCAAGTGCATAAAGTTTCCTCAGCGCTCACAACAAACAACCTCTGACAAAAGTCCCTCTACTTCTATTCGAGGGGAAAATGTTGAATCAGACACCTTATCGATTGCAACAGCTCATGATCCTCCTGGAATCAGAAGTTTTGACTCAATGGAGGAACGTAGTCAGAAATGCTGATGAATGTCTTTGTCGAGCTGTGTATGCAACTGGTTCACCTCTGATGCTCACAGGCAATGTGTTTTGGAAGAGATTTCTGAATGTTCTTTGCCCAGCATACACCCCTCCAACCAGACATGCTTTATCTACTCATTTGCTGGATGCAGATTTCAACAGAGTTCAAGTGCAGGTCATGCAAATCATAGAGAAAGCAGACTGTATTGCAATCATCTCTGATGGGCAGTCAAATGTTCATAGGCAAGGAATAATTAACTACATCATCTCCACCCCTCAACCAGTACTCTACAAGAGCACAGACACAAGGGACAACAGACACATTACAGATGAGCTGAAGGCAGTCATCAATGACCTCGGATCCCAGAAGGTATTTGCACTGGTGACAGACAATGCTGCGAACATGAAGGCTACTTGGCCTAAAGTGGAGGAGTCCTAACATCACATCACACCCATTTTCTGTGCTGCACATGCATTGAATATGCTCCTGAAGGACATCATGGCACTGAAAACAATGGATACACTCTACAAGAGAGCCAATGAAATGGTTAGGTATGTGAAGGGTCATCAAGTCATAGCAGCAATCTACCTCACCAAGCAAAGTGAGAAGAATAAGAGCACCACATTGAAACTGCCCAGCAACACCCATTGGGGTGCTGTTGTCATCATGTTTGACAGTCTCCTGGAGGGGAAGGAGTCTCTCCAAGAAATGGCCATATCACAGTCTGTCGATATGGACAGCCCCATCAAGAGGATCCTCCTGGATGATGAATTTGGAGAAAGAGTGGTAAGCAGCCTGAAACTCCTGAAACATATAGCAGTAGCCATTGCACGGATTGAGGGAAACAATGCCATCCTGTCTGATGTTCAGACTCTGCTTCCAGATGTAAGAGGAGAAATCCGTACTGCCCTGGCCACTTTACTGTTGCTCCAAGCAGATGAAACTGCAGTTCTGAAATACATCAAAAAGTGTGAATACTTCTGCCTGAAGCCCATATACGCCGCAGCATACATGTTGGACCCCAAGTGTGCTGGCAAGAGCATCCTGTCTGGTGCAGAGATCAATAAGGCCTATGGTGTCATGACTACCGTGTCTCAACACCTTGGCCTGAATGAGGGCAAGGTTCTTGGGAGTCTGGTGAACTTCCAAGCAAGGACTTTGGGATGGAGATACAATATGGCAGTCAAGCCAACATATCTCATCAGCCACCGGGTGGAAGGGACTTTGTGGATCTGAGGCTCTTTCCCCTGTTGGCTCCATCATCCTGCAATTCCCACCAACATCAGCCGCCTCAGAGCGCAACTGGTCCTTGTTTGGGAACACACACACTAAAGCACGCAACACGCTGACCAATACAAGGGTTTAAAAATTGGTGGCCATCAGGGCAAATTTGAGGCTTTTTGAGCCTGACAACGAGCCGTTCTCAAACAGATTGGAAAGTGACAGTGAAGATGAGGCCTCAAGAGTCTGATGTTCAAGAGGTGGACATTGAGGAGGTCCAGGAAGAAGACATGGGAGCTTGAGATGACAAACAAAGGTTTACATATATGATTTTACAGATGTATGTTGAAAAATGTTTTTGGGAGATGCAATGGATCGTTGGGGATAATTTAATATTCCGTTTCTTTTGTTGTTCAGTGAAATCATCCCAGGGGAAGAGTCAACTCGTTAAAGTTCAATTCGTAACTAAATAGTTTTTTTATTTATATAATAATAATAATAAGCAATTATGTCTACTTATGATAAGGTAGAAGGTTTATGTTTCTGTCTCCATATGATATGGTAAATATTTCCAATGCAAAAAAAACATCTACATTTAAATGGTATTAATATTAATTTGCATATATTCCTGTTAATCCCCATATATTCCCGTTAATTCCCACAGCAAGTTTCCACCTCTGAATATTCCCCAAAATGTGCACCTTCTCTTAATTTTTTCTCTTAATTTTTTGGATTTGCAATGAGTCATCAACATAAGGAACTGTAGCCTTTTCTCCCCCAACTTTTAACCTAAATCCAATGACATGGTGACATTTTTTGTTGATTTCATGTTGAATTCATGTTAGTTGACAACGCAACCAAATGTAAATCAAAACTAGAAGTTGAACTGACATCTGTGTCCATTGGGGAAGCACATATTATACACTTTTAAAGTGACCTTTGGAACAACAAATCTTGAGAAACTCCCAAGAAGACACATTATCTTGTCATTGCAAAACCCAAAAGTCGAGTCTTGCAAACATCTGGAAGAACTATGAAGAATCATCTTAATTTGAATTGGAAAGTGCAATGTGTCATCATAATGTCATTGCAATGACATCCAAATCCCCAAATTGACACCAAATCAGTCACACATGGCCCCAGGAAGTAACTCTTGGACCCCAACTGGTATTATTCTGCATTTCTTTTGGCAACGGAGGGCCTTCTTGTGGCCCAAGAAGCATTTGTTTATTATGGATTTTTGAGGTCAAAAACATGCTGTGGTAAGCAGCCTGTTTCTACATTAGAGGCTTTCTCACTGAGGCCCACCCTACGCCCGAACCCCCCACTGACTTCTCATCAGAATGTGTCCCAACAGAGCCATTAGACAGAGCCATCTGCTTCATTATCTTTATTAATGATGTTCCCTTTCTCTTTCTCTCTCTCTCCACATCAGCAATTTTCACTTATGTGTTCTGGTGATGCCGTTCGTTATGACAGCTCAAAGTGTGGGATTCCATCTGGAGTCTCTCACATTGAAAACCTTTGTTGACAGGCCACAGAGGTTGTTCGGGCTCCAGTAAACTTTCAACAGTCCCCCTCAAACCAAGTCTCAACGTTATAGCACGTGGCATGGGGGAGGCAAGGAGTCTATGACTGTGTATATCTGTGCATCTCTAAGTATCTGTGTGTATCTGAACTTACAGTGCCTTGCGAAAGTATTCGGCCCCCTTGAACTTTGCGACCTTTTGCCACATTTCAGGCTTCAAACATAAAGATATAAAACTGTATTTTTTTGTGAAGAATCAACAACAAGTGGGACGCAATCATGAAGTGGAACGACATTTATTGGATATTTCAAACTTTTTTAACAAATCAAAAACGGAAAAATTGGGCGTGCAAAATTATTCAGCCCCCTTAAGTTAATACTTTGTAGCGCCACCTTTTGCTGCGATTACAGCTGTAAGTCGCTTGGGGTATGTCTCTTTCAGTTTTGCATATCGAGAGACTGACATTTTTTCCCATTCCTCCTTGCAAAACAGCTCGAGCTCAGTGAGGTTGGATGGAGAGCATTTGTGAACAGCAGTTTTCAGTTCTTTCCAAAGATTCTCGATTGGATTCAGGTCTGGACTTTGACTTGGCCATTCTAACACCTGGATATGTTTATTTTTGAACCATTCCATTCTAGATTTTGCTTTATGTTTTGGATCATTGTCTTGTTGGAAGACAAATCTCCGTCCCAGTCTCAGGTCTTTTGCAGACTCCATCAGGTTTTCTTCCAGAATGGTCCGTTATTTGGCTCCATCCATCTTCCCATCAATTTTAACCATCTTCCCTGTCCCTGCTGAAGAAAAGCAGGCCCAAACCATGATGCTGCCACCACCATGTTTGACAGTGGGGATGATGTGTTCAGGGTGATGAGCTGTGTTGCTTTTACGCCAAACATAACGTTTTGCATTGTTGCCAAAAAGTTCAATTTTGGTTTCATCTGACCAGAGCACCTTCTTCCACATGTTTGGTGTGTCTCCCAGGTGGCTTGTGGCAAACCTTAAACGACACTTTTATGGATATCTTTAAGAAATGGCTTTCTTCTTGCCACTCTTCCATAAAGGCCAGATTTGTGCAATATACGACTGATTGTTGTCCTATGGACAGAGTCTCCCACCTCAGCTGTAGATCTCTGCAGTTCATCCAGAGTGATCATGGGCCTCTTGGCTGCATCTCTGATCAGTCTTCTCCTTGTATGAGCTGAAAGTTTAGAGGGACGGCCAGGTCTTGGTAGATTTGCAGTGGTCTGATACTCCTTCCATTTCAATATTATCGCTTGCACAGTGCTCCTTGGGATGTTTAAAGCTTGGGAAATCTTTTTGTATCCAAATCCGGCTTTAAACTTCTTCACAACAGTATCTCGGACCTGCCTGGTGTGTTCCTTGTTCTTCATGATGCTCTCTGCGCTTTTAACGGACCTCTGAGACTATCACAGTGCAGGTGCATTTATACGGAGACTTGATTACACACAGGTGGATTGTATTTATCATCATTAGTCATTTAGGTCAACATTGGATCATTCAGAGATCCTCACTGAACTTCTGGAGAGAGTTTGCTGCACTGAAAGTAAAGGGGCTGAATAATTTTGCACGCCCAATTTTTCAGTTTTTGATTTGTTAAAAAAGTTTGAAATATCCAATAAATGTCGTTCCACTTCATGATTGTGTCCCACTTGTTGTTGATTCTTCACAAAAAAAAAAACAGTTTTATATCTTTGTGTTTGAAGCCTGAAATGTGGCAAAAGGTCGCAAAATTCAAGGGGGCCGAATACTTTCGCAAGGCACTCTATATTGCAAAAGAAGAAATGCTTAGAAAAGAGTGGAAAGTCAAATTGGCGTTAAGTTTGTTAATGATAGATGAAAACAGGGCTCCAGTTCCTGTGGCATGGATTGAAACACGTGACTTTCTCGTGGCTTTCTTTTGCAAAATAACTTTGAATTAAAATACTTATTTTCAAATAATTGTCAACATATACTGAACAAAGATATAAAACGCAAGATGCAACAATTTCAAAGATTTTACTGAGGTACAGTTCATATAAGGAATCAGTCAATTGAAAAAATGTATAAAGGCCTTAATCTATGGATTTCACATGACTGGGCAGCAGTGCAGCTATTGGTGGGCCTTGGAGGTCCACCCTCTTGGCAGCCAGGCCCAACCACTGGGGAGCGTATCAATGTTTAATTATTTAAAAATCCTACATTCTTTGATCAATATGAAATGTAACTAAATTAGCACATGAAATGGTGTCGCCGATAGAGATGACAGCTTCTCGTCAAGTCCTCAGGAAACTTGCAGTATTTTTTTTTTTTTTAGGTAATATTTCTTACATTGTAAGCCCAAAAAGCCTTACGTGTTACTACACACAGCCGGGAAGAACTATTGGATGTCAGAGAGACGTCAACTTACCAGCACAACCAGCACAACCAGCACTACGACCAGGAATACGACTTTCCCAAAGTGGATCATTTGTCTATGCAGTGAGGGAAAAAGTATTTGATCCCTTGCTGATTTGTACGTTTGCCCACTGACAAAGAAATGATCCGTCTATAATTTTAATGGTAGGTTTATTTGAACAGTGAGAGACAGAATAACAACAAGAAAAACGCATGTCAAAAATGTTCTAAATTGATTTGCATTTTAACGAGGGAAATAAGTATTTGACCCCCTCTCAATCAGAAAGATTTCTGGCTCCCATTTGTCTTTTATACAGGTAACGAGCTGAGATTAGGAGCACACTCTTGTCCTGTAGCCCATCCCAGCCTTGTGCAGGTCTACAATTTTTATTCCTGATGTCCTTACACAGCTCTCTGGTCTTGGCCATTGTGGAGAGGTTGGAGTCTGTTTGATTGAGTGTGTGGACAGGTGTCTTTTATACAGGTAACGAGTTCAAACAGGTGCAGTTAATACAGGTAATGAGTGGAGAACAGGAGGGCTTCTTAAAGAAAAACTAACAGGTCTGTGAGAGCCGGAATTCTTACTGGTTGATAGGTGATCAAATACTTACAGTATGTCATGCAATAAAATGCAAATGAATTACTTAAAAATCCTCCAATGTGATTTTCTGGATTTTTGTTTTAGATTCCGTCTCTCACAGTTGAAGTGTACCTATGATAAAAATTCCAGACCTCCACATGCTTTGTAAGTAGGAAAACCTGCAAAATCGGCAGTGTATCAAATACTTGTTCTCCCCACTGTACATGCCCGCCTGAAGTTTGCCAATGAACATCTGAATGATTCAGAGGACAACTGGGTGAAAGTGTTGTGGTCAGATGAGACCAAAATGGAGCTCTGGAACTCAACTCGCCGTGTTTGGAGGAGGAGGAATGCTGCCTATGACCCCAAGAACACTGTCCCCACCATCAAACATGGAGGTGGAAACATTATGCTTGAGGGGTGTTTTTCTGCTAAGGGGACAGGACAACTTCGCCGCATCAAAGGGAAGATGGACGCGGCCAAGTACCTTCAAATCTTGGGTGAGAACCTCCTTCCCTCAGCCAGGGCATTGAAAATGGGTCATGGATGGGTATTCCAGCATGACAATGACCCAAAACACATGGCCGAGGCAACAAAGGAGTGGCTCAAGAAGAAGCACATTAAGGTCCTGGAGTGGCCTAGGCAGTCTCCAGACCTTAATCCCATAGAAAATATGTGGAGGGAGCTGAAGATTCGAGTTGCCAAATGTCAGCCTCGAAACCTTAATGACTTGGAGAAGATCTGCAAAGAGGAGTGGGACAAAATCACTCCTGAGATGTGTGCAAAACTGGTGGCCAACTACAAGAAACGTCTGACCTCTGTGATTGCCAACAAGTATTTTGCCACCAAGTACTAAGTCATGTTTTGCAGAGGGGTCAAATACGTATTTCCCTCATTAAAATGCAAATCAATTCATAACATTTTTGACATGCTTTTTTCAGGATTTTTGTTGTTGTTATTCTGTCACTCACTGTTCAAATAAACCTACCATTAAAATTATAGACTGCTCATTTCTTTGTCAGTGGGCAAACGTACAAAATCAGCAGAGGATCAAATACTGTTCCCCCTCACTGTACCTCCCAGGGCATTTCAACTGATTCCAGAGGCTGACCCAAAACAACGCTATCGGAGGAGAGGGTGCCGGAGCGGTCTTCTAGTGAGGCTTCGGATGCGCACACACCACCCGCCGCTTCCGGGTATATTACTCGCTAATGTCCAGTCCCTAGTTAACAAAGTCAACGAAATTAGGGCAAGAGTTGCTTCCCAAAGAGATACCCAGGATTGTAACATACTCTGTTTCACAGAGACATGGCTAGCTAGGGACATGCTGCCGGAGTCCGTACAGCCAATGGGATTTCCAGTGCATCGCGCCAACAGGAAAAAACATCTCTCTGGTAAGAAGAAGGGCGGGGATGTATGTTTCATGATTAATGACTCATGGTGTAATTGTAACAACATACTTTTGTTCACCTGACCTAGTATTCCTCACAATCAAATGCCGACCGTATTATATCCAATGCAAACTGGAAACCATATATCCTGAGGCTGCATTTATTATAGCTGGTTAGTTACAGCTACCCCCCTACTTTTTTCAATTTCCGCCTGAAGACATACCCAAATCTAACTGCCTGTAGCTCAGGCTCAGAACCAAGGATATGCATATTCTTGATTTCATTTGAAAGAAAACACTCTGAAGTTTATGAACCATATGTTTTTTCATTGTTATTGTTGTATCATCATCTTTAAAATGAACAAGACAAAACAAACATTCAGATAGGATGATGGGGACAATTTCAGTGAAACACATAAGAGGGCAGCAGTACTTGTGCAAAGTTTCAGAATGATAACTTCCAAAATGAGTGTGCTACATGACATTTATCATGAAGTCACCCAGGTGTCCCACACAAGTAGCCCAAATGTACCCAAGTGGCCAAATTGGTGAAGTTATACATTTTGAATGGAATAACTATATACAAAATACCAATTATTGTGCTGCTGATGCCAGGTGCCATAGCAGTCTCTTTCTGCTGAAAAGCAGAGGGTCACCAAGCATGTGGTGCAGGTGATGGGGGACTTCATTTCACACAGCGACGCCTCCATGCTGTGCCCTTTTGGCCCTGAGGCACATCCACGCCTGCAGAAATACATTTGGGCAGATGAACACCACTTGTGGCAGGAGCTGGATGAACCAGCTTCATTGGGGGATGGACACCATGGCACTGGGGGCTCCCATTCGGAGTCAGTGTCACTGTGAAAGAAAATGTTCAGTTTGAATAGTTTCACATATGAGCCCTGTATCAACAGGTATAATAAACATATATATATATAGAGTACAGGGAACATAAGGTTGAATATATTATTATAGACCTGCTAGAGCTACTGTCTCATTTATATTATGACAGACCAGCTAGATCTACTGTCTATTTTATATTATGACATTTCAGCTAGATCTACTGTCTTTATTATATTACAACAGACCACCTGTATCTACTGTCTCCATTTCACTTTGGCCATTGTTGTGGGCCTGCCCTCCCCTCAACAGCCTCAAATAGGTTATTTCATTTCACAAATAATATTTTATAACAAAGGCATTGGCATGAGAAAAACTTACCAGTCCAAAACGATGTCCTCTCCATTCAAAAAATATTCCTCCATTTGGGAATCCCTAAATGAATCGTCCTCCAACAATCTCTGTCTCATTTTCCCGATCAATTTCTTCTAAAATTGTGTGTACATCTGTATATCTAGACTTAGATTCAGCTTTCCCTAATTTAGTCGCCATACTGATTGATATATAAACAGCTGAAGACGCGCTTTACCAAAACAACGCTGTGCGTAACATGCGTTGCTCCTTCCGGTATGAAACTTCAATGGCGAATGACCCTCTTTACGCCGGAGTTTACTACATGGGTTGGTCTTCCAACACATAAACATTACATATTGCCGTTTACCTCAGCTCATTGGCTATCTACCCAGCTGGATTTCAAGACGATCAGTGGTCATTGAGTTAAAATACAGTCAATCAACGAAACAGCGGTCATATCATTGGTGCACAATGATGTCATTACTTGTTGTCTTCAAAACGGTTTCTTTCAGTCAATACGTCCCGCGAAATGACCCCTCACGTTTGGTTGTGTTACAAACAAACCAGTTGATTGCAATGAAACCAAACATGACTGGTAAAGTCACGTTTCGTGTGTATTTACATTGAATGTGTCGTCGAAAATGGAATGAGACGGAATTCACGACACAAGCGGTTCACAAATGTTTTGTGTTATGCTATAAAAATGGATTTTATCAAACAAAAGACCATTCATTGTTTAACAATGAGCATTGGGATTGCAAACAGAGGAAGATCGTCAAAGGTAAACAATTTATTTTATTGCAGTTTGTGATTTTGTTACGCCTGTGTTGGTTGAAATAGTTGTTTTTTTATGGCGCGCTATCCTCAGCTGATAGGGGGGAATTACTATCAGAACTCAAATTAATCAATCAAAGAATAACCTGCTTCTATAAAGAACTGTACACATCTGATTGTAAATCTACACTAAGCCAAACAAAGTATTTTCTAAAATAATTACGAACTCCTCCAATCTCAACAGAGGAAGCCAGCCACCGTGCTGAGAGCCCGAAACTCTCAAAAGGGCTTTGGATACATGAATACAGGCAAATCACCTGGATGGGAGAGTATTCCTCCTGAGGTCTATTTATGATTTTGGACAGGTCTGAACAGACCAAAGCGGGTTTGTTAAAAAGCATTTATCCCCGGATAACTTCTGTCAACTATTGCATATTTGAAATGCTTCATCAGAAACAACAGCTCCTTAGGCTGTATTACATCTCAATGCAAAAAAAAACTTTTGTTAGACTAGAATGGTCATATCTCATGTCTGTGTAGGAAAATATGGGAATTGGCTCCAATTGCAATACTATATGCCAATCCCTCAGCCATAGTTATAACAGGCAATATCTGCTCTGGGCCCAGTTTCCCAACAGCATCCTAAGGCTAAATTCATCATTATAACCTTCCTAAGAGCATCTTTACATTTCCGGGCCATTTCTCCAAAACATCTTCATTAACGTTGCACTTGAAACGCCTGCCTCAGACCACTCATAGAACAGCTAAGTGCGTCATTCGATCACAATTGTTTGTACATTTTTTTGACCTTGAACTTTTCAAGTCAGTTAAGACCAAATTCTTATCAACAATGACGGCCTACCAAAAGGCAAAAGGCCTCCTGCAGGGATGGTGGCTGCGATTTAAAAAAAAACAACAACAACATAACATGACAGCAACACATGACAACACAGCATGGTAACAACACACATGATAACAACATGGTAGTAACACAACATGGCAGGAGCACAACATGGTAGCAGCAAAAACATGGTACAAATATTATTGGGAACAGACAACAGCACAAAGGGCAAGAAGGTAGAGACAACAATACATCACACAAAGCGGCCACAACTGTCAGTAAGAGTGTCCATGATTGAGTCTTTGAATGAAGAGATGGAGATACAACTGTCCAGTTTGAGTGTTTTTTGCAGCTCGGATCAGTCGCTAGCTGCAGCAAACTGAACTGAGGAGCAACCCAGGGATGTGTGTGCTTTGGGGACCTTTAACAGAATGTGACTGGCAGAACGGGTGTTGTATTTGGAGAATGAGGGCTGCAGTAGATGTCTCAGATAGGGGGAGGGAGGCCTAAGAGGGTTTTATAAATAAGCATTAACCACCGGGTCTTGAGACAGGTATACAGAGATGACCATATTACAGAGGAGTATAGAGTGCAGTGATGTGTCCTATAAGGAGCATTGTTGGCAAATATGATGGCCGAATGGTAAAGAACATCTAGCCACTCGAGAGCACCCTTACCTGCTATCTATAAATTATGTCTCCATAATTTAGCATGGGTAGGATGGTCATCTGAATCAGGGTTAGTTTAGCAGCTGGGGTGAAAGAGGAGTGATTACGATAGAGGAAACCAAGTCTAGATTTAACCTTAGCCAGCAGCTTTGATATGTGCTGAGATAAGGACAGTGTACCATCTAGCCATACTCCCAAGTTCTTGTATGAGTTGACTACCTCAAGCTCTAAACCGTCAGAGGTAGTAATCACACCGGTGGGGAGAGGGACATTCTTCTTACCAAACCACAAGACCTGTGTTTGGAGATGTTCAGAACAAGGTTAAGGGCAGAGAAAGCTTGTTGGACACTAAGAAATCTTTGTTGTAGAGCGTTTAACACAGAATCCGGGGAGGGTCAGCTGAGCGTAAGAAGGTATCATCTGCATTTAAATGAATGAGAGAGCTTCCTACTGTCTGAGCTATGTTGTTGACGTCAATTGAGAAGAGTGTGGGACCTAGAATCGAGCCTTGGGGTACTCCCTTGGTGGTAGTTAGTAAACCAGGCCAAAGACCCCTCAGAGACACCAATTCTCCTTAACCTGTCTGGGAACGGGGTTCTGCTAGCGGAACGGAACCCCTCGCCAACAGCCAATGAAATTGCAGGGCGCCAAATACAAATCAACAGAAATCTCATAAATCAAATTTCTCAAACATACAAGTATTAGGCACAATTTTAAAGATAAAATTCTTGTTCATCGAGCCACAGTGTCTGATTTCAAAAATGCTTTACAGCGAAAGCTCCACAAAAGATTATGTTAGGTCACCACCAAGTCACAGAAAAACCCAGCCATTTTTCCAGCCAAAGAGAGCACAAATAGAGATAAAATGAATCACTAACCTTTGATGATCTTCATCAGATGACACTCATAGGACTTCATGTTACACAATACATGTATGTTTTGTTCGGTAAAGTTCATATTTATATCCAAAAATCTAATTTTATATTGGCATGTTACGTTCAGTAGTTCCAAAACATGCAGTGATTTTGCAGAGAGCCACATGAATTTACAGAAATACTCATTATGCATGTTGATGAAAATACATGTGTTATACATGGAAATATAGATAAATCTCTCCTTAATGCAACCGCTGTGTCAGATTTCAAAAAAACTTTACGGAAAAAGCATAATCTGAGTATGGCTCTCAGAACCCAAAACAGCCAAAATAAATGTCCGCCATGTTGCGCAGTAAACAAAAGTCAGAAGTAGCATTATAAATATTCACTTACCTTTGATGATCTTCATTGGAATGCACTCCCAGGAATCCCAGTTTGATTTGTTCCATAAAGTCCATTAATTATGTCCAAATAGCTTCTTTTGTTAGGGAGTTTGGTAAACAAATCCAAATGCGCGTTCAGGTCCAGTTGGACGAAAAGTTCAAAAAGTTATATTACAGGCTGTAGAAACTTGTCAAACTAAGTATAGAATCAATCTTTAGGAAGTTTTTATCATAAATGTTCAATAATGTTCCAACCGGAGAATTCCATTGTCTGTAGAAAAGCTGGAACAAGAACTACCTCTCATGTGAAATGCGCGTGACTGAGAACGAGGCTGCTGCCAGACCCCTTAGTCAAACAGCTCTCATCCGGCCCCCCTTCACAGTAGGAGCCTGAAACAACGTTCTATAGAGAGTTAACATCTAGTGGAAGCCTTAGGAAGTGCAAAATGACCCATATCCCACTGTGTATTCGATAGGGGCTGAGTTCAAAAACTACAAACCTCAGATTTCCTGTTTGGATTTTTTTTTTCTCCCAACAGTGCGTGTGTGCTGGAGGCGAGAGAAAGCTTGGGAGAAGGGGGGGTACCTGTACCAGACGGGGAGACAGGCCAGTGCAGACGGTGAACAGATCGCCAGGTGGAATCCAAGCAGCAGTGCAGCAGGCAACGGGGGTAGGTGTCACCCACTTGGGAGAAGCTTTTTTTGGGAGGCAGATTCCTTGTAGAAAATCCCAGCTACCTAGCTAAGAAGTCTGTCCAGCATTTTTTTTCACGTGGAAAAGGAGGTCGTTAGCTAGATATATCTCTTCAGTTTCGGCGAATAGTCCTTTACGACGTCCAAACAAAGTTGTCCTGTGGCTGTTGAATTTTGGAGATTGCAAGGAGGATATCTTCTGATGTGATCAAAGCAACAACATTGTTTCCATTTGCCACACCGTGTCACTTTACACACAGGAGATCTCCTCTAAACAAAGAATGCAGATGTTTATCTGTCTCTCTGTGACCACCAATAACTTCATAGTTGAATATAAATAGGCAAAAACGTTTGCACGGTTATAAACAAGTGAAGCAAGGATACATTTTTTAAATGAAAACAGAGATAACCAAATCATATACTTGCTAGATTATTATGCAAAAATATTGACATCAATTTCATGTTTGTGCAATTTTTTCATTTTTAATTTCACCTTTATTTAACCAGGTAGGCTAGTTGAGAACAAGTTCTCATTTGCAACTGCGACCTGGCCAAGATAAAGCATAGCAATTCAACACATACATAGCAATTCAACACATACAACAACACAGAGTTACACATGGAATAAACAAAACATACAGTCAATAATACAGTAGAACAAAAGAAAACAAAATGTCTATATACAGTGAGTGCAAATGAGGTAAGTTAAGGAAATAAATAGGCCATGGTGGCAAAGTAATTACAATATAGCAATTAAACACTGGAATGGTAGATCGGCAGAAGATGAATGTGCAGGTAGAGATACTGGGGTGCAAAGGAGCAAAATAAATAAATACCCGTATGGGGATGAGGTAGGTAGATAGCCTATCTGTAAACAGCCCATCTACGTGATCTGCAAACTGCTCTGACAGCTGGTGCTTAAAGCTGGTGAGGGAGATAAGAGTCTCCAGCTTAAGAGATTTTTGCAATTCGTTTCAGTCATGGGCAGCAGAGAACTGGAAGGAAAGATGACCAAAGGAGGAATTGGCTTTGGGGGTGACCAGTGAGATATATCTGCTGGAGCGCGTGCTACGAGTGGGTGCTGCTATGGTGACCAGTGAACTGAGATAAGGCGGGGCTTTACCTAGCAGAGACTTGTAGATAACCTGTAGCCAGTGGGTTTGGCGACGAGTATGAAGCGAGGTCCAACCAACGAGAACGTACTGGTCGCAATGGTGGGTAGTGTATGGGGCTTTGGTGACAAAACGGATGGAGTGTTGGAGGCTATTTTATAGATGACATCACCGAAGTTGAGGATCGGTAGGATGGTCAGTTTTACGAGGGTATGTTTGGCAGCATGAGTGAAGGATGCTTCGTTGCGATATAGGAAGCCGATTCTAGATTTAATTTTGGATTGGAGCTTAATGTGAGTCTGGAAGGAGAGTTTACAGTCTAACCAGACACCCAGGTATTTGTAGTTGTCCACGTATTCTAAGTCAGAGCCGTCCAGAGTAGTGATGCTGGACGGGCGAGCAGGTGCGGGCAGCGATCGGTTGAAAAGCATGCATTTAGTTTTACTTGCGTTTAAGAGCAGTTGGAGGCCACGGAAGGAGAGTTGTATGGCATTGAAGCTCGTCTGGAGGTTAGTTAACACAGTGTCCAAGGAGGGGCCAGAAGTATACAGAATGGTGTCGTCTGCGTAGAGGTGGATCAGAGAATCACCAGCAGCAAGAGCAACATCATTGATGTATACAGAAAAGAGAGTGGGCCCGAGAATTGAACCCTGTGGCACACCCATAGAGACTGTCAGAGGTCCGGACAACAGGCCCTCCGATTTGACACACATCATTTGAGAAACCAAGGCTGTCGAGTCTGCCAATAAGAATGTTGTGATTGACAGAGTCGAAAGCCTTAGCCAGGTCGATGAATACGGCTGCACAGTAATGTCTCTTATCGATGGCGGTTATGATGTCGTTTAGAACCTTGAGCGTGGCTGAGGTGCACCCATGACCAGCTCTGAAACTGTATCCTTCCTGTTTGGCCCTGTCCGGGGGTGACCTCGGATGGGGCCACAGTGTCTCCTGACCCCTCCTGTCTCAGCCTCCAGTATTTATGCTGCAGTAGTTTATGTGTCGGGGGGCTGGGGTCAGTTTGTTATATCTGGAGTACTTCTCCTGTCCTATTCGGTGTCCTGTGTGAATCTAAGTGTGCGTTCTCTAATTCTCTCCTTCTCTCTTTCTTTCTCTCTCTCGGAGGACCTGAGCCCTAGGACCTGAGCTCCAGGACTACCTGACATGATGACTCCTTGCTGTCCCCAGTCCACCTGGCCATGCTGCTGTTCCAGTTTCAACTGACCTGAGCCCTAGGACCATGCCCCAGCACTACCTGACATGATGACTCCTTGCTGTCCCCAGTCCACCTGGCCATGCTGCTGCTCCAGTTTCAACTTCCACCTGACTGTGCTGCTGCTCCAGTTTCAACTGTTCTGCCTTATTATTATTCGACCATGCTGGTCATTTATGAACATTTGAACATCTTGGCCATGTTCTGTTATAATCTCCACCCGGCACAGCCAGAAGAGGACTGGCCACCCCACATAGCCTGGTTCCTCTCTAGGTTTCTTCCTAGGTTTTGGCCTTTCTAGGGAGTTTTTCCTAGCCACCGTGCTTCTACACCTGCATTGCTTGCTGTTTGGGGTTTTAGGCTGGGTTTCTGTACAGCACTTTGAGATATCAGCTGATGTACGAAGGGCTATATAAATAAATTTGATTTGATTTGATTTGAAACCAGATTGCATAGCGGAGAAGGTATGGTGGGATTCGAAATGGTCAGTAATCTGTTTGTTAACTTGGTTTTCGAAGACCTTAGAAAGACAGGGTAGGATAGATATAGGTCTGTAGCAGTTTGGGTCTAGAGTGCCACCCCCTTTAAAGAGGGGGATGACCGCGGCAGCTTTCCAATCTTTGGGAATCTCAGATGATACGAAAGAGAGGTTGAACAGGCTAGTAATAGGGGTTGCAACAATTTTGGCAGATCATTTTAGAAAGAGATAGACCTTCCTAGTAATGAGCCATTTTTTTCTTTTACATCTGAGCCAGTTAGGCCTATAGGCTACAATTATCGAAAAGGTCACGCAATTCACTGTAGCTTAACCAATAAATCAAAGGCCAACATACACTACCGGTCAAAAGATTTAGGACACCTACTCATTCAAGGGTTATCCTTTATTTTGACCATTTTTGACATTGTAGAATAATAGTGAAGACATTACAACTATGAAATAACACAAAGGGAACCATGTAGTAACCAAAAAAGTGTTAAACAAATAAAAATATATTTTATAAGAGCAGTACATGTAGATATGGTTAAAATGACTATACATATATGATGAACAGAGAGTATCAGTAGCGTAAAAGAGGGGTTGGCGGGTGGTGGGTGGCGGGACACAATGCAGATAGCCCGGTTAGCCAATGTGCCCACTGATTGGTCGGCCCAATTGAGGTAGTATGTACATGAATGTATAGTTA
This sequence comes from Oncorhynchus tshawytscha, assembly GCF_018296145.1. Classification (NCBI taxonomy): domain Eukaryota; kingdom Metazoa; phylum Chordata; class Actinopteri; order Salmoniformes; family Salmonidae; genus Oncorhynchus; species Oncorhynchus tshawytscha. Next base: position 64,453,428 of record NC_056438.1, read on the forward strand.
AAGTGACAATGCATATATGATAAACAGAGTAGCATCAGTGTAAAAAAAAAAGGGGTTGGGGAGGCACTCAATGCAAATAGTCCAGGTAGTCATTTGATTACCTGTTCAGGAGTCTTGTGGCTTGGAAAAAAAAAACTGTTGAGAAGCCTTTTTGTCCTAAACTTGGTACTCCGGTACCGCTTGCCACGCGGTAGCAGAGAGAACAGTCTATGACTGGGGTGGCTGGGGTCTTTGACCATTTTTAGGGCCATTCATCTGACACCGCCTGGTGTAGAGGTCCTGGATGGCAGGCAGCTTAGCCCCAGTGATGTACTGGGCCATACGCACTACCCTCTGTAGTGCCTTGCGGTCAGAGGCCGAGCAATTGCTGTACCAGGCGGTGATGCAACCATTGCTTTTAATCTTTTTAAATGAATTTATCTTAACACTTTGTTCTAGCTAGCTATTTGTGTAGGTAGCTATCAAGTAAACACAATGATAATGTTGCAGCTGTAGAACCTTTTGAGGATCTCAGGACCCATGCCAAATATTTTTCGTTTCCTGAGGGGGAATAGGCTTTGTCGTGCCCTCTTCACGACTGTCTTGCTGTGTTTGGACCATTCTAGTTTGTTGGTGATGTGGACACCAAGGAACTTGAAGCTCTCAACCTGCTCCACTACAGCCCCGTCAATGAGAATGGGGGCGTGCTCGTTCCTCCTTTTCCTGTAGTCCACAATCATCTCCTTAGTCTTGGTTACGTTAAGGGATAGGTTGTTATTCTGGCACCACCCGGCCAGGTCTCTGACGTTCTCCCAATAGGCTGTCTCGTCGTTGTCGGTGACCAGGCCTACCACTGTTGTGTCGTCTGCAAACTTAATGATGGTGTTGGAGTCGTGCCTGGCCATGCAGTCGTGGGTGAACAGGGAGTACAGGAGGGGACTTGACCATTATCCCCTTGGGAGCTCCAGTGTTGAGGATCAGCGTGGCAGATGTGTTACTACCTACCCTCACCACCTGGGGGCGGCCCGTCAGGTAGTCCAGGATCCAGTTGCAGAGGGAGGTGTTAAGTCCCAGAATCCTTAGCTTAGTGATGAGCTTTGAGGGTACTATTGTGTTGAACGCTGAGCTGTAGTCAGTGAATAGCATTCTCACATAAGTGTTCCTTTTGTCCAGGTAGGAAAGGGCAGTGTGGAGTGCAATTGAGATTGCATCATCTGTGGATCTGTTTTGGCGGTATGCAAATTGGAGTGGGTCTAGGGTTTCTGGGATAACTGAGTTGATGTGAGCCATTACCAACCTTTCAAAGCACTTCATGACTATGGATGTGAGTGCTACGGGTCTGTAGTCATTTAGGCAGGTTGCCTTTGTGTTCTTGGACACAGGCACTATGGTGGTCTGCTTGAAACATGTTGGTATTACAGACTCAATCAAGGACATGTTGAAAATGTCAGTGAAGACACCTGCCAGGTGTTCAGCACATGCCCGGAGCACACATCATGGTCATCTGACTGGCCCTGCAGCCTTGTGTATGTTGACCTGTTTAAAGGGCTTACTCACGTCGGCTACGGAGAGCGTGATCACACAGTCGTCGGGAACAGCTGATGCTCTCATGCATGCCTCAGTGTTGCTTGTCTCGAAGCGAGCATAGAAGTGATTTAGCTCGTCTGGTAGGCTTGTGTCACTGGGCAGCTCACAGCTGTGCTTCCCTTTGTAGTCTGTAATAGTTTGCAATCCCTGCCACATAAGATGAGCGTCGGAGCCGGTGTAGTATGATTCAATCTTAGCCCTGTATTGACTCTTTGTCTGTTTGATGGTTGCTCGCAGAGCATAGCAGGATTTCTTGTAAGCTTCCGGTTTAAAGTCCCGCACCTTGAAAGCGGCAGCTCTACCCATTAGCTCAGTGCAAATGTTGTCTGTAATCCATGGCTTCTGGTTGGGGTATGTACGTACAGTCACTGTGGAGAAGAAATCATCGATGCACTTATTGATAAAGCCAGTGACTGATGAGGTGTACTCCTCAATGCCATCGGAAGAATCCCGGAACATGTTCCAGTCTGTGATAGCAAAACAGTCCTGTAGTTTAGCATCTGCTTCATCTGAACACTTTTTTATAGACCGAGTCACTGGTGCTTCCTGCTTTAATTTTTGCTTGTAAGCAGGAATCAGGAGGATAGAGTTGTGGTTTAATTTACCAAATGGAGGGCGAGGGAGAGCTTTGTATGCGTCTCTGTGTGTGGAGTACAGGTGATATAGAATTTTTTACCTCTAGTTGCACATTTAACATGTTGATAGAAATTTGGTAGAACTGATTTAAGTTTCCCTTCATTAAAGTCTCCAGCAACTTTGAGCGCCGCCTCTGGGTGAGTGGTTTCCTGTTTGCTTATTTCCTTATACAGTTGACTGTAATTCAATTAATCAATCAAAGGAAATAACACAAATTTCTCTCAAATCTACTTAATCTCATTATACGCAGACAATATTTTACTATATCTAGACAATGTACACTACATGACCAAAAGAATGTGGACACCTGCTCATTGGACATCTCATTCCAGGGCATTAATATGTAGTTGATCCCCCCTTTGCAGCTATAACAGTCTCCACTCCCCTGGGAAGGCTTTCCACTAAATGTTGGAACATTGCTCCAGGGAATTGCTTCCATTCAGCCACAAGAGCATTAGTGAGGTCTGGCAGTCGGCATTCCAATTCATCCCAAAGGTGTTCGATGGGATTGAGTTCAGGGCTCTGTCAGGCTAGTCAAGTTCTTCCAAACTGATTTCAACAAACAACATTTTTGCATGGTCCTTGTGTAGCCGATGTGAAATGGCTAGCTAGTTAGCGGTGGTGCGCGCTAGTGGCGTTTCAATCGGTGACGTCACTTGCTCTGAGACCTTGAAGTAGTGGTTCCCCTTGCTCTGCAAGGGCCGCAGCTTTTGTGGAGAGATGGGTAACGATGCTTTGAGGGTGACTGTTGATGTGTGCAGAGCGTCCCTGGTTCGCGCCCAGGTCGGGCCGAGGGGACGGGCGTAAAGTCTGTACTGTTACATTGATGCTGTTGACCCATATCACTGGTTGCTGCGGAAAAAGGAGGAGGTCAAAAGGGGGGTGAGTGTAGCCGATGTGAAATGGCTAGCTAGTTAGCGGTGGTGCATGCTAGTGGTGTTTCAATCGGTGACGTCACTTGCTCTGAGACCTTGAAGTAGTGGTTCCCCTTGCTCTGCAAGGGCCGCGGCTTTTGTGGAGCGATGGGTAACAATCCTTCGAGGGTGACTGTTGATGTGTGTAGAGGGTCCCTGGTTCGCGCCCGGGTAGTGGTGAGGGGACGGTCTAAAGTTATACTGTTACACTTGCTTTATGCCATAATGAAACAGGAAAGGGCCTTCCACAAACTGTTGCTACAAAGTTGGAAGCACAAAATCGCCTAGAATGCCATTGTATGCTGTAGCATTAAGATTTCCCTTCACTGGAACTAAGGGGCCTAGCCCGAACCATGAAAAACAGCCCCAGACCATTATTCCTCCTCCACCAAACTTTACAGTTGGCACTATGCATTTGGGCAGGTAAGGTTCTCCTGGCATCCGCCAAACCAAGATTTGTCCGTCGGACTGCCAGATGGTGAAGTGTGATCCATCACTCCAGAGAACGTATTACCACTGCTCCAGAGTCCAATGGCGGTGAGCTTTACACCACTCCAGCCAATGCTTGGCATTGTGTATGGTGATCTTAGGCTTGTGTGTGGCTGCTCAGCCATGGAAAGCCATTTCATGAAGCTCCAGACAAAAAGTTTTTGTGCAGAAATGGCTTTCTAGAGGCAGTTTGGAACTCGTCAGTGAGTTTTGCAACAGAGGACAGATGATTTTTACTCGCTACGCACTTCAACACTCCCATTCTGTGAGCTTGTGTGGCCTACCACTTTGCGGGAGAGCCGTTGTTGCTCCTAGACGTTTCTGCTTCACAATAACAGCACCTACAGTTAACCGGGGCAGCTCTAGCAGGGCAGACATTTTACGAACGGACTTGTTGGAAAGGTGGCTTCCTATGACGGCCACATTGAAAGTCACTGAGATGTTCAGTAAGGCCATTCTAATGCCAATGTTTGTCTATGGAGATTGCATGGCGGTTTGCTCGATTTTATACACCTGTCAGCAAAGTGTGTGGCTGAAATAGCCAAATCCACTAATTTGAAGGGGTGTCTGCATACTTTTGTATATACTTTATATATATGTGTACCTAAATCGCTCCCAAACACACTGAAGACAAATTCAGCTTAAAAATATATATTATAAAATGTATTTAACCAAATCAGCCCCACTACCTCTCAAGACCCCAATGAAGGACTCTATCTCCAATATTTGGGAGTAGATTTTTCCTTAGATAAAATTGTTGCCAGAAACTTTAACAGAATGCTCAAATCAACTCAATAGAAATCAAATTTTATGTCACAGCTGAATTTCTGTTGTTCAATGCTTCCCAAGGCTCTCCCTTCTGGCTGTTGGGATAAAATTAATAGTGCGGTTTCAAAATGTATATGACAAGGTAAACGATCCTGGATAAAATGAACACATTTACAAAGAGGTAAAGACGTAGGAGGACTATCCACAGCACACTTTAAATTGTACTTCCAGGCACTAGCATTTTGCCCCATCCTAAGTTTGGTTTAGACATTCTTCTGACCCCTGGCACAGTATATAGAGAAATATGGTGTCTATTATTGCCCTGGAAGAGATGTTAATCACTAAAATATCCCTTAAACAATGGAAACTACGCTTCGGTCCTATTATTGCTCACACAATTTCTATTTGGCGCAAAATGTAAAAACAATGTAACTGGGAAACAAAAAGGTATGCCGATACTCCCAATATTTCACTACGATCTGGAGGGTAGCCTATTGTAACCCTCCAATGGTCCAAATGTGGAATCTGTACCCTTACCGATATCATGAACAGTAATGGTATGAGAACATTCCAAGATTTGAAAGATAAATACACATTACCAGGCAACTGCTTTTTTTTCTATATTTACAATTTAGGTTAGCTATGCTGGCCTATGGAGTCCCATGGGTAACCCAAATACCGAAAAATGTATAAATAAATTCTGGGCTCCCGAAAGGACTGATCTTTATAATATATAAAGAACTTTTGCAAAGCTCATATTCTGAGCTAGCCATTAAAAAAAGTATGGTCCACATATATAATTGAATCTGAACAACCTTTTAACTGGAACATAATATGGAAAAATATGACCTTGGCATCCCCTAATCCGAACGATCAACATTTGTAAAAATTTGTTCACAGACTGTATTTAGCACCAAGGAAATGTTTTCCTATGAAATTGGACCCAACTCCCAACTGTTCACGTTGTCCCCTAAATTAGGTAGGCACATACCTTCATATGATGTGGGAGTGGTCTGCAGTTAAATGCTTCTGGGGAAAAGTGAAATACCTTTGAAGAGCATTAATTTAAATATTCAATACTTTGCATATATTATGTAACTTAACGATGGATAGCCCCTTGAGTCTCTCAAACAATCAGAGAAGATTACTGCTGGCAGGCAGCAATGCTGTGAAAAAAATGTTGTCTCTAAGATGTCAACCACCTCACTCTCTCTCATTTTAACAGCGAGAATTAATGGTGCTAGTCAAAGAACAGGGGATGGATGGGTTGGGGGACTGATAAGCAACCTGGAGGGGCGAGGCGAGGTGGGAAACATGGTTTCCAGGTGGGGAGGGAGGATGCGGGTGGATGTGGACCGGGGGGGGGTCGGGTTATCTTTGTATGCATTTCTTTGATTGTTTTTGTACCTGTAACCCCCTCCACCCTCTGAAAAAAAATGTCAAAAGTAAATTAAAAGTTTAAAAACTATAATAAATTAAGTGAGGACAGAGAAAGAAGTTATTTCAGCCTTTTTAATAGGTGCTTGCAGGAGTTGTTCATAAATATAAGCAAAGAAATGTAGCTCGAATTCCCCTTGTGAACATGATTATCACCTTAATTTAAAGTATCCTTCCAGTTAACGATTTGAGCAGCAACATCACCTCACCTCACCCCAGGATCTATAAAGAGGAAAAAAACCCTTCACATTTGTTACTGATTAGCATAAACAAATGAGAAATAAATGGTAGCGTTGGGAGCCATGACAGAGATGGAGCGGTGTTAGTGTTCCATTCATAGTCACGCACAGTAATGTCATTGCTCTGAGGGAATTACACCCCCTGTAAATTATCTGGCCAAGAACAGAACAGAGTGGAGAGCTGGGGCTGGAGCCCACGGGTTCAAGCACCTGACATCACAACACCACAGCGGCCATATCCAACTCAGTTCCAACTCCATTTTACCCCTCCCCTTCGAACCAATGAGATGAGTAATTAGGCTTGGAAATGGGGTCTTTTAAATAGAGTGGCAAGGGTGTGGTGCTCAGAGCGCTGATCATTAAGCTATCAACACTATTTCTGAGGTGGGACTACTTGGGGATTTTGTCTTCTCTCTACCCCTGCCTGCAGCATAGGTAGTGATGAGATTTCTCGAGTTAAATTACTCACCCAGATTTCGTTTGTTGTCAAAGCTCAAAATTGTAATTGTAACCGCCGGTGAGCTGCGAACACTGGCAACTTTCTATGTGTGTGCCGGTTTGGGAAGGAGGAGGGACAGTGGAGATTAAGTTTCAAGGAGGGCAAAAGTGTAACAATTCAGTGATGTAAGGTTCCTGTAATGAATACTCAGGGAGGAAAAAGTGTAGATTCACACGCAGAGCACGGCAAGTGTTTACTTTGCCTTCGCAGAAGGCAGGAATCGTGGTCACAGGCAGGCAATGGTCTTTCACAGGTAGGCAAACAGGCAGATGAATCAAAACTAGGACTGAAGGCTATAACTGGTTCTCACAAACGAGCTAGGAAAAGGCTTAGTAGAGTCAAAACGAACAATACCTCACAAAGGCATACACAGGATGAAATTAACTAAATAAGGAGCTGATGAGATCAGGTGAGTAACTAACACATGTACAATCAATGAGCAAAAATGAAAGACAGGGCTACGTTCAAGAACACAAAGAAACAGGGCTACGTTCAAGAACACAACGAAACAGAACACAAGGTTGGCTAAGAAAATAAATACAGAAACTTACAGTTCAGCAGAGCACATAAATTCTCGAACTGACAGATCTCCAAATCTCCATCTCTTTAATAAAGTAGAATTATTGCCCATTCAGTGGAATAATTAAGACAAGAATTAAGATAAATAAACATAATTACCAGGTACTGTATCTTTGTAGTAGAGCCTGCTACACCAATCTCTGTTTCAGTGTATACCACACAGGTAGCAATAGCAGGAAATTGTTTATGTTAATCACTGACCATTTACAGTTTACAGCTTACTCAAATCAATGGTTTCAGTCAAAAGCACTTCTTTCGTCTTATTGCCACCTTATTTTAAGACCAAGCTTGGCTAACAAACACACAATGTTGTCATGGGGGAGATTGTACGCAAATTTTGTGAAGATTAATTTTTTCATGGATTGTAACAAGAAAAGGATAAAAACTCATTTCAAAATACTGATACACAAGTAGCTTTACTTTACCCTACTTATGAGTTAATTTGACAGGGACAATTCACATGAATCAACATGTCTTTAAATGTGCCAGATTTAGCCAGCTGGCTAATTTTCAACTATAGCCACTGGTCAGGTAGATACAGTAAAAGTGGAGGTAAATTATGATTTTCATTGACTCTCAAATATGAATATGAATCACACTACTGTAGACCAGGGGTTCCAAACATTTTTCACTCTGGGCCCCCCGTCCAGCATTGGGGAACATCCCGTGCACGTGTGCCAAGTCTACTTCTATGGGCACAAACACTGTTCATGACACAAAATGTTAACATCCCTCATTTTGCAGATTTAAAGCTAATTTCCGTCAGTTCTACACATTGTCTCATTGGGTAAAAAAATGTATTTGCAGTTTTAAAACAAATTTTCTTGCAATTCTATACATTTTGGCATGTCTAATGTATTCACGTGATATTTGAGTGACAGAAAAATTATAGGAATATCTATGGGCTAAGAACAGCTGACATGGACTAGTTGATCTGGACATTTCTGACAAGTTATACATATCTCTCTAAGCAAGGTATGCAATGACTAATATAACAAGAGGAACTGATGATGCACTACCCAATTTCGAAATTGCACCTTGTGGATTCTACTATGCTAACTTTCATGAGTAAATTCAAATCCGGATTGAGTTACTTAAACAAATATATGTGTATACATACAGTTGAAGTCAGAAGTTTACATACACCTTAGCCAAATACATTTAAACTCAGTTTATCACAATTCCTGACATTTACTCCTAGTAAAAATCCCTGCCTTAGGTCAGTTAGAATCACCACTTATTTTAAGAATGTGAAATGTCAGAATAACAGCAGAGATAATTATTTATTTCAGCTTGTATTCCTTTCATCACATTCCCAGTGGGTCAGAAGATTGCACACACTCAAATAGTATTTGGTAGCATTGCCTTTAAATTGCTTAACTTGGGTCAAACATTTTGAGTAGCCTTCCACAAGCTTCCCACAATAAATTGGGTGAATTCTGGCCCATTCCTTCTGACAGAGCTGGTGTAACTGAGTCAGGTTTGTAGGCCTCCGTGCTCACACACGCTTTTTCAGTTCTGCCCACAAATTTTCTATAGGGTTGAGGTCAAGGCTTTGTGATGGCCACTCCAATGCCTTGACTTTGTTGTCCTTAAGCCATTTTGCCACAACTTTGGAAGTATGCTTGGGGTCACTGTCCATTTGGAGTACCCAAGCTTTAACTGATGTCTTGAGATGTTGCTTCAATATATCCACATAATTTTCCTGCTTCACAATGCCATCTATTTTGTGATGTGCACCAGTCCCTCCTGCAGCAAAGCACCCCCACAACATAATGCTGCCAACCCCGTGCTTCACGGTTGGGATGGGGTACTTCAACTTGCACGCCTCCCACTATTTCCTCCAAACATAACGATGGTCATTATGGCCAGTTATTTTTTTGTTTCATCAGACCAGAGGACATTTCCCCAAAAAGTACAATCTTTGTCCCCATGTGCAGTTGCAAACCATAGCCTTGCTTCTTTTCTGGTGGTTTTGGAGCAGTGGCTTCTTCCTTGCTGAGCGGCCTTTCGGGTTATGTTGATATAGGACTCGTTTTACTGTGGATATAGATAATTTGTACCTGTTTCCTCCAGCATCTTTACAAGGTCCTCTGTTGTTGTTCTGGGATTGATTTGCACTTTCACACCAAAGTACATTCATCTCTAGGAGACAGAACGTGTCTCATTCCTGAGGGGTATGACGGCTGCATGGTCCCATTGTGTTAATACTTGCATACTATTGTTTGTACAGAGGAACATGGTACTTTCAGGCTTTTGGGAATTGCTCCCAATGATGAACCAGACTGTTGGAGGTCTACAATTTTTCTTCTGAGGTCTTAGGTGATTTATTTTGATTTTCCCATGATGTCAAGCAAAGAGGCACTGAGTTTGAAGGTAGGCCTTGAAATCCATCCACAGGTACACCTCCAATTAACTCAATTAGCCTGTCAGAAGCTTCTGAAGCCATGACATCATTTTCTGGAATTTTCCAAGCTGTTTAAAGGCACAGTCAACTTAGTGTATGTAAACTTCTGACCCCCTGGAATTGTGATACAGGGAATTATAAGTGAAATAATCTGTCTGTAAACAATTGTTGGAAACATTTCTTTTGTCGTGCATAAAGTAGATGTCCTAACCGACTTGCCAAAACTATAGTTTGTTAACAAGAAATTTGTGGAGTGGTTGAAAAATGAGTTTTAATGACTCCAACCTAAGTGTATGTAAACTTCCTACTTCAACTGTATATATATATTGACTCTCAATATATATATAAAAACCGGCGCACCCCCCTGCCGACCATCAGTTTGGAAACCACTGCTGTAGGCTACCCACCCAACAGGAAGTCAGCATCGTTAGTGAGGTCATAAAACATTGACCTTAAACACTTCCTTTCCTCAGGAGGTATCAGGAGGTGCAGCGCCAGTTGTGCTTGTCAGGCCGTTCTTGCAGCCATTCATTCACTGATTCCATACATTGATATGATTATTCATCGACAAGTCTTTGATAGGGCTGCTTTTGAATGCCAGAGCAAGTGGGCCCACAAGATCTCATGGTTTTACCAATTTTACTTCAGATTCTGACATTTATCCATGTATTTCCAAATGTCAAATTTAGAAGTTTCTCCAAACCTCAAATTTCTGTGTTTTGACACCCTGGGTTGCTCCCCCCCTCCTGCTCAGCATAATCATTCATGAATTCCGAATGCTTAAGTTAAGCTTTTGGATATTTTTTTTGCCTTCGGTTTCAGGGCTTCCGTAATGATGCACTCTAATAGACAAATGTCTGGTGACAAATGTCTGAAATCACAGAAGTTAATTATTGTGATTTAATATCTACATAATCTCACAATCTATCTGAGGCGAGATAGTAAATGCTACATGTGCCATTGGCCAAACAAGAGCATGATGGTATAATGAGGACACAAGGACATCCCTTTGTGTCTGCCTCACCCATTCAACAGAGTTAAAATGGCTTGCGTTGGCTCCTCTACCAGTTGGCGAAGTGCAGCCAGCAGACACACAAAGTAGTTGCACAGCGTCGAACGTCTGGCATAATTAGAAAGGGCTGCGGATGTCTAAAGCATTACCTCAGTTCACGCTGGAGAGCACGGAGGCTTCCCCAGTTCCAGCTAGCTTAATGCCCCAGCTGCTTGGATCCCTCCCCGGACCAGCTCCGCTCCTCTCAGGATCAGTGGGGAGTTCCTCTGTGCACCAGTTCCATAACGACCACTAGTAATGTTGTACAAATAAAAATGGGGTGGGCGGGTGTGTGTGTATGTGAAAGTGTGTATGTATGTGTTGAGGAGGGTGTGGGTCAGGTTTTCTACTTCGACAACCCTCCTTACATCCTGAGTAAGTACCAGCCAGATGTCTCGCACGAACTTGGACCTGGTGCAAGTGGCGTGCGTGTGTGTGAGGGCTTCACAACCAAGGTCGGGCTAGAGACATAGTTTTCTCATGGCAGACATATTCGCTGGGCTGGGGCGCTACTTGCTAACCATCTCCTTCAGTGGTAATGGACGTCTCTCTCCTTTCCCTGCCCTCCTCCCACTGTAAATACACACAAGCTAACACAGCCCACTTAACTGTCTACTTCATAAACATACAAGAGTGTGTTCCATTTCCATGTAACCTCAATGCCTGTTTCTGTAAAAACAGACAAATATGTCATTACATTGATATTATAACTATTACAGACACTCCATATTATCGTAGAGATTTCATTAAACACATTTGTACATTATATAATAATGTCCGAATTGTGCAGGCACTCCAGGCAGCCTTATTGTGTGTGTATGCGTTTTCCTCAGCGGCATAGTATTACTACTCTACTCGACCCTCAGAATGAGAGAATGCGAGGGATCTGAGGGACAGGCTCTGGGTCATCACCAGCTTTTATACCCACAAAGCCATAAGCCCTGCCCATTTCTACAATTTCTCTTAAAATATTATTAAATGTTATTTTAAATGTTAGTTTAAATCTAATGACACTGCTAACCTTATGCCTAACCCTAACCTTGAATTAAGATTTTTAAAAACAAACAAATTGTAGACAATTTTGACTTTGTGGCTGTTGAATCTGACTTTTTGTCTGTGAAATCTGGCTTTGTGGCTGTGAAATCTGACTTTGTCGCTATAGAAGCTAGTGGAAACCTGAATCTCCCAGGCTCTGGGATTGATGCCGTCTGTCTCCAAGGCCTCCCAACTGCCTGAAACTAAACTTAAGGTCATTGCTCTGCTGCTGGACCAATTACGCACGCACATACACAGCCCTGCAGATTCCCAGCCAGATGCCTTGCAGGGTGAATTGTTCCAGTACATCCTTCCTGTGGGTTTACATTGGAAATATGGGCTGCCAAGGACTGACATTTTTTCATCTTACCACCAATATTTAGAAAAAGAAGGCAAGGAGACAAGGTGGGGCGGATGTTCGAGATTGATTTTGCACGTGCCAATTTAGTGGCTCTATCTCCAACTTAAACCTTTAGAGTCTTAACCATACTTTTGTTTTCATTTTTATGCGATGACATTTACTTGTTGGTTTATAACTGGCATATTCAGGACATGAGCTTAAAAAAACAGCCCTACTGGTTCGATCCCTGAATGCTGAATGGCTGACAGCTATGGTATATCAGATTGTATACCACGGGTATGACAAAACATTTATTTTTACTGCTCTAATTACCAAGTTTATAATAGCAATAAGGCACCTCGGGGGTTTGTAATATATGGCCAATATACCACGGCTAAGGGCTGTGTGTCGTGTTAAGATCAGCTCTTAGCCGTGATACATTGGCCATATACCACATCTCCTCTGGCCTTATTCCTTAATTATAGCATGTGTTACTACAGGTTCTAAAAGTACGCTGCACATTTGCCAAGATGACTAATCATTGCATAACTCATTACTAATAAATACTTGATGACACAGCCCAGACAGTACATTTCAATGAGAAGCCAAAACATTCAAACTAATTTCTTATCTCTTTGGAGATGTGGGATGACTAACGACTGTCTGGATTCTTTGTGGATTGTGAATGCATATAATGGCTAAAGACACAATGTTGTTGACATGACACGCACGCACGCACACACGCACGCACGCACGCACACGCAAATTGTCAAAGACAATTTTTTGGGCCTTCCTCTGCCACTGCCTAGAATATATATATATGGTTGTCAGGAAGCTTGGTCCCAGTGATGTACTAGGCCATATGCACTACCCTCTGTAGCGCCTTATGGTCAGATGCCAAGCAGTTGCCATACCAGGCGATGATGCAACCGGTCAGGATGCTCTCCATGGTGCAGCTGTAGAACTTTTTGAGGATCTGGGGACCCATGCCAAATCTTTTCAGTCTCCTGAGGGGGAAAGGTGTTGTCGTACTCTCTTCACAACTGTCTTGGTGTGTTTGGACCATGATAGTTTGTTGGTGATGTGGACACCAAGGAACTTGAAACTCTAGACTCGCGCCACTTCAGCCCCGTCAATGTTAACGGGGGCCTGTTCGGCCCTCCTTTTCCTATAGTCCACGATCCTTTTCCTACGAGTCCACGTTGTTGTCATGGCACCACACTACCAGGTGTCTGACCTCCAAGGCTGTCTCATCGTTGTTGTGTCGTCAGCAAACTTAATGATGGTGTTGGAGTCGTGTTTGGCCACGCAATCGTGGGTGAACAGGGAGTACAGGAGGGGACTAAGCACACATCCCTGAGGGGCCCCAGTGTTGAGGATCAGCATGACAGATGTGTTGCTGCATACCCTTACCACCTGGGGGCGGACCGTCAGGAAGTCCAGGATCCAGTTGCAGAGGGGGGTGTTTAGTCCCAGGTTAGTGATGAGCTTTGTGGGCACTATGGTGTTGAACGCTAAGCTGTAGTCAATGAACAGTATTCTCACATAGGTGTTCCTTTTGTCCAGGTTGGAAAGGGCAGTGTGGAGTGCGATTCAGATTGCGTCATCTGGGGATCTGTTTGGGCGGTATGCGAATTGGAGTGGGTGTAGAGTTTCCGGCAAGATGGTGTTGATGTGAGCCATGACCAGCCTTTCTAAGCACTTCATGGCTACCAACGTGAGTGCTACGGGGCAGTAAACATTTAGGCAGGTTACCTTCGCTTTCTTTGGTACAGGGACTATGGTGTCCTGTTTGAAACATGTAGGTATTACCGACTCGGTCAGTGAAAGGTTGAACATGCTTTGGAGTACACGTCCTGGTAATCCGTCTGGCCCCAATGCTTTGTGAATGTTAACCTGTTTAAAGGTCTTGCTTACATGGGCCACGAAGAGCGTAATCGTCCAGAACAGCTGGTGCTCTCATGCATGCTTCAGTGTTACTTGACTCGAAGCGAGCATAAAAGGCATTTAGCGTCACTGGGCAGCTCGTGACTGGGTTTCCCTTTGTTGTCCATAATATTTTTCAAGCCCAGCCACATCTGACAAGCATCAGAGCCGATGTAGTAGGATTCAATTTTAGTTCTGTATTGACGATTTGCCTGTTTGATGGTTTGTCTGAGGGCATAGCGGGATTTCTTATAAGCGTCTAGATTAGTGTCCCGCTCCTTGAAAGCGGCAGCACTAGTCTCGGTACGGATGTTGCCTGTAATCCATGGCTTTTGGTTGGGAAATGTACATACGGTCACTGTGGGGATGACGTCATTGATGCACTTATTGTTGAAGCCGGTGACTGAGGTGGCACACTCCTCAATGCCATTGGATGAATCCTTGGAACATACTCCAATCTGTGCTAGCAAAACAGTCCTGTAGCGTAGCATCTGTGTCATCTGACCACTTCCGTATTGAGCAAGTCACTGGAATTTCTGCTTTAGTTTTTCCTTGTATGCAGGAATCAGGAGGATAGAATTATGATCAGATTTGCCAAATGGGGGGCGAGGGAGCGCTTTGTATGTGTCTCGGTGTGTGGAGTAAAGGTGGTCTAGAGTTGTTTTCCTCTGGATTTAAGTTGGCCTGCATTAATGTCCCCGGCCATTAGGTGAGCCGCTTCTGGATTAGCACTTTCTTATTTGATGTCCAGAAGCCGTATACAGCTCGTTGAGTGCGGTCTTAGTGCCAGCATCGGTAAATAGACAGATATGAATAATATAGATGATAATTATCTTGGTAGATAATGTGGTCTACAGCTTGTCATGAGGTATTCTAACTCAGGTGAGCAATACCTTGAGATTTCTTAATTATTAGACATCGCGCACCAGCAGTTGACAAATAGACAAGCATCCCCGCCCCTCTTCTTACAAGACGTAGCTGCTCTGGCCTGCCGATGTGTTGAGAAGCACCCCAGCTCTGTATTATCCGTGTCGTCGTTCAGCCACATCTCAGTGAAACATAAGATATTACAGTTTTAACGTCCCGTTGGTAGGATAGTCTTAATCGTAGATCGTCCAGTTTGTTTTGTAATGCTTGCACGTTGGCCAATAATACGGAGGGAATTGGAGGTTTACCTACTCGTCGGGAGAATTCTTACAAGGCACCCCACCCTCCTCCCCTTTTTTCTCCGTATTTTCTTCACACTGATGAAGTCGAACTCATTACTAAAAAATCTTTGTCCAGTTCGAGGTGAGTAATCGCTGTTCTGATATCCAGAAGCTCTTTTCAGTCAGAAGAGACGGTAGCAGCGACATTATGTACAAAATGAGTTGAAAACAATGCGAAAAAACAAACAAAATAGCACAGTTGGTTAGGAGCCCATAATTGTTGAAAATTACAATATCTTTACTCGTGTAAAGTAATATTAATGACTAAACACAACCAATGGGGGGGACTGGCGGAGCAGACGTGACGTTAACCAAGACAGTTACACTTTCATAGGAATGCAATAACAGTGATATTCATCTAATTCATTTTAAATGACTCGGTTTAGTTTGTGATGCAGCTTTGATGCCCTAGTCTGCTCTGCTAGAGCACATTCCTTTTACGATAACGGTTTGCTCAGGATTCTGTAGGTTATTCAAAAGGGCTGAAGATAAATGGGAAGATTGGGTAGGTTTTAGGACTATTTATCTAAGTGGGAGATGTGTCATTTTGGCCCAAAGTGAAAAAAGTATTCAATGGCTGGCAATCCTCCAAACAAGCAAGTTAATTTCAGACCCTATAAAGGAAACTGGACATTCTCTAGTCTGTTTCTATTGAAGGCCCCCAGACAGACTGTGTCCATTTTGATTTATGAAGAGGAAATTGTTGCATTCTCCTAGCGGGTGGGCCTAGTAAAACCCGTCTTGTCCCCCTCTCTCTGGTCCTGGCCCGCCTTGCGCTAGAAGCCTGCACAGGCTTACTCACACACACAGGAGGTCACCATCCCCAACAGTCAGTCACAAGTCTTAAATTACAGGCCTGGGTTGATGCTCACTGCAGAGAAACAGCCCCATATGTGCATTTAGTTTGAGGAGTCAATGAGAAGGAAGTTACTCCACAAAAAACCCCACAGTTCTCAGGGTAACTAATGGTACTGTGGAGAATGTATTTTATTGGAATGAATGAGATCTTTGTCTCGTATTAAGAGAAATACACAAAACTAATGCCTGGCACTGAACAGAGATATTAAAATAAGTGTTTCTCTCCTTTCAAAATAGGCAAGATAATTAAATTGGGTGGGGTCAGAGGTCACAAGCTAATTCAAATTCCTCCAGGTAATCTACTGTAAAAAAACAAAATAAGAGAGATAACAGAGACCTTGAATATGATTGTAAAAGTTCTGAAGGTTATGGCTGATGTTTGTACTAACACAACCAGACGTATTAATAGTTGAGAACACTAACTTACTATATCTATGCCTCTGAATAATTATTGTATGGATTGTAAAAAGCAGAACAGATGTAGGATCATAATTTGTCACCTTGTTGCAGGAGAACTTTCGTGCAATCAAGGAAATTAAAAGCATGTAGTGTATTTGAGGTTTAAAAAGGCTTCTGAAGTTTGTAATTTCCATTTTGAAATGTCATACTTGATTTTCTCTTATGAAAAATGTATCAACCCTTACAAAAATGTCAAAGAATTATAATCCACATAATTCAAATGTCCTGTTGCTGCAGGATTATTTCCTTTCCTAGGCAAACTGGCTCAAATTAAGATCCTACATATGTATGCGTCCTTCCCATGAATTCGCATAATATCAACAGTCGTTATTGCCTAATCAAAGACCTCGAGTCAGACGATGCATCTGGAGCAGGTGTGCACACATTATGAAAACCATTCCTAAATCCCAGTAATATGACTTTGCAGAAAAACTGAGGAGATTAAATAACATAATTCAACACCTGGAACACAATAAATTATCATAATACAGCACAGTGAGTATATGAAACAAAACAATTACCCAAGGAGAGTGTAAGAGAAATATTATGGAAAGGAACTCCCAACAGGTTCAGGTTCCTTTAGATATCTGGACTAGAGAACCAAGGGAGATATTTTCTACATGATAATCAAAAGCATGCTGACACAAAATTGCTTACAACATATCTCTTGGCCCAGTTGACCTAGGGCTAATTATTACTAGGTGGTGGATTGGGTTTTGATATCACCTCAGTATATAGTAATGCTCTAATGCGATCATTGAGCAATGTGTTTGTGTGCTCTTAGGACTTTGTGGAACCTATGGGAGGAAGCGGCTTAATGGTTCTGTAACTAATCTAAACGAGCCCAAAATGTATTTTTCATATTCTCACAAAAGGTCAGCTGCGTCTCTGGCGGAAAACAAATTGACGAGGACCAAACTAATAAATTCTAGTTTTTATATTGTGAAATGCTAGACCCCTATAAATCACGTTAAGAGACTTGTGACAATGGGTGTGAGCGAGTGGAGTGACCCACAAAAGACTGCGGTTTCACTTCTGGGGTTCTGTTGGAGTAAATTGAAGCACTGTGTTTTAGATACCAGGCAATGTGCTCAAAATAAGGTTCTTATGTTTTTCACAATAAGATTATTTTAAAAAAAAACTAAGATCTCTGTTCCAGATGGAATATTACAACGCTGTGTCATAACCTATTGTTCTGATGACTGATATACACAAAGTATGTCATCACCCAGCTGCAAGTTCAAGCCCTCCTATTCACATGTGAATGAATTGACTCATTTGTGTGGCAAAATTGAAGCAGATCTTCATCTAATACTCAAGAAATGCATCATTGTACAACACCATTACCATTTGAATGAGGATTGAGATCATTTGTCCTATTGCTAATTGTTAGGGATGCAAAGAAAGGGTAAATTAGTGGTAACATTCAAAGTTTACCAGTAAACTACCAGAATTTGGTAACTTTCCATTTTTAGGGGGAATTTTATTACATGACATCTAGTGGCCTTTTTGGGTACTTCAGATTATCACAGGTGTCTGTAATTATTTCCGTCCCTCTGTGTGGCCTTATCATATGTAAAACATATAAAATAATACAAAAAGATACAAAAAATAAAAACATTTGAATGACAAGCTGTAAAACATTTACCTAAATATAAACCATCAACTTAGTGAATACCATTGGTGTTTGATTTGAGGGTTTCAGCATGAAAAATAATTTATATACATATATATATATCTATAAAGTTGAAGTCGGAAGTTTACATACTGTACACCTTAGCCAAATATATTTACACTCAGTTTTCCACAGTTCCTGACATTTAATCCTAACAAAAATTCCCTGTCTTAGGTCAGTTAGGATCACCACTTTATTTTAAGAATGTGAAATGTCAGAATAATAGTAGAGAATTATTTATTTCTGCTTTTATTTATTTCATCACATTCCCAGTGGGTCAGAAGTTTACATACACTCAATTAGTATTTGGTAGCATTGCCTTGAAATTGTTTAACTTGGGTCAAACCTTCCTGGTAGCCGTCCACAAGCTTCCCACAATAAGTTGGGTGAATTCTGGCCCATTCCTCCTGACAGGGCTGGTGTAAGTAACGGAGTCAGGTTTGTAGGTCTCCTTGCTCACACACGCTTTTTCAGTTCTGCCCCAAAATTTTCTATAGGGTTGAGGTCAGGGCTTAGTGATGGCAACTCCAATACCTGGACTTTGTTGTTTTTTTTGCCACAACTTTAGAAGTATGCTTGGGGTCATTGTCCATTTGGAAGACCCATTTGCGACCAAGCTTTTGCTTCCTCACTGATGTCTTGAGATGTTGCTTCAATATATCCACATGATTTTCCTTCCTCATGATGCCATCTATTTTGTGAAGTGTACCAGTCCCTCCTGCAGCAAAGCACCCCCACAACATGATGCTACCACCCCCGTGCTTCACGGTTGGGATGGTGTTCTTCGACTTGCAAGCCTCCAACCTTTTTCCTCCAAATATAACGATGGTCATTATGGCCAAACAGTTAAATTTTTTGTTTCATCAGACCAGAGGACATTTTTCCAAAAAGTACGAACTTTGTCCCCTTTTTTATGGCCGTTTTGAAGCAGTGGCTTCTTCCTTGCTTGAGCGGCCTTTCAGGTTATGTCGATATCGGACTCGTTTTACTGTGGATATAGATACTTTTGTACCTGCTTCCTCCAGCATCTTCACAAGGTTCTTTGCTGTTGTTCTGGGATTGATTTGCACTTTTCGCACCAAAGTACGTTCATCTCTAGGAGACAGAACGCGTCTCCTTCCTGAGCGGTATGACGGCTGCGTGGTCCCATGGTGTTAATACTTGTGTACTATTGTTTGTACAGATGAACGTGGTACCTTCAGGCGTTTGGAAATTGCTCCCAAGGATGAATCAGACTTGTGGAGGTCTACATTTGTATTTTTACTTGTACTAATACTACTGTTACAGTAATATGTTGTCCTCCAACAGGTGGCGCTATTCCTAGGCCACAGCCAGCACCCATTATTGTAGTGTGCTGAGCAGAGCAGTGCTCTAATGTATCTGTCAGAATACTATGCTTATACAATTGATTTACATTTTTCCAGGCTGTATTTTCAATGGAACAGGATTCCTTGAAGGAACTTTAAATTCATACTCAAATAAATCACGTTTCACTCAAGGAAGGGTTTTGTTGAACAAGGGATATGGTGGGCTTAACTAAGTGTTATTTTATCATTAAAATCATGTTTGGTATGCAGAAAAGATGAATATGTTATTACAATGTAACAGCCAGATCTCTTTTCAAGCATCGTGAAAAGGTCAGGACAAGAAATGTAGTGGTTGAGTCTTGCAGTAAAATATCCAAGCACATTATATCCCCATTGTGCACCTGACATGGCCAATATGCAGATGCCTTAAACCTGTTTAAAATGATGGTCAACTCAAGTTGATGACGGATGCATCACCTGACTATAACAATCCAAGAAGAGATCCAAATCGTTCTCTTACAGTATTGTAGCTGTTTTGCAACGTACGCCCGCTGCAGGTATCAAACCCGGATCTCCCAGCCCGTAGGCCTGCTATACACTGCTCCAATAAGGATGAAACCTTTAGAGGTTCATTTCAGTATATCTTTTACCTAAGAGAATATGTTTTCTGCATCTGCACTGTAAATCCTTATGGTAAATCTCTTAAGAGAGCATCTCCCCCTGCATCATAACTCATAAACCACAAAGGCTTCACCACTGCAGCCATTATGTACAGTAAATATGTGGTCTACAGTGTACCTGACCCAGTGGGCCATATGAACCCTCTACCAGCCTTCTATCTAGAAGGGAAACTTCTCTCTCTCATTCGGTTTGCAGATGTAAGGAATATTTGATGATATTGCCCTTCTAATTTAGGGATTAGGGCTCCACCACAAATGAGAGATCACCACAGTAACTTTAACATCATAGAATATAGATATCCCCGGTCCAGAAAACCACAGGGCAGGAGAGAAGGGAGGAGAATGACGCACATCGTCATATATATAGATGGAGTGATTCCACCTCTCCTTCCTCCAGAATGGAAAGAATGTCTTGATGGATCCTCCCCTGCCGAACGCATGCAGAGGAAGAAAACAAAAACATCTCACTCACTGTGACAACCTCATCAGAAAAATGTAGAATAGGAGATTTTGGTTTCATTTTATGTGCTAGTCAAAATACAAGTAGGCCTACTGTTAATTAACAAGTAGGCCTACTGTTAATGTATAAACCCATAGAGTAGTATTCATTCAACATCGCTGTCATCTGTGACATTGCTGTGTAAGAGTGGGTCATATAATGGCATAATACAGAAAGCGTCACAATAAACGTCCCAGAAGGTTGTGTTTTGAGCCGTGAAAACAATGACATAATATCCTCCTTCAACCTGCTAGTACTCAACTCTGACACAAGATGATCTGATCAAAAGGAACTTGGCATTTTCGTTCATTCATGATTACCACTACTGAGGTGGTGGCACAGGGCTTAGCAACAGAGGCAGTCCTGGGAGTCTGGCAGCACAGTTGTCTCTTAATGGCAAGTGGCCCTCGTCCCCCGATTCCCAAAGTTTTCTGTTTATTTTCATGTTTTGTTCCCGAACTTGGTGCAAGGCAAAGGTATATCATTAGCGCCAGCTGGTGTTTTGGTAGGTTACTTGACAGTTATAACTGAGCTGGAGCAGAAGCACCAAATATGTCTATTGTTCACTGTCTGACTGCCTAATATGGTCAGATGCGATTGTGGTCTGAAAATGTTTTGGGATAAACTCAAACTCCTCCTCAAAAGAGACCAAAAGAATGCAAATATTTAATTTTTCTGACTCTCAAAACATTGGTCTACCACAGGTGCAAGTTTTCCATACCAATTAGCAAGTGCTCCACCCACAAATGTTCCATCAAAATATACTGGGTACACATAAAAAAGGCACATTAAAATGGGAGTGATTGTCTTTGATATTCAAAGCTTTAATTGAAACCAGGCCTCATGCGGAATTACAGAGCAACTGTTTTGACTGCTCCATGGTTTTCATCAGTGAAGAAGGGGATTCCTGACTGATATCCTGAGAGGAAAACTACATTTCCCCAGGAGGAAAACCAACCAACTGACAGACGACATAGCACGTCATTGTTTTCCATTAGCTTTGTGGTCAATAGACATTCAGGGCTTTTACTTTTTTCAATCTGTAATGAACACTGCAGGTCAAAGGATCACAAGCCTCTTCTCTCTTTCTCCCACTCCCTCTACCACATTTGCACAGTATCCTGCACCTCACTCACATATGGTAGGACTGGACTGGGTAAGCATCTGGTAATCTTTGTTTTAACTTCTCAATAGGCTCACCAGGCTACAGTCTAGTGTGTGTACTCAATCTTCTCCAGTTACAGAGTTGCTGGCTGCTCCTCTGAGGTTACGTGGACAAACCGTTTGGGATTGTGGAAGGGGTTTCCACAAAATAGGTGTTGTCCAAAAAATCCTTGCGGTTATGGAAATAAACCCACAGAAAGAGAAGATGATGGAGAGACACGGATGGTAGAGAGAGAGAGAGAAAGAGAGACAGACAGATAGAGAAAGACCTGCATGGTACATGAATAGTAAATCTTGGATATTTTCTGATTTATTGTAAAAATGCAGGCCCTACAGATGTGCCTGCTTACGGGTCTGGGCAGAAGAGATCTAGTCATTGTTTGTGGGCATCTGTACGTTGTTGTTCGTATGTATAAGTTTGTATTTTGTAGAAAAAAATACAAAATAAAATAAGAAATCTTATAATTTAAATGGAATCAATCTGTCTACCATGTGTACTGCTATCTCTTTCACCCCACTGTGTCCTCTGTTTGAAAGATGTTCACAAATCAATGCAAAATTACAGTAAAAGGAATATTCTAATCATCTGTGCTTCTAAGAAAACAGTGAACACCATGGCAAGAAACACTCAGGGAGAGTGGAATAAGGTCAAAACTTCACAAGAAGTGCATTTGTAAAAATCTGACAGACGAAAAAATGAGAGTGCCCACGGCCGGCCCACTCATTAAGCAGGTTTAGGTGGCCGCCTATGGTGGCAGATTGACGAAGGCAGCATTTTCTGAGCAAAACTGACCAAGACGCACCTCCAACAACAACACATAAAACCTCACATAATTATGTACAAAAACAATGCCAATTTCTCTCAAGCGCTGATGCCGAGCGCTGATGCCGCCCTTAGATAAGCAGTGCCCACTTTGTCAGAGGTGCAAAATATTTTGCTTGTCCATTCCCAGCGCGCCTCTCCAGGGTGCTGTTGGAGAGACGTATCTCTGCAGTGCACCACCAACATTCAATCCAAAAAATTATCTAACGTAAATCATGTAGCAGATATAGGAAATGGAATAAAGAGTAAGTGGTGTTTTCTGTAGCCTACAGACTGTTACACTATGACAGTGTAATTATACTATGACAGAGTAATGATCATGCAGTTTTCTCCGATCAAATAGCTTAACTCAAATAGCCTAACCTAAATGGTGCTCAATCAAATAAAACATGTGCTGTCATGTTAACAAACAACATACCCTGAAAAAGGACAGGTCAAAGTAAAATGGACAATATGGAAGGGACAATCACAACTGTTGTCCCGGAGTTTCACCTCATTGTCATGATCAGTTGTTTAAATTTTGTATCCGTACATTGTTGGCACGCTGATCATAGTGAAAAATAAAATTGTTCTGCATTTCCCGCTGTGTAAACAGGTTCCGGCGCCGACAGAGATGGCCGCCTCTCTTCGCATTCCTAGGAAACTATGCGGTACATTGGTTTTTATGTGTTATTTCTTACATTGTTACCCCAGGAAATCTTAGGTTTTATTACATACAGTTCGGAGGAACTATTGGATATAAGAGCAACTTCAACTCACCAAACATTACGACCAGATATACGACTTTCCCGAAGCGGATCCTCTGTTTGGTCCACCACCCATGACAATGGATCGGATG
This sequence comes from Oncorhynchus tshawytscha, assembly GCF_018296145.1. NCBI lineage: Eukaryota > Metazoa > Chordata > Actinopteri > Salmoniformes > Salmonidae > Oncorhynchus > Oncorhynchus tshawytscha. Next base: position 64,476,825 of record NC_056438.1, read on the forward strand.
CCAGCCGGCAACCCAATACAACGGTGCCGCAGAAGGGGCAGACGGAGCGTCAGAATTCTCTTCGATCATAATCACAGTCGTGCATATTCCCCCCCAAGCAGACACATCGACGGCCCTGAAAGAACTTCATTTGACTCTATGTAAACTGGAAACCACATATCCTGAGGCTGCATTTATTGTAGCTGTGGATCTTAACAAGGCTAATCTGAAAACAAGGGTCCCTAAATTTTATCAGCATATCGAATGCACAACCCAGACTGGCAAAACCCTGGATCATTGTTATTCTAACTTCCGCGACGCATATAAAGCCATCCCCCGCCCATCTTTTGGAAAATCTGACCACGACTCCATTTTGTTGCTCCCAGCCTATAGAAAGAAACTATGCTGGTCCCACCAATCTGATTCCACGCTTCAAGATTGCTTCGATCACGTGGACTGGGATATTTTTCCGGATGGCGTCGAACAACCACATTGATGTATACGCTGATTCGGTGAGCGGGTTTATTAGCAAGTGCATCGGTGATGTTGTATCCACGGCGACTATTAAAACATTCCCCAACCAGAAACCGTGGATTGATGGTAACATTCGCGCAAAACTGAAAGCGCAAACCATTGCTTTTAATCAGGGCAAAGCAACCAGAAACATGACCGAATACAAACAGTGTAGCTATTCCCTCCGCAAGGCAATCAAACAAGCTAAGCGTCAGTTTAGAGACAAAGTAGTGTCACAATTCAACGGCTCAGACACGAGAGGTATGTGGCAGGGTCTACAGTCAATCACAGACTACAAAAGGAAAACCAGCCCCGTCGCGGACCACGATGTCTGCTCCCAGACAAACTAAACAGCTTCTTTGCTCGCTTTGAGGACAATACAGTGCCACTGACATGTCCCGCTACCAAAACCTGCAGGCTCTCCTTGCATCCAAAGAATACCATACCTACTGTGAAGCATGGGGGTGGAAACATCATGCTTTGGGGCTGTTTTTCTGCAAATTGACCAGGACGACTGATCCGTGTAAAGGAAAGAATGAATGGGGCCAAGTATCTTGAGATTTTGAGTGAAAACCTCATTCCATCAGCAAGGGCATTGAAGACGAAACGTGGCTCGGTCTTTCAGCATGACAATGGTCCCAAACACACCGCCCGGGGAACAAAGGAGTGGCTTCGTAAGAAGCATTTCAAGGTCCTGGAGTGGCCTAGCCAGTCTCCAGATCTCAACCCCATAGAAAATCTTTGGAGGGAGTTGAAAGTCCATGTTGCCCAGCAACAGCCCCAAAACATCTCTGCTCTAGAGGAAATCTGCATGGAGGAATGGGCTAAAATACCAGCAACAGTGTGTGAAAACCTTGTGAAGACTTACAGAAAACGTTTGACCTCTGTCATTGCCAACAAAGGCTATATAACAAAGTATTGAGATAAACTTTTGTTATTGACCAAATAATTATTTTCCACCATAATTTCCAAATAAATTCATAAAAAATCCTACAATGTGATTTTCTGGATTTTTTTCTCTCATTTTGTCTGTCATAGTTGAAGTGTACCTATGATGAAAATTACAGGCCTCTCTCATCTTTTTAAGTGGGAGAACTTGCACAATTGGTGGCTGACTAAATACATTTTTGCCCCACTGTAGTTTGCAGTAAAAATCATGAAAAGTAAAATGTATCTTATTTGGGTCATATGTGACCTCATCCTCTGCTGTTCGAATGGTCATGATTGTACGCTCGGACTACTCTTGTTTTAATTGGTAAACAAGCAATCTACTAGGCCTATTGCTATACTCATGGTATTTCTGTTTAGTAAAGAAAACATATTTTTTTTATCTCCCGAGTATAGTCCAAGTTCAGTTTGGCTTTGGCTGCTTTAAGTTGACTCCAGGAGGTGCTGTCTGGGGATTGTTCATGTACTTTTTCACAGCGTTCCAGCTCCCTCTCAAGATCTAGCCTGTGTGCTTCCAGTGCTTTTTTCTTAGAGGAAGCATATGCAATTAGATTTACATTGTGGCCGGAGAAACAGGAGAGTCTATGTTGTCTTGTGTGTAGTTGTCTATCCATGTAGTAACCAATGTATGGAATGCTTCATTTGATAGCATGAAGGTGTTGAATTTCCAGCTCTTTGACCTCGGGATGATTTTGCAGAGGTCAAAGCGGCGGTGGAAAAGGCATGATCTAAAAGTGCTATGGTCCGATTGTTCACGTGGCTGAATTTATGAAAATCTTTGGGGACAAAATGTAATCTATACGGGAGTAGGTATTATGGACATTAGAGTAGTATGTATAGTCCATACATGAGCTATTAGTCTCTCTCCAGGCATCTATCAGTCCCATCTCTTTAGTAAGACTTCAACATCTTGCTGATCTAGGGTTTGTGGTGGAGACTTGAGATGATTTGTCCAGGGTTGGGTTGACGGGTACAATTAAAATCTCCAGCCAGCCTTCCAAAAGGAAACACAATGCTCATTGAACAGGGTTATAATTTTTTTTACATGAAAGCAGGAGTATCTGTGTTTGGGGCGTATATGTTTAAGATAGTAATTGGTTGCCCATACAGTGACCCAGTTATCAGAATAAATGTTCCCTCCGGATCAGATATGTTTTTCTCAATTATGAATGGAACATGCTTATGGATAAGTACGGCTGTGCCTCTTCTGTTTGATTTGAAAGACGAGAAATACACCTGTCCCAACCAAGCTCTGCGGAGATGAGCATGTTCGGCATCACAGAGGTGTGTCTCTTGTAATAGCGCAATGTCTGCTTTGTCCTTTTTTAGAGCACATAGTATATTTTTCTGTTTTATTGCATGACCTGGACCATGGCAGTTCCATGTCCGTAGATTAAAGGTACTAGTCAACGTCATCGAATAGTAATCAAACTCTAGTGCAAGTCATCTCTGGGTATAGGTGGATGTAAGGGTGCGTGCTGGTGGCAGGGAAGTCAGGCGCAGAAGATAGAACTTGGTATAAAACGGAGCAGTTCAATAAGTGCTCAAAAACTCAGAAAACCAAAATATACAAAATAATACAAGTGGGTACAAAACCCGTCGCACACCAGAACATAACTTGCACAATGCTTACAAACAAACAATCACCGATAAGGACAATGAGGGGGAACAGAGGGTTAAATACACAACATGTAACGAATGGGATTGGAACCAGGTGTGATACAAGACAAGACCAAAGGAAAATGAAAAGAGGATCAGTGATGGCTAGAAGGTTGGCGACTTCGACCGCCAAATGCCGCCCGAACAAGGAGAGGGATCAACTTCGGCGGAAGTCGTGACAGTGGATAATAGTTACAGCTGCGATCACATAAAATAAAAATAAATGGTGTACATAAAAGAATCTCTGAACATCCCAGCCGAGTTCCCAAACAACTCGAAATAACCCGTTGGATTTATTTAACCCCATGCTCAGTCTCAATTCTGTGTTCCGGATAAAAACGTGAACAGTTAGCAATGCACAACATCCCCCCCGAAGAAATGCCTCTTCCTCTCCGCCACGCAATAAGTAAGTGACAACGTAGCCCTCTCCAGACCGCAGTAAAAAAGAGGCAGAAAATAAAATCAATAGCCCAGCCTACAAATACCTCCCCGAAAGGACATAGGGCTAATCGTTTGGACCAATTAAAACATAAATGTTGTGGCAAATCCTTAAGAGGGATCTATAGGATAAGTTGTTTTTATTTTTCTTAGAAACGAAATATCAACAGGATAAGGCTAGAGGTATAAAAATGACACATTGACACTTTCGTTAGGTCTGTAAATGTGTTGTAATCGACAGCTTATAAATGGTGGAGGCCTATGTGAAAATGATAACTACAAATAATAAAAAATAATTTAAAAAAAGGGGAAATAAAAGTAGGCTGAAAGGTTAGTAGGCCAAGGTTAGGCTATAGAGCCAATCACTCTCAGCTAAAGGAAAATAAATATAGATTAGACGGCTTTAATGACATTTAGCGGGGCGGGTCGGTCATTTGATGGTGGGCTACAGTTGAAGTCGGAAGTTTACATACACCTTAGCCAAATACAGTTTTTCACAATTCCTGACATTTAATCCTGGTAAAAATTCCCTGTCTTAGGTCAGTTAGGATCACCACTTTATTTTAGAAATGTGAAATGTCAGAGAGAATGATTTATTTCAGCTTTAATTTCTTTCATCACATTCCCAGTGGGTCAGAAGTTTACATACACTCAATTAGTATTTGGTAGCATTGCCTTTAAACAGTTTAACATGGCTCAAACATTTCAGGTAGCCTTCCACAATAAGTTGGGTGAATGTTGGCCCATTCCTCCTGACAGAGCTGGTGTAGCTGAGTCAGGTTTGTAGGCCTCCTTGCTCGCACACGCTTTTTCAGTTCTGGCCACTAATTTTCTATTGGATTGAGGTCAGGGCTTTGTGATGGCCACTCCAATACCTTGACATTGCTGTCCTTAAGCCAATTTGAAGACCCATTTGCAACCAAGCTTTAACTTCCTGACTGATATCTTGAGATGTTGCTTCAATATATCCACATAATTTTCCTTCCTTATGATGCCATTAATTTAGTGATGTGCACCAGTCCCTCCTGCAGCAAAGCACCTCCACAACATGAAGCTGCCACTCCCATGCTTCACGGTTGGGATGGTGTTCTTCGGCTTGCAAGCCACCCCCTTTTTCCTCCAAACATAACGATGATCATTATGGCAAAACGGTTCTATTTTTGTTTCATCAGACCAGAGAACATTTCTCCAAAAAGTACGAACTTAGTCCCCATGTGCAGTTGCAAACCGTAGTCTGGCATTTTTATGGCGGTTTTGGAGTAGTGGTTTTTTCCTTGCTGAGCGGCCTTTCAGGTCATATCGATATAGGACTCGTTTTACTGTTGATATAGATACTTTTGTACCCGTTTCTTCCAGTATCTTCACAATTTTCTGTCATTTTTCAAGCTGTTGAAAGGCACAGTCAACTTAGTGTATGTACACTTCTTACCCACTGGAATTGTGATATACGTTGAATTATAAGTGAAATCAGTCCGTAACCAATTGTTGGAAAAATTACTTGTGTCATGCACAAAGTAAATGTCCTAACTGACTTGCCAAAACTATAGTTTGTTAACAAGAAATGTGTGGAGTGATTGAAAAACAAGTTTTAATGACTCCAAACTAAGTGTATGTAAACTTCTGACTTCAACTGTAAATCAGACAGTGTCACCAGCAAAGCACCCCCACACTATCACACCTCCTCCTCCATGCTTCATGGTGGGAACCACAAATGCGGAGATAATCCGTTCACCTACTCTACACGAGCAATAGACATTAGACCGGTGGTTGGAATAAAAAATCTAAAATTTGGACTCATCAGAACAAAGGACAGATTTCCACCGGACTAATGTCCATTGCTCGTGTTTCTTGGCCCAAGCAAGTCTCTTCTTCTTATTGGTGTCGTTTAGTAGTGTTTTTTTGCAGCAATTTGACCATGAAGGCCTGATTCACGTAGTCTCCTCTAAACAGTTGATGTAGAGATGTGTCTGTTACTTGAACACTTGTGAAGCATTTATTTGGGCTGCAATATGAGGTGCAGTTAACTCTAACTCATTCTCTGCAGCACAGGTAACTCTGGGTCTTCCTTTCCTGTAGCAGTCCTCATGAGAGCCAGATTCATCATAGTGCTTGATGGTTTTTGCGAATGTGACTTTCAAAGTTCTTGAAATTTTCCGGATTGAACGACCTTCATGTCTTAAAGTCATGATGGACTGTTGTTTCTCCTTGCTTATTTGAGCTGTTCTTGCCATAATATGGACTTGGTCTTTTACCAAATAGGGCTATCTTCTGTATACCACCCATATCTTGTCACAACACAACTGATTGGCTCAAACGCATTAAGAAGGAAATGAAATTCCACAAAGTAGGTGACTACCTCATGAAGCTGGTTGAGAGAATGCCAAGAGTGTGCAAAGCTGTCATCAAGGCAATGGGTGCCTACTATGTAGAATCTCTAATATAAAATATATTTTGATTGGTTTAACACTTTTTTGGTTACTATGTGATTCCAGGCCAGCATCCGGGAGTCGCCTCTTCACTGTTGACGATGAGACTGGTGTTTTGCGGGTAGTTTTTAATGAAGCTACCAGTTGAGGACTTGTGACGTGTCTGTTTCTCAAACTAGACACTCTAATATACTTGTCCTATTGCTCAGTTGTGCACCGGGGCCTCCCACTCTTTCTATTCTGGTTAGAGACAGTTTGCGCTGTTCTGTGAAGGGAGTAGTACACAGCGTTGTACGAGATCTTCAGTTTCTTGGCAATTTCTCGTATGGAATAGCCTTCATTTCTCAGAACAGGAATAGACTGACAGGTTTCAGAAGAAAGTGATTTGTTTCTGGCCATTTTGAGCCTGTAATCGAACCCACAATTGCTGATGCTCCAGATACTCAACTAGTCTGAAGACAGACAGTTTTATTGCTTCTTTAATTAGCACAACAGTTTTCAGCTGTGCTAACATAATTGCAAAAGGGTTTTCTAATGATCAATTAGATTTTTAAAATTATAAACTTGGATTAGCTAACACAACGTGTCATTGGAAGACAGGAGTGATGGTTGCTGCTAATGGGCCTCTGTATGCCTATGTAGATATTCCCGAAACAATTTGCCATTTCCAGCAACAATAGTCATTTACAACATTAACAATGTCTACACTGTATTTCTGATCAATTTGATGTTATTTTAATGGACAAAAAAATATGTTTTTCTTTAAAAAATAAGGACTTTCTAAGTGACCCCAAACTTTTGAACGGTAGTGTTATTATATTATTTTTGTTTATACTTTAGCTGCGCTTAATTGAGTTTGCCTGGTGCAATGGAATCAATGGAATAGTCTCATGCGTGCAAAATCCTCCCCATCAGGCGCTCCAGGCAGATTCGATCAAACACTGGGAGTGTTTGAATGAAAACTAATACAATTTGAACATCAGCCTACGTCACAGTCTCTCTGACCTGACCTTCTTGGTCCACACCCTCATTAAAGGCGCAACCCTTTAATCTGGCACAGCTTTACTTTGTCAAACATGCTCCTGCAGTCCCTGCATTCATTCTGTTGTGCACAACCTGTAACTGATTTTGTCCGTCTCTTTATGTATCATTTGCATTTGGAAATGTTTAAGTGCATCTGGACAATGATTTCACAGGTCGGTTGTACTGTCAGGGCTCTGCTTACCATGCTGGCCAGTAGCGAAACAGAGCAGAGCACAGCAGATGACTGAGCTCCCTTTTCCCAAGTCCCATCCAGACGCTGCGTGCCCCGTCATGCAATTGAAATGGAAACCCCACATTCAGCTGTGTTTGTTGTGTTTGTTATGGTTGTGCCGTTGGCCCACTCGGTGAACACACAACATTGTCACAACGTAGCTATAACAGCGGGGCAATATTTCAACAACAATCAGTTTGGTCAGCTGCAATTACATCATTAGGCAGTCAAACAAGTTAGAACCAGCAGGCATAATAATTTTGATTATTTATTTGGGTAGGTGTTCTTAGGCAAAGGCAACACACCATTTTGCAACTATTATTTCCTTATGCACCTGGACTTCTAATACAGCAGTTTAAGTAAAGTACCTGTAAGTGTGTTGTTGTAATGTTTGAACTTGACCACATCCGAGTCTGGTAGAAAGGGAGTATGTCATTGATTGGCCGAGAAAGTGCTACTTGATTTGACAATAGCCTATAGAGCTTTTATAATGTATCTATTAAATCATACAAAGCATATTCAGAATAATAGTAGCTATATTGAATAGTAGTACTTTGGTGAGATGGGAGTATTACTCTGGAGAGCACTGAACTCCAACAACACTAATGGTTGTTTATCTATTTCCCTCCAAAAAATGAAGAGCAAGACACTCGACTATCCTGACACGAACCCAATCTCAACCCCAGGGGGGGCTATGATATCTCCTGCCTTTATCACTCTTCACCAGAGGACACTACACCCTAGTACAACAACCCCATTCCTTTTTCTTGTTTATGTCCATTCACTGTCTGCCATCATCATTCCACTATCCATAACTGCTACTTTTGCTCAATCCAAACACTTCTGCTGCTACGTGTGCAAGTATCTCTCTGACTGGGCAGAGCGGCAGGGCTGGGGGTCTGTGCAGTGTGGCATCACCATCTCTGGCTGCAGGGTCATTTATTGTGGGAGCTAAGTGTTTCCATTTGCATCAAGAGCCACTAAAAACAGTCTCGCTGAAAGTTTCTGGGGGGCCCACTCGTAAAAGTACTGATGCGGTGTGAGCTGGCTCCCAGCCTGACAACCTGTTTGGGGAGCAGTATAGATGTGATTTTAATGAATACATAATCCAGTCATCACAAAAAGACCCCGTCCCCTAGCTCCTAACTCTTTGCCAAAGGTAGGCTACACTCCTGACCATTGTGTTTTCATTCAGCAGACACAAGAGAAGTGTGAGGCGTTTTTAGGATAGGTTTCAGAAAGAAAACAAGAACATGTTTATTTGGGAAATGGTTTCCAATTCCCTGTAACTGTTCCATAATATGAAAGAGTAGAAATGAAGATGGGGAAGATTTTTTTTTATATATATATATATATATATATATATATCATTACGATGAGGAAAATAAGGAATCCAAAATTGGAATGAAATAGAGAAAGAACCGTGACTGTCAAATTGTTGGTTGATTTTTTTAGCTTACAATATGAGGGTTGCTCAATTAGAAGCCCATTGACAAATCTAGTTCAGAGTGAAGCATCAGTTAAGATATCTAGAATGTAAAGTTACACAAATCGATCACAACAATATAGTGAAAACTTTACGTACAGCTTCAATAGAAATAAGACACCAGGCCCAAGTACTGAAACTTCACGAGGTCTAATAATTGTCTATCAATTAACTGCAGCCCAACATTCCATTGAATAAGCAACTCACTGCTGCCCTCTTCTGAATCTACAGCCAACAAGTGTCATGATCATACATAACTGAGACACCACTCATTAGGATACTATCTCAAAGGAAATTTACCCATTATCAGTCCTTCAACAACAATGATTAAATTTCCCTATATTTAATCATGAACAGTGGCACTGCTCCTTGAGAACAATTAGAATCTTGTATATTTTAAGATGTTTACTGTGTAAATATTAAATAATGGGTAACAATCCCACATTGGTTTACTTTTCAGCTAAAACCTACCTGTCACTACATACAAGTCAATTTAAGTTTAAATAGTGATCACACAATTGTTTCAGCTGTTCAATACAGTAGGCCGGTGCTGTTCACACACCAATGCTTAATGGAGTAGTAGACCTTCATTCGAGTTGCTTCAGAAAGACCAGACCATGGTTGGAGTTTACTTTGGCCGGGGCGACTCGCAGTTAACTCCCTCTAGCAGAGATGAGAGTTACTCTCTGAATAAAGAGAAACGGAAATCCAACAAAGTGCACCTCCGTCTGAAGACCAAAGAAAAGATAACAATAACAAGTGCAAGAGGTATATGATATCATTCTGTCTCTCAGCATCTGGGAAAGTACCACATTAATACTAAAACATAGGGCATCTTCTGATGGGATTGCAATGGGATGTTAAATTTATTTGAAGCCAAATCCTCATCAACAACAACAACAGGTACACAAACAGAAACCAAACTCTTACCACTACTTTTATGACTTCAATCATTGAAGTCAACTATGAAGGAATGTTATAAAAATGGATTGAAAACACATAAAATGCAATTTGTGTACTGTAAGTTTACAGCAAACGTATTGTAAAACGTGTATAACACAATTGACTTTCAACCAAAGCCATCTATAAGAAGTGGGTGTCATATCTTTTCTCTAATAGAAAGGGAACCAATTCACCACCCCCCGGTTGGACTCAACCACCTTCCAGGAACTTTTCCTTCCAGTTCTAACATTAACCAACAGGCCTAATTTCCTGAAACTGGAGCCTCCCTCTGCGTGGTGGAATGAACACAGCAGCAGCAACACCTGCACCAGTAGGAGACCAGCCAGGACGTGAGTCAAGAGTCCAACCATTACAGACACACAGACATACTCTAATAGTATAGTGCTACACAGGAATAAAATAATATTGTGTATTTCTCTCATTTCCAATTAGAGACCTTGGAATCCATTCTCAAAATGAATCACATTGATGAATATAAACATCAAAATCCTTACCGACATTAACAGAGTTTCATTTGCATGATAAACCGAAAAATTGTCAGTTAAATATTTTACATTTACCAACACTGAAAACATGTATTATTTTACTGATGCAACCTGTGGTAATATTGCCAAGGTAACCTAAATACAAAATAATGGTAAATAAATAACAAAGGATGTCATGAGAGATGTCTTGAGCACTATTTTTACAGAAAGCAAAAACAACATCCACCTCAAAGCCCTTGGGGAAATGACAACTCTGACTTGGTATAACAATCACATGGCTCCTTATTTTCGAGAGCAGAGAGCAACCCACATGTGCCCTGACAGAATCCCGCAGCCTTTGTGAAGCTCTTTCCAAGCAGAACTTGATTGATTGGCTTTCAATTGAGACACGCTCCTTGTTGGAAAGAACGACCTCACCACAGGGACAATCTAGTAAACAGACTTGGAAGTCCAGGCCTGCATGGTGTCTCCATACCATCCGCTAGGAAGGCAACGCCGGATCTCATGCATCTGTGGTCAGACCAGACCGACACCACTTCCTTCTAAAGCAGGGCTGCTTCGAAACCACGGCAGTATGTGTTCACTCTCTCCCTTCTTCGCCTTTTTTTAGAGGCTAAGAATGCACATAACCGTGTGGTATGCTTCTGGAGTTCGGGACACCGGGTCTCGCAAATGAATGGAACTGTTTATCGCTCAAATCAACAACAGAAGAAACTCTCTCCAGTTCACCATCTTTGATCAGACTAGAAGAAGTGTTTGGTATAACCCCCTTTTCTCCGACAACAATTTTCTTGTCATATACAGTGCATTCGGAAAGTATTCAGACCCCTTGACTTTTCACACATTTTGTTATGTTACAGCTTTATTCTAAAATTGATTAAATAAAAATAAAAAATCCTCAGCAATCGACACACAATACCCCATAATGACGAAGCAAAAACATGTATGCAAATGTATTAAAAATAAAAACAAATACCTGACTTACATAAGTATTCAGACCCTTTGCTATGAGACTCGAAATTGAGCTCAGCGCCATCCTGTTTCCATTGATCATCCTTGAGATGTTTCAACAACTTCATTGGAGTCCACCTGTGGTAAATTAAATTGATTGGACAATGATTTGGAAAGGCACACACCTGTCTATATAAGGTCCCACAGTTGACAGGTGCATGTCAGAGCTAAAACCAAGCCATGAAGTCGAAGGAATTGTACGTAGAGCTCCGAGACAGGATTGTGTCGAGGCACAGATCTGGGGAAGGGTACCAAAACATTTCTGCAGCATTGAAGGTCCCCAAGAACACAGCGGCCTCCATCATTCTTAAATGGAAGAAGTTTGGAACAACGAAGACTCTTCGTAGAGCTGGCTGCCCGGCCAAACTGAGCAATCAGAGGACAAGGGCCTTGGCCAGGGAGGTGACCAAGAACCCGATGATCAATCTAACAGAGCTCCAGAGTTACTCTGTGGAAATTGAGAGAACCTTCCAGAAGGACAATCCTATCTGCAGCACTCCACCAATCAGGCCCTTATGGTAGAGAGGCTAGACGGAAGTTATTTCTCAGTAAAAGGCACATGACAGCCCGCTTGGAGTTTCCCAAAAAGCATCTAAAGACTCTCAGACCATGAGAAACAAGATTCTCTGGTCTGATGAAACCAAGATTTAACTCTTTGGCCTGAATGCCAAGAGTCCCATCGAGAGGAAACCTGGCACCATTTCTACGGTGAAACATGGTGGTGGTTTTTCAGCGGCAGGAAGACTAGTCAGGATCGAGTCAAAGATGAATGGAGAAAAGTTCAGTGAGATCCTTGATGAAAACCTGCTCCAGAGCTCTCAGGACCTCAAACTGGGGCGAAGGTTCACATTCCAACAGGACAACAACCCTAAGCACACAGCCAAGACAACGCAGGAGTGGCTTCGGGACAAGTCTCTGAATGTCCTTGAGTGGCAAAGCCAGAGCCCGGACTTGAACCCGATCAAACACCTCTGGAGAGACCTGAAAACAGATGTGCAGCGACGCTCCCCATCCACCCTGACAGAGCTTGAGAGGATCTGCAGAGAAGAATTGGAAAAACTCTCAAATACAGGTGTGCCAAGCTTGTAGCGTCATACCCAAGAAGAGGCTGTAATCGCTGCCAAAGGTGCTTGAACAAAGTACTGAGTAAAGGGTCTGAATACTTATGTAAATGTGGTATTTCAGTTTTTTAAGTTTCAGTTGGTATTTCAGTTTTTTATCCTGTTTTTGCTTTGTCATTATGGGGTATTGTGTGTGGACTGATGCCAATTATTATTTTTTAAATCAATTTTAGAATAAGGCTGTACCGTACCAAAATGTGGAAAAAGTCAAGGGGTCTGAATCCTTTCCGAAGGCAATGTAACTCATGACAAGTGTTCATCCTCAATTTATTACATCTTTAGTGTAGGATCACATCCCAGTGATGGACCCGGACTGAGACCTTTGAGAGGTCGCCAGTGTTCTTTAAAAACTAGTTTAGCTTCTTCCTGAGTCATTAATGAGAGTACAGCCACCCCACCAAATCAGGTTAATCTGGGCTTTTGGCTTCTGGTGGTCCCCTCTCTCGTGAAAGCTAGTGGCCACTACCCGTGGCCACATCTTCGGTGTTGTACGTATGTGTGTGTGAGAGAGAGCTCCGGCCCCAACAGGGGCAGTGAGCAGATACCAAACCAACTCCTGGTGCCAACAGGATGTAATAACAACAGGCCTGTTTACTCTGCACTCACTTTCATTCAACAGGCCAGGGACCGACATGCATGGGGAACTTTCAATAGTAAATAGCTTCCACTTCCATCTCGTTTGCCATAGTTATGACAATCTCCATGCCAATTTGTCACATGTGAACCCTGTTATTATTGGGTGTTGCCTTGCTTTGCCTTTCTCCGAGTGTTGTTTTGTTGCCTGTTTTGTTTTCTATTCATTATCATTCTTAAATTTATAAAAAGGAACTACACTGAACCAAAATAAACAACATGCAACAATTTAAAAGATTTTACTTAGTTATAGTTCATATCAGTAAATCAGTCAACTTAAGTCAATTCATTAGGCCCTATACTATGGATTTCACATGACTGGGAATACAGATATTTACAGTTGAAGTCGGAGGTTTACATACACCTTAGCCAAATACATTTAAACTCAGTTTTTCACAATTCCTGACATTTCCTGACAAATATTCCCTGTCTTAGGTCAGCTAGGATCACCACTTATTTTTTTAAATGTGAAATGTCAGAATAATAGTAGAGAGAATTATTTATTTCAGCTGTAATTTCTTTCATCACATTCCCAGTGGGTCAGAAGATTACACACACTCAAATAGTATTTGGTAGCATTGCCTTTAAATTGCTTAACTTGGGTCAAACATTTTGAGTAGCCTTCCACAAGCTTCCCACAATAAGTTGGGTGAATTTTGGCCCATTCCTCCTGACAGAGCTGGTGTAGCTGAGTCAGGTTTGTAGGCATCCTTGTTCGCACACGCTTTTTCAGTTCTGCCCACACATTTTCTATTGGATTGAGGTCAGGGCTTTGTGATGGCCACTCCAATACCTTGACAGTGTTGTCCTTAAGCCATTTTGAAGACCCATTTGCGACCAAGCTTTAACTTCCTGACTGATGTCTTGAGATGTTGCTTCAATATATCCACATAATTTTCCTTCCTCATGACGCCATCTATTTTGTGAAGTGCACCAGTCCATCCTGCAGCAAAGCACCCCCACAACATGATGCTTACACCCTTGTGATTCACGGTTGGGATGGTGTTCTTCAGCTTGCAAGCCACCCAAATTTTTCCTCCAAACTTAACGATGGTCATTATGGCCAAACTGTTCTATTTTTGTTTCATCAGACCAGAGGACATTTCTCCAAAAAGTACGATCTTTGTCCCCATGTGCAGTTGCAAACCGTAGTCTGGCTTTTTTATGGCGGTTTTGGAGCAGTGACTTCTTCCTTGCTGAGCGGCCTTTCAGGTTATGTCGATATAGGACTCGTTTTACTGTGGATATAGATACTTTTGTACCTGTTTCCTCCAGCATCTTCACAAGGTCCTTTGCTGTTGTTCTGGGATTGATGTGCACTTTCACACCAAAGTACGTTCATTTCTAGGAGACAGAACGTGTCTCTTTCCTGAGCGTTATGACGGCTGCGTGGTCCCATGGTGTTTATACTTGAGTACTATTGTTTATACAGATGAACGTGGTACCTTCATGCATTTGAAAATTGCTCCCAAGGATAAACCAGACTTGTGGAGGTCTTACAATTCTTTTTCTGAGGTCTTGGCTGATTTCTTTTGATTTTCCCATGATGTCAAGCAAAGAGGCACTGAGTTTGAAGGTAGGCCTTGAAATACATCCACAGGTACACCTCCAATTGACTGAAATTATGTCAATAAGCCTATCAGAAGCTTCTGAAGCCATGGAATTTTTTTTTTTTTAATTTTCCAAGCTGTTTAAAGGCACAGTCAACTTAGTGTATGCAAACTTCTGACCCACTGGAATTGTGATACAGTGAAAATATAGGTAAATAATTGTTGGAAAAATTACTTGTGTCATGCACAAAGTAGATGTCCTAACCAACTGGGACATTTTCAGCTTCCAGAAATTGTGTACAGATCCTTGCGACATGGGGCCGTGCATTAGCATGCTGAAACATGAGGTGATGGCAGCGGACGAATGGCATGACAATGGGCCTCAGGATCTTGTCACGGTATCTCTGTGATTTCAAATTGCCATTGATAAAATGCAATTGTGCTCATTGTCTGTAGCTTTTGCTTGCCCATACCTTAACCCCACAGCCACCATGGGGCACTCTCTTCACAACATTGACGCCAGCAAACCGCTCGCCCACGCGACATCATACACGCTGTCTGCCATCAGCCTGGTACAGTTGAAACCATGATTCATCCGTGAAAAGCGTTTGAGCATTTGCCCACTGAAATCAGTTACAACGACGAACTGCAGTCAGGTCAAGACCCTGGTGACAACAACGAGCGTGCAGATGTGCTTCCCGAGACGGTTTCTGACAGTTTGTGCAGAACAGAAATTCTTTGGTTGTGCAAACCCACAGTTTCATCAGCTGTCCGCAGTGGCTTCTTTCAGACAATACCGCAGGTGAAAAAGCCGGATGTGGAGATCCTGGGCCGGCGTGATTACACCTGGTCTGCGGTTGTGAGGCCAGTTAGACGTACTGCCAAATTCTCTAAAACAATGTTGTAGGCGGCTTATGGTAGAGAAATTAACATTGAATTCTCTGGCAACAGCTATGGCGGACATTCCTGTAGTCAGCATGCCAATTGCACGCCCCATCAAAACTTGAGACATCTGTGGCATTGTGTTGTGTGTCAAAACTGCACATTTTATAGTGACCTTTATTGTCCCCAGTACAAAGTGCACATGTGTAATGATCACGCTGTTTAATCATGTTCTTGATATAACACACCTGCCAGGTGTGGAGAAATGCTCACTAACAGGAATGTAAACAAATTTGTGAACAAAATTTTAGAGAAATAAGCTTTTTGTGCGCATGGAATATTTCTGGGATCTTTTATTTCAACTCATGAAACCAACAGTTAACATGTTGCATTTATATTTTGTTTCAGTGTCAATTGCCTTTTATGAACTGGGCGGGTCGTACTGTACTACTTAAAGCCATTCGTCTGTATTTTATGTAAATCTGTTCTATTGGATAATTACACGCCACTCAAATACTTCCTCTGCTCTCTACAGTACAGTAGCATGGGGAGCCTTGGGCATTATTTGTACGGAGAAAAGCATTATTTACCAGATATTGAGTTTAAATAACAGTTTATCTGTCACACCCTGACCATAGTTTGCTTTGTATGTTTCTATGTTTTGGTTGGTCAGGGTGTGACCTGAGTGGGCATTCTATGTATGATTTCTTGTTTGTCTATTTCTATGTCTGGCCTGATATGGTTCTCAATCAGAGGCAGGTGTTAGTCATTGTCTCTGATTGGGAACCATATTTGGGTAGCCTGGGTTTCACTGTGTGTTTGTGGGTGATTGTTCCTGTCTCTGTGTTTGCACCAGATAGGACTGTTTAGGTTTTCGCACATTTATTGTTTTGTTAGTTTATTCATGTATTGAGTCTTTATTAAAGAAACATGAATAACCACCACGCTGCATTTTGGTCCGCCACTACTTCACCACAAGAAGACCGTTACATTATCGCAAGTTCATATATGATAGCGAGACAATAATTACATTTCAGTAAAACATCCGAGTACACTACAGCATAGAAATATGCAAGTCATTCATATACACATAAGATTATACAGATATTCCTAAATCCAGTGATAATGTCAGAGAGACAACCTATTGTGAGTTACTCCCTGCTTTCTCTAGTACGGAACATTATGGTATAGAAATTGACTTAAGAGTAGGGGCTCTGTAAAGTAGACCGTGTATTTCAAGGGACTTTGCTACATGTTACATACCCACTGCATACCTCACAGTTCTACAGATCCCACTCGATGCATCGCTTTACTCAGCAGAAACATGGGAACATGCAACACTTGGAGCTGGAGGGAAACCATGTGCATGGAGGGAGGGGGATGGCTTTACTGACACCTGCAACTGAAAAAGAAGAAGAAAAAAACACGTGTGACAATCGCTCCTCACTGTGATTTAAGTACAACATCAGAAACCATGGATTACATGTGTGACAGAGACCATTATGTCTGTCCAACCTCCCGTCAACAACAACCAAGTTTGGATATATTCATAGTTTGTCAGTGCAAAGAGGACGATATCTCCACAAAGTGCTGATGAGTGAACGCTTCCTCACCTTGGTGTAAATAACATCTAGTGGACTGGTCAGTAATTACCACATTGATATATTTTACACGTTACAATGAGGTAAGGGTGTATGACTACACCTGAGGCTAAGACTTAACTTTATGTGATACAACGAAGCAGATGGTAAACTCTGGTTTCAAGGTTATGGAACCTCAAATATAGAGGTACAGTACAAGAACTTTCTAACAGAATACATTTGTTGTAAGGCAATAGCAACTCGGTGCATTTCTGCATTGCGTTGTAAGTGAGTTAGTTACAGCAGCCTTTTCATGCGGCAGGTGTGTTTGTCTATGTGCATGGTGGCCTGGTCCATAGAGGTGGTCAGAACATCCAGGCCCTCGTCTTGCCTCTCCAGCTCAGTCTCAGCCTCCAGAGCAAGATTTTTCAGCTGCATTAGCATCTGCGAGAACAGGGAGAGAAACATATAGGCACACACACACACACTTGATTTAGCTTGTGGTTCACACTTTTGGATCCATTTCTTCTGTTTCACTTTACAGGGCAAAGTAAATCAAGTGCAGCTCAAGTATTTGACATATGTATTTGACCTAGGTCTGTGGGAGTCATTTTGTTTCTTGTTGTGGGGGAAAAAGTGTCTTGTCTAGGCGTTATGTCCTGAGAGGAGAGGGAGTGAGTCAGTCAGTGGAAAAGACAGGGGAGATGAGCAGAGAGGAGGAATAACACTTTCTTCTCAGTCATAATTCTTCTTCCACTGCCTGCCGGGGCCAAGGAGACAGAAAGAAAACGATCTATAATAACTGAATTTACATCGCTAGGTCAAGACACAATCGCCATGTGAAACAATATTCATGTGACTAGTATATGATACTCAAGCACATGGTGGTTTGACAGAGGTGCTCCTCTGGTCATCGATAACCAACAAGTCAAATTAAATGTTATTTCAACTTTCCATGTGTTCAGGGAATTCTGCAACTCCATCTCCAAGCTCCAAAAACTGTGTATGTAATGGTCAATGGAACATCTAAAATAAACTGCGTTGTGCCAAGCAAAATCTAATAAACATTCACTCCAAACTCCACCGTGGTTTCTGAACTAATATTATGTTATCCCACACATGCTCACACACACACCCATTGACATTATGTACGTTTTCAACTGCCAGTAAGTGACACAGAAACAATGTGCACAGGACCTTTAACTCAGTCCTACTGCTCAAGTTCAATATCATCACACCACTGCTTGAAAAGTAGGTTTGTTTGGGTGTATTAACTTAGTCAGATATGTTAGTAAAATAAACAAGTTTTAAAAAGCAGGCTAATAACCTCAGCAAACTGATGAAAGGTGAGGTGAGGTGACTCGTAGGAATTTGTTTAGGACATAAAGAACTGTAAATATTTAACTGATTTGAACAATAAACCTATTGATAATCTGTATCAAATATCTTTTGACAAAAGGGTCTATTTGCTATACACTTGGGTAGGAAATAAGGTTGAAAGTGGCTCTCAACGAGGGGCTCTTACTATAGGTTCTAATCATGATATGAATGACTTCAAGAGAAGGGTTGGGTGTGTCAAAAAGTGTACTATTGTATCACTTGAGAAAGTGGCAGGCTTTGTAGTTCAAAAGAACCATTAAGACTTATCTTCACAACATAATAATCCATTGATAGAGAAAGAATACACATCCCTGAATTGTACACAGACTAATTGAGAAAAATGTCACTTACATGATCGATTTGTTTGTAAAATGATTATATATAAAACTAAAATATTATATTGAGATACAATCGTATTGAGACCATTCTGAAGTGGTCAATACTTAACTTGTAATACCTAACTAACTATTCCGTTGTAAACGCAGTTTCCACAAAAGGCTCATTCAATCTTAGCTTCAATTCAGGTTTAAAGAATTGCTTATGGGACAGTAAGAACCATCCATGTCTGGAGAGACTGTAGCCTATGTTTCAGGAGGATTATGAAAATGACAACATACCTGTAACGGTTCACCAACCAATTACATATGTGGTCTTAGATATACACAAAATGTTGTGTCATGAAGAGGTTTAATATGGAATACAGCATTCTGAGAAAGTTATAATAATGTGTTAAATAAAAAATAATTGACTGCATTTGCGTCACTGTTTATGTCTCGCGACCATAGACCATGTATGGAGCTCACCCTGTTCAACATTATGGCTATGAATGGAAATACTTTATACACTGTCTGACCAGAAAAGTCGACCAAATAACTGGCCATGTATCTTTCCCTCTCTCGTCTCTCTCTCCTAAACACATTGGAGTTTGGTTTGTGGTCTCACCGACTTACATATAAAATATAATTTGACAAATCTAAATGATTACAGTGAATCTCTGTTTGGAATGGAAATACAGCATTTATCTTCCCATGATTTCCATGGGCAAAGTTATGCTTGTTCTTTAAAACCTGCTATTGAAATGGAATACCTTTACTGAATCGTAACATGGTTATTAAATTATGCATTTCCTCTACATACAAAACAGGTGTCTACAGGACAGGTATTAAGCAGAAAGAGAGACAATGTAAGGGCAGTATAACTTTAGACTGCTTTAGTATACAGATGGAGAGATCTCTCACCTGTCGGAGCTCCTGAACCTCAGCCTGAGTAACCTCTGGCTTAAGGACATGTAGATGCACCTGGGAAAGCTCTCCTCCTGGGACTGTACGGGGGACCTCTGTCTCCTGGTACTGCTGCAAGCCTGCTGCCAAGGAAGGGGGACAGAGATACAGTGAGAAGGCAACTCAAACAAACAAATGATCATCCTATGAGCGTAACAGTATCCCCATGATAATGTATGGGGGAAAGCTCATAACATAAAAGGCAGAATTGTGTAATAAATCAATAATCTAGAGCAGGGGTCAACATAGTTATAAATAATTTGTATACAGCCAAATTGACAGCAAGAATCCCAAACAGATATAGTATTTGACAAACACAGAATCTTTGAAAACCTTGATTACACTGGAATACGACCGCCAATGTCTCTCTAGTTATGTGTGGGAGCACTTGGTAAAAGATTTCCTACATTAAAATACACTTTGAGCTGATATCCTGGAGATTTTACAGTCTTATGTCAAACAACAAAAATGATATATGTTTTAAATCAGAAAACTTGGGGTGCCAAATAAAATGATCTAGAGTGTATCATGACATTTGAGCCTAAAGCTATTTCAAAGATGTATATTGAACTAATGCTAAAATACAGACCTTTACTGACACTTGGTGGTCAAATACAAACCAATGTACAATACAAAATAAACAAAGAACAACTGCCTGTGACTTCAGAGGTGAATTCTACAGTTCTTACCTGCATTCCATATTAAACGTTGATTCTGGTCACCTGGGGTTGTGGCTGGGGTCGTCTTAAAGGCAGAGTACTCACTCGTGTACTCTACCTTCTTCTTATACTGTATCTCTAGCACAGACATGGCCTCCGGCATTTTAGCCGACAGGAGTCTGAAGCATATGTCTGGCTTCCCTATGAACCTCTGCCTCACACTGATCTCATAAGGGTTGTGCACCCGGATGTCATCCACCTCGTCCCTCTCAAAGCGGTGGAGGAGCACATAGTTTGTGTCTCGGACTTCTAAAGAGGAGACCATCACCATCAAGCAGCCAGGCTTCAGGTCCGAGTCTCCACCTCTGGAAACGATGGCTGGTATGCTGGTGATCACTCTGTGCTTGCCTGTTGCTGTTCCCTTACAAGTGGCCTCCCTGGCAGCATGCTCAGCATTGGCATCCTGCTGACTCTTCCAGGGTAATTTGCCAAAAGGCCACCAAGGGGGAGACTGCAGTTCAGACAGTAGCCTGCGGAGTGAATGGTGACAGAAGTTAGAGGAATCCATCCAATTCAGTGACGGTTCACACAAATCAATCTTCTGGATTATCGCTATCCAATCTCGATTCCTTACTATTATAGATTAACCAATTACATGTAAATAGAAAGGCATCAAAATGTCAGACAATATCCATGGCAAGCTACAATATTTGTAAACATAAAAACAATAAAACAGTTACATGACAAGGCCCAGAGGTAGAATAGAATATCAAAATCCTCCTTACTTGTCTGCCACGCCCAGATCAGAGTCGATCTTGTCCAGGCCCTGCATGACGTTATCAAACTGCTCTCCCTGGTGGTGGAGGACATACCCTGTGTCCTCTAGCCGTCTTTGAGCCCCTGCCACCAGGTTAATCAGCTCCCTCCCCTTGGTGGGCTGTGCCTCGGCCCTCTGGACCTCAGTAGAGGGGGACAACAACCTCTCCCTCCAGAAATGCTCCAGGACATTGTAGACCACCAACCGGTTGGGCCTCAGTGAGCCGAACCAGTGCTTGAGATTCCCCTGTTCCAACACAGTCAGAGTGCTGAAGATGAAGCTGGACGACTCCATCTTGATCTCCATGATCCTGGTGAGGCGGAAGCCAACCAGGTTCTCTTTGCTCTGGTCTGAGGTGAAGCGCAATATGGTGCGGGTCAGGGACAGGGTCCCGGCCTCCCAGCGCTTCTCGCTGTTGATGTAGTAGGAGCCTGGCCAGCTGTGGATGGGGATGTCTCGGTTTGGGCTTGTCATCTTGACTTGGCTTCAGATGCTCACTTAAGTAAAGAGGGGTGAACATAAATTCAGATGTCATATTAGAAATAACAGAGTATTTGAATCAAGGTCAAGATGTTAATCAAGATTAAAGATTAGACCCTAAACCTTTGGAACTATTAGCTAGGTATTTCAAGTAGCTAGCTAGATGCCATCATGGTAATCAATTAACTTTGGACTAGCTATTTAGACCTACTGCATGGCAGTAACGTTACAGATAGAAACATACGTTACCGTGTAATAGTTAACGTTACTTTTCTAGGGCCACTGTGTATATGCTAAACTTGCTAGCTGGCTATTAAAACATGCACAATCATAATACGCCAGGAAGCTATCTAACGTTAGCTAGTTATCCAGCCAGCAGCCATCTTCATAAGCTTACCTCTAAAATAAAATAAAATATATTTTGCATTAAATTACATTCGTGTACAAACTAAAGAATAGCTGTAACCAAACAAAATAACTAGCGACCATTCAACGTTCATGTTTTTGTTTACTTTTTAGAAACCTGGCACGTGAGCTCCTGCAGGGTTATGACTATCCCAGGAAATCAATGGCAACAATTCTGCAATGTTGGGCAAGGCGCTAATATTATCGATTGTGCAAAAGTCATTTTTATTCGAGTACAGTTGTTCTGTGAATATATATTTTAATCTGTCAGTTTAATAATTTGTCAAATTAAATAAAAACACCTGTTTGCAGGCGACTGATTTGTTTAGGAAGTGGAACAACGGCAGGTTCTCAGTACAGACATGTTTACAGTCCGTCTAGAAACAATGATCCTGCTACCTTACATTTGTAGATTAACATGATTGTCTAATTTCGTTGCTTATATGTACTATATAAATTGTATTTTTAAGACAACGTTGAATTAGCAGACAATATCCAAGATGTACGGAAACAATAAGGTGCAAAAAAAAATAAACAAATGTAGCTTTGTAATTAATATTGGGCTTGTGCATCGATAAATGTGTTCCCTTGCAATGCAAACTGAATATCATAGCCATAGCATGTAAAATAGAAAGCTATTTGTAGGTTCGAATAAACGAACCAGACCCTCCTAATTTTCGACTTATCTTTGTAATGCAAATCCAAAAATTATGTAGTTATATTATGTAGATACGTCGCCAGTTTTAATTGCTTGCTAACTAGTTAGCTATATCCAGGATTTGTTTACATTATTGAATATCATGGACAGGGAGTCTTACTATAACTGCTGCAGCCTTGTCAAAATACCAAGGCAATCTTATGAAAAATTCTGGTCTTCGCACTTTGTGGATTACATAGACAAGGAGTTGAGCTATTCCAAATTCTTTAAAAGGTACTTACTTCCCAACCACCCATTCATGTTCTCGAGGAAATTCACTAGACTGGACATGCAGAAAACAGTGGATCACTGAAGAGGAGAAACCAACCTTCCAGAAACTGCTGCAGCAATTTGGTAAATACATTTTGTTACAGATCTATTACAATGCCCAGTAACTTTGTATTCATAATTTTGGTGTGACATGAACGAGTTTGATTAGCCTATGCATGGGCTGTTCTGATCTGTGATTTGACAGCCATATCTCATCGTCTGTGGAATTATCTGATATAATTTGTGCTGCAGTTATGATGAACAAATAACCCATTTCTAAGTTGTTTTCACATAAGGTTTTTCATTTGTTTTTACCCTTGCAGATGAGACTCTGGTTCCTGTTGCAAACAGTGATGTGAAAGAATACAATGCAAACCCCAAGCAAATGATTTATTCACTACTGGAAAGAATACATCCAGTATGGACACTCGTCACCAAAAGGATGTCTATCTGAACGATTCTAAACTATCAAAATAAAGAAAGTCGCACACTCCATGTATAATCTCCCAGCAATTTAATGGGTATTTACCAACGTTTCGGCATCACCCTGAGGAAGGCACAGTGATGCCAAAACATTGGTAAATACCCATTAAATTGCTGGGAGATTATACATGGAGTGTGCGACTTTATTTTGATAGCTTATTCGACGGTAGTCAGTACCTCCACACAAACTATTATTCTGGGTGGGCGCCAGCTCATGTTTTTTAAATCTTTTATCTGAAGGATTGACACATGTCAAGGTATTGAATTCACTGATATGTTGCCTCAGTCCAAAAGAGCAGTAGTCCAAAAGATTTGAAAGTGTTTATTTGTAATGAATAGTACTTGTACTCTTTGCGTTCTTACGAAACTATGCAGTATTTTGTTTTTTTATGTATTATTTCTTACATTGTTACCACAGGAAATCTTAAGTTTTATTACATACAGCCGGGAGGAACTATTGGATATAAGAGCAATGCCAATTTACCAACATTATGACCAGGAACACGACAGGTCTGTTCAATGCTGGTCCAACCAATCTGATTCCACGCTTCAAGATTGCTTCGATCACATGGACTGGGATATGTTCCGAATGGCGTCGAACAACAACATTGATGTATACGCTGATTCGGTGAGCGAGTTTATTAGCAAGTGCATCGGTGATGTTGTATCCACAGCGACTATTAATACCTTCCCCAACCAGAAACTGTGGATTGACTTCAGCATTCACGCAAACCTGAAAGCGCGAACCATTGCTTTTAATCAGGGCAAGGCGACCGGAAACATGACAGAATACAAACAGTGTAGCTATTCCCTCCGCAAGGCAATCAAACAAGCTAAGCATCAGTTTAGAGACAAAGTAGAGTCACAATTCAACGGCTCAGACACGAGAGGTATGTGGCAGGGTCTACAGTCAATCACGGACCACGAAACCATCCCCGTCGCGGACCCCGATGTCTTGCTCCCAGACAAACTAAACAGCTTCTTTGCTCGCTTTAAGGACAATACAGTGCCACCGACACAGCCCGCTACCAAAACCTGCAGGCTCTCCTTCACCGCAGCCAACGTGAGTAAAACGTTTAAATGTGTTAACCCTCGCAAGGCTGCCGGCCTAGACGGCATCCCTAGCCACATCCTCAGAGCATGTGCAGACCAGCTGGCTGGTGTGGTTACGGACATATTCAATCAATCCCTATCCCAGTCTGCTGTTCCCACATGCTTCAAGAGGGCCACCATTGTTCCTGTTCCCAAGAAAGCTAAGGTAACTGAGCTAAACGACGATCGCCCCGTAGCACTCACTTCCGTCATCATGAAGTGCTTTGAGAGACTAGTCAAGGATCATATCACCTCCACCCTACCTGACACCCTAGACCCACTCCAATTTGCTTACCGCCACAATAGGTCCACAGACGACACAATCGCAATCACACTGCACACTGCCCTAACCCATCTGGACAAGAGGAATACCTATGTAATGCTGTTCATCGACTACAGCTCAGCATTTAACACCATAGACCCCGCCCTGTGCAACTGGGTCCTGGACTTTCTGACGGGACGCCCCCAGGTGGTGAGGGTAGGAAGCAACATCTCCACCCTGCTGATCCTCAACACTGGGGACCCACAAGGGTGTGTTCTCAGCCCTCTCCTGTACTCTCTGTTCACCCATGACTGCGTGGCCATGCACGCCTCCAACTCAATCATCAAGTTTGCAGACGACACTACAGTGGTAGGCTTGATTACCAACAACGATGAAACGGCCTACAGGGAGGAGGTGAGGGCCCTCGGAGTGTGGTGTCAGGAAAATAACCTCACACTTAACATCAACTAAACAAAGGAGATGATCGTGGACTTCAGGAAACAGCAGAGGGAGCAGCCTCCTATCCACATCGACGGGACAGTAGTGGAGAAGGTGGAAAGTTTTACATTCCTCGGCATACACATTACGGACAAACTGAAATGGTCCACCCACACAGACAGCGTTGTGAAGAAGGCGCAACAGCGCCTCTTCAACCTCAGGAGGCTGAAGAAATTAGCCTTGTCACCAAAAACACTCAAACTTTTACAGATTCACAATCGAGAGCATCCTGTTGGGCTGTATCACCGCCTGGTATGGCAACTGCTCCGCCCATAACCGTAAGGCTCTCCAGAGGGTAGTGAGGTCTGCACAACACATCACCGGGGGAAAAATACCTGCCCTCCAGGACACCTACAGCACCCGATGTCACAGGAAGGACAAAAAGATCATCAAGGACAACAACCACCCGAGCCACTGCCTGTTCACCCTGCTATCATCCAGAAGGCGATGTCAGTAAAGGTGCATCAAAGCTGGGACCGAGAGACTGAAAAGCAGCTTTTATATCAAGGCCATCAGACTGTTAAATAGCCATCACTAACATCGAGTGGCTGCTGCCAACATACTGACTCAAATCTCTAGCCACTTAATAATTAAAAATTGGATGTAATAAATGTATCACAATGCCACTTTATATAATGTTTACATACCTTGCATTACTCATCTCACATGGATATACTGTACTCTATACCATCTACTGCATCTTGCCTATGCCGTTCGGCTATCGCTCATCCATATATTTATATGTTCATATTCTTATTCATTCCTTTACACTTGTGTGTATAAGGTAGTTGTTGTGAAATTGTTAGATTACTTGTTAGGTATTACTGCATGGTCGGAACTAGAAGCACAAGCATTTCGCTACACTCGCATTAACATCTGCTTACCATGTGTATGTGACCAATAAAATTTGAATTGATGTGAAACTTGATTTGATTTAGACATTGCTCAACTGTTCCCTCCTGTCTGCAACAGGGATTTTCCTTAACGTTTATACCACCCCAATCTTCTTTTCTTCTGACTGGTTCAATAAGTATTGGGATACCTTGGAGGTGGACAACTACCGCTTTGTCTACATGGAACCCAAAGACTCATGGTATAACAAAACATATTTCATTATAGACCCTAATATGGATATCCTCTTATCTCACTCTCCCTTATCATCATGTGCTTGTTTCTCTCATCACTACAGGACACCATTCCACACTGATGTGTTTCGGTCCTACAGCTGGTCAGTGAATATCTGGCAGGAAAAAATGGCTCCTATTTCCCCCGGGCCAAGAAGAGTTTCTACAAGACAGCCATGGCAACCTTGCTTATGACATCACTACTCCCGAGCTTTAAGACCAGGGGCAGTTCTCACACTCTGTTGAGGCCTGCCAACCACTAGAGATCATTCAGGAAGCGGGGGAGATCATTCGTGTGCTCAGTGGTTGGCACCATCAGGTTTATAATTTGGTAAGTGCTGCTGTTTGGATGTGGTGCAAGAGCTTATTTATAAATCATTGCCAGTTAAGCACATAAGCTCATCTGGCTAATTTTTAACTGTAATAACCCCATTTTTGTCTCATAATCCTACAGGAAGACAACATCTCTATCAACCATAACTGGTTGAATGGCTGCAATGTGTACATTATGTGGCAGTTTCTTTATAACGAGCTGTCTGCTGTCCAGAGGGAGATAGAGGAGTGGAGTAACACTTGGAGATACTGGTATGACAAAAGCAGATTTATTTTGAAAAAGCTGTGGTCTGTAGTAACTAAATTGTTTTTGTTTTCCAGGTCATCATGAAGTCTTGCTCTGGGATTGACTACAGGGAGTTTGCCTCTTTCCTAAAGATCGTCGCTGACAACCGCATGTCTTTCTTGAGCTCTTGAAACACCTCAAATGACCCCCTGCATCTTTCAGATACCCTGACCACGTTAGGACCTCACCACGCTGCCTGTGACCTGCAGAGGATGGCTCACATTCTAGAATGCATGCTCTGCAATTACTTTAACATTCAACTCTGAGCTCACACAACACCCACCCGTAGATCGCACTCCAGCAGGTATATCTCACTGGTCACCCCAAAGCCTATTCTTCCTTTGGCCGTCTTTCCTTCCAGTTCTCTGCTACCAATGATTGGAACAAACTGCAAAAATCACTGAAGCTGGAAACTCATATCTCCCTCACTAGCTTTAAGCACCAGCTGTCAGAGCAGCTCCCCATACTGTATTTATATATTTTGCTCCTTTGCACCCCAGTATCTCTACTTGCACATTCATCTTCTGCACATCTACCATTCCAGTGTTTAATTGCTATATTGTAATTACTTCGCCACCATGGCCAATTTATTGCCTTACCTCCCTTATCCTACCTCATTTGCACACACTGTATATATACTTTTTCTACTGTACTATTGACTGTATTTTTGTTTATTCCATGTGTAACTGTGTTGTTGTGTCAAACTGCTTTATGTTGGCCAGGTTGCAGTTGTAAATGAGAACTTGTTCTCAACTAGCCTACCTGGTTAAATAAAGGTGAAATTTAAAAAACAGAAAGTTTTCTGGAGTAGATTAAAGAAACATACACTCCACTAGAGGGCAGCACTCCCTTTACCAGGAGTAGGCCACTATCCCTTTCTGAGCATCTTTATCAATACATTTGGTTGATAAGGCTTTGGTTTCAGAGATAGGTAGCCCAAATGACTTGCCTGACGTCTTGAAATACATACGTTTATGGATGTTTTGTGTGAATGAGATGTTGAGAAAATGAGAAACATCCATACTTTGTGTCCTTATATGTTTATTACACCAGAGATGCATAGTAATATGTCTGACAATAGCTAGTAAATTGTGGTGCACTGGCAAACAGCATAGTTTCAAGGAAGATAGACTCTGAAATTATAATTTCAGAGTCTATCTAAAGCAATTGTAATATTGCAAACTAAGTAAAACTATTGTCATACACATGGCTGCTAGTGGTACCAGTGAAATACTGTATTAGATGAATTTGGAATGAGAAGATGTAACTATGGACCCTATCCATGTAGAAATGATATGGCTCTTTTGAACATATGTACGTTTCATATTGTTGGGGTCAATAAAATACCTCTATCCTCATTTTGCTTTAGTGTCTTTTGGCCACCAGTCTGGCACGGAGGCCTCTAGAGTCACTGTGGTGTCCTCTGACGCCTTGAGTGTCAGTGGCTCTTTAGCGTGAGCCAGGCGGATCAGGCTCAGGCCCAGCTCTCCAACCCCGGCCCTGTGCTTCCCGGCTGGCTTGCCAGACTGGGTCTGTAGCGATACTCCTTCCTCCAGGCCTTCGGCTGGTGCTGACATGCGTACAGGCATCAGGCGCTTCCGCACCACCCCGGTGTGATGAGTCCTGGCGGTCAACTCCTGGCCAATGTAACAGCCCTTACTGAAGCTGATGCCCTGCATGTAGACCAGGTTGGACTCCAGAGGAAGAGCCACCCCGGGAGGAAGGTCCTTCACCCCCTCAGGAAGTCCTATGCGAAACAGGTAGATAGAAACATACGGTGATTACAGGAATCATTTCAATCCAACAGCCCTGCTAAACATATTTTGTATTTTACCTTTATTTAACTAGGCACGTCAGTTAAGAACAAATTCTTATTTTCAATGACGAACCGTTGGTTAACTGACTTGTCCAGCAGCAGAACGACAGATGTTTTCCTTGTCAGCTCTGGGACTTGATCTTGCAACCTTTCGGTTACTAGTCCAATGCTCTAACCACTAGGCTACCTGCCACCCCATACCGTATGCTGCAATCAACTGTTCTATTGTATATGGCATAACAACAACCCAGTAGTTGACAATATACAACCATAGAGTTGGCTACACACCACATAGTATTAGATGAGGCAAGCAAACCATTTCCACCACTTAAACCTCTAGTTGGCTGATCCTACCTATTGCATAGCGGTGCCTGTGGTACTCTTCTGAGTTGCCTTGCTGACACCATGGAATCATTTCCAGAGGATCGACTTCGTTGTCCACCACCAACCTCCAGCCCATGGCTTCAGTTCTCGGATCTTCCTCCCACATCATAGCTTTTTCTGGGTCAGTGAGATCTGGCTTAGGCCTCTTGTGGCCTGGGGCTGTTCCCTGAGGCAACACAGCCCATAGAGAAAGCTCTGGACAGGTGCTGATCTTCACCTGCCGGCGAATTTTGTACACCTTCAAATGTTTCAAAATTACGTCCTTTATGGTGGTGTCACACTCGAGCAGAACACCACAGCCCGCTTCTGCTACTTTCAACCTAAATAACAATAAAAGAAAGAACACGTCAGCCATCATGTGGAAGTACTTCAAATGTATATCATGCCTGGGTTTCTAGTAACTAATTGAAACAGTCTTAACTGCTGCACAGTAACTTCTATGTGAAACTTAGTAGTTAGATAAGCAAGCCACGCCCACAATGGAGGTTATGGCTAGCCTGACCGTAAACAAGATGTAGCTGTTACAATAAGGCATTACCTGTATATGATAATGTCATACAGTGTCCTTCCTTGAACGTTCAGCATGTGCGCATACAAAACGTTCTGTTCCTCTTTTGCAAAGAGCTCCATGTCATTGGTTACAATACCTTGAAGAAACGATCTTGTATCTTGCCCTTGAACTTTCATTAAGGTCCTGTGTGGAAGATGATAGCAAACATACTGTCCCAATTCATTCTTACGTGCTTCCTGACTGTAATTATTGATGTTGGTCCATCCTGCTGGGCACCAAGCACCTGTCCACTGGTACCGGCGTTCGGAACATTTTCTAGCATTGAAATTGCGTGAGTAGAGTCGAAGAAAAGAGTTTGGACCAACCGCGGCCCTAGCGAAACAAACCAATCCCATACAGTGCATTGTTTGGTACGTGTGCGAAAAACAGCAACTAGACAATTAAATAAAATTCGTTAAATAAGTCCAAGACAGGACGTTTCAGCTGACATCTTGATAACAAACTCCATTTTGAATCCCACAATGCACTGCGTGCATTTACGTCACGACGATGGGTGCGTACCAGAAGATTCCGTGTGTTCAGCCTCATTGGTTATGCATGTATTCTGTTTAAAAAAAAAATGTTTTTCAAATTGTATTCTATAACTGATAAACTGTGGGTGTCAGAGTTGAGGTTTAACTAAAGAATTTATGACATCACATATTTCATTGAGGCCTATTTTTTTGAATAATTATTTGAATAGCTGGATTGCATGTACTATGAGGTGTCTGGTTTTGTTTTGTGTGAACTGCAATTCACTTTCATCTCATGATCTTCCCTGTAAAAAAAAAATATATATATATATATATATATATATGCATATCAGGGTAGAAACATCTCGAATTTTCCACAACGGTTCATAATTAAAGTTATGCCGTTTTGCTCTGAAACATACTTGTTTTCTTGTTGAGAATTGATCATAGTGAAAGTCAATGCCAGAAGAAAAGAAATGACAGAATAATTTCTTAAATAAGTGCTCCCATGTTCTGTTAATTTATCATTAAAATAACCTTTTAGGTCAATTTGATTTGGTCAGTTACTAATAAAACAGAATCCGTTTGATTTGAAATGACAATTTTAGGGAACGTATTTTGTTGTATTCCAAGCATGCCTGTAATTTCTCAATGTTCCATTTGAATAAACAGGTTTTACTCTTTACATATTGTCATAGCACCACATTGTCAAGTCAATGTGTCTTGCTTTTTAAAACATACATAAATGTTGAACTATTTATTACAATGTTAGACGTTTGAAGTTCAGTTTGGGGATATTCCACCTCTACCTCCTGTAATCCCATTACTCAGTCTGAGGAGCAGATCAACTATGCTTTGCTCCAAAGTACAGCCTTTTAAAAAATGTCAAATATTGTTTTGGAGTTAAGATATGCTCCGTTCGTCTACCCTTTTTATAAATGAGGCTAAGTTGTCTTGACCTTACAGTTAAGATTTTGTTTTAACATCAGTGCATGTATGTTTTGTATATAGTTCTGAACACTAGCTAACATTTGGATGTTTACTTTGGACCAAAAGAGAAACAAATCTTTCCTACTGATGAGTCAACAGGGTCAACAGAAGGTAGGCTCTGAGGGTCAGGTCTTGACATGTTCCTGAATAACATAGCAACACCTGAGGAAATGGCATCTAAAACAATTGCAAAATCTTTAGGTGTTTAAAGTGTTTTAGGTGTTCTTTATAACTGAGTAAAAGACCCTCTGCATTTACCAGTTGGCTCACCAATAGGATATTATTTCGGAACCAATATTCTAAAAACAGAGAGGTATTTTTATACATTATATACCGATTATTCCATATATAATATCTGTGTGGAGAAAAATTGTGTTTATAAATTAAGGACCATGACAAGAAAAACTGCCGATGAAAAGCATAAAGTTTCACTGGAACTTTGTCAATATTATAATTGCAAAACAACATGAAGTTAAGGCCACCAAAAGTAGAGAAGACATGATGAGGAATAAAATTCCAGATAGAAGTGGGTCTTCTTAGGAATTGTTTTATCCAATTGATCTTAAAAGTATTATTTAAAGTAGTAAAGTCCAGAAAATTCAGTCCACCATTCTTATAAGTGTTCATTAGAACAATTTTCCTAATGTATTGGGTACGGTTTCTCCAAAGAAAGTTGAAAAGCATCTGGTCTATCTCCTTGCTTATTTTACGGTCAAGATATAAAGATAGAGCATCATATGTTAGTCTAGAGATACCTTCGGCCTTGGTTATTAGGACTCTACCTTTTAAAGATAAGTTCCTCTGTAGCCATTGATTTAGTTTCTTCTGGGTTTTTTTAATAAGAGGGTTAAAATTTAGTAAGCCTCTAGACTTCTGATCCTTTGTAATGGTTATGCCTAAATATGTAAGTTCTTCTTTTACTGGAATACCATAATATGAAGGTGTCACACAATCTTTGACAGCTATGAGTTCACATTTATTAATGTTAAGATATAGACCAGTCGCTTTGGAAAAGGATTGTATCACATTGATCGATATGGGAATTTGGTTAGCGTCTTTCAGAAAAAGTGTAGTATCGTCAGCCAGCTGGCTTATAATAATTTCTTTACCAGCTATGGAAATACCTTGTACAGGACTATTATTTAAAGAATTTGCAAGAAGTTGGGTGATTAATAAAAACAGGTACGGAGAGATAGGACAACCTTGCCTAATTCCTCTCTTTAAGTCAAATCTAGGTGAGGTGCCATATTTCAATTTGATAGAGTTGTTACCATTTGCATAGAGAGTCTTAATAGCCTTACAGAAAAAATCCCCAAAGCCAAGTCTCTCAAGGGAGTGGAAGAGAAACTGATGCTCTACTGTGTCAAATGCTTTATAAAAATTTAAAAAATAATATGAAGCTATCCTCGGTTATTAGGTCTGAGTAGTCAAGTACGTCTAATACTAGTCTGACGTCTGACATTGTTAGAAATATGTCTGTTCCTCATGAAGCCAGACTGTGTGTCACGGTCGTCCTCCTCTTCATCTGAAGAGGAGAGGCGAGATGGATCGGAGGACCAAAATGCGGCGTGGTATGTGTTCATCATTAATTTTAATAAAGAATACACTGAACACTGAAACCCTATACAAAAACAATAAACGAAATAACAACCATGAAGCTAATGCGAACTGCGCTGAAACAAGCAATCAACTTAGACAATCACCCACAAACAAACAGTGCAACCCAGGCTACCTGAGTATGATTCTCAATCAGAGACAACTAATGACACCTGCCTCTGATTGAGAACCATACTAGGCCGAAACATAGAAATCCCCAAATCATAGAAAAACAAACATAGACTGCCCACCCCAACTCACGCCCTGACCATACAAAATAATGACAAAACAAAGGAAATAAAGGTCAGAACGTGACAGTACCCCCCCCCCAAAGGTGCTGACTCCGGCCGCAAAACTTTAACCTATAGGAGAGGGTCTGGGTGGGCGTCTGTCCGCGGTGGCGTCTCTGGCGCGGGACGCGGACCCCACTTCACCATTGTCTTAGTCCGCCTTATTGTCCGCCTCCGTGGCTTTCTAACCATGGCAACCCTTCTCAATGACCCCACTGGACAGAGGGGCAGCTCGGGACAGAGGGGCAGCTCGGGACAGAGGGGCGGAAGCTCTGGACAGAGTGGCAGAAGCTCGGGATAGAGGGGCAGAGGCTCGGGATAGAGGGGCAGAAGCTCGGGATAGAGGGGCAGAAGCTCTGGCGCCTCTGGGCTGAGGGGCTCTGAGGCTCTGGCGCCTCAGACTCCGGTAGCAGCGCCGGACAGGCGGGAGACTCCGGTAGCAGCGCCGGACAGGCGGGAGACTCCGGCAGCAGCGCCGGACAGGCGGGAGACTCCGGCAGCAGCGCCGGACAGACAGGACCTTCAACTTTGATGTGTTCATCACACTGTTTAGATTGTAGGAACACCTGCTCTTTCCATGGTTTCAGACTAACCAGGTGAATCCAGATGAATGCAATGATCCCTTATTGAGGTCATTTACTTCCACTTCAATCAATTTAGATGATGGGGAGGAGATAGGCTGAATAAGGATTTTTAAGCCTTCATACAACTGAAATATTGATTCAGTGCTGCCAACTCTCACTCATTTGACCCTTCACACACCATACCTCTTATTTCTCAGGTATTGAAAAAAGTACTGCTTCTATGTTCTTATTCATTTTCCTGCCACCGCACTGTGAAAAGCGGCAGATTGAAGCTTGTGATTTGGTTTAGTAGGTGCACATTTAAGTAATAAGGTATGAGGGGGTGTGGTATATGGCCAATACACCACAGCTAAGGGTTGTTCTTCAGGACCAACACGTCGCTGAGTGCCTGGACACAGCCCTTAGCCGTGGTATATTGGCCATATACTACAAACCCCCAAGGTGGCTTATTTCTATTATAAACTGGTTACCAATGTAATCAGAGCAGTAACAATACATGTTTTGTCATACCCATGGTATATGGTCTGATATACCACGGCTGTCAGCCAATCAGCATTCAGGGCTCAAACCACCCAGTTTATAAATGTAATGAAAGACCCCTGTTAGATGAATTTGGTAACTATGTGTTCATTAACCAATTCAATTAAACTACTCAGTCTGCTATATCAGGATTTGTAGGATACTGAAAGAAATGAAGACAGACAGAGGCCCAGTCTACAATAGTACAATAGTTAAATGTTTTTTTCACGGGAACGTTCTCCCTATCATTTCCGGTACAGTGGTCTATATACCTCACATTTTGTCATAAATGTCCTTCCTCCTCTCAGATACTATGGCAATATAGTTCACAAGCCTTCTCACATTGTCTGCCACCCGTTAAACAATCTACTACAAGCCCAAGGTCTCTCCCCTCCCTGGGTGGGGACAGAATGTCCTGTAAGGAACACAGTATTCAACGATAGCTCCAACAAGGAACAGAAAGTCCTTGTTCTAATTCTTGACCAAAACTACACACATTATATTCAGTATTATGATTCTAATAAGATTCATACATTCATACAGTAACAGAGAGTATTCCGTTTAGTTATAGTTCTAAGTTAAATGTATACATAATTGAGTTATTATTCATAAAAATCCCATAACACCCCTCATGATTAGAGTCAAGCAGACAGCCACTGGCAGACTGGACAGGCATGTTTGTTATCTTCTGAACTAAGTTGATGAACTCAACTGTCAAAAGAGTAGTAAGGCAACTTGTAGCTCTGTGTTGTACACATAATTGTCAATAAATTAATTAGTCACAGAATGCTTCCTTTTGACAGCATATGACAATATAGCCCAGTGCCTAGAGTAAGATGATGGAAATGTTTTACAAATCAGTCTCAACCACCTGAAGATTGATATTCATTAGACTTATCATGAATATCAATATCAAATATCAATATCAAAGTAATTTGTAGAAACACCAAGTATTTGTAAACATAGATCAGTTGTAGCCAACCCTCTTGGAGAGCTATCTCGAGGCAGGATTTTCTATGGTCCTATTTTAAAGGGATAGCATAGTTCACCCAAATTAATTACATATTTACATGTTTGTTTCTTATGGAAAAGGAGAGACCACAATCCATCATATGGTTAGCCACTGCCAGGTCCGGCGGCAACGAGAGATGAGACGTTGAGTGGATGGAACCGCCACTTCAATCTCCTGATCTGGAAACAGAGAAGGCTGGTATCCGTAACAAAATCTGGAATGGTGACAGGCCGGTGGAGGAACACTGGAGAGTGTTGTGTGCGTACTCCACCCAGGGAAGATGCTGACTCCAAGTGGCAGGGTTGGCAGACACACAGCACCATGAGGCGGTCTCCAGATCCTGGTTCACCCGCTCCGTTTGACCGTTGGACTGAGGGTGATAGCCCGAGGACAAACTGGCCGATGACCCCAGAAGAGTACAGAACGCCCTACAGAATCTGGAGGCAAACTGGGGGCCCCGGTCGGAGACGATGTCCAGAGGAAGTCTGTGAAGGCGGAAAACATGCTGAATAAGTAGATGATCAGTCTCATGGGCAGATGGAAGCTTAGGCAGTGGAATGAAATGTGCCGCCTTGGAAAAGCGGTCCACAATGACCAGGATGACAGTGTGGCCCTCTGAGGATGGAAAACTCGTGATGAAGGGTCGAGGAGGTGTTGTCAGCGGATGAAGAACCCCCAGAGGCTGCTGATGAGGAGTCTTGTTCCGGATGCATGTCGGACAGGCAGCCACAAAGGTCCGAGTTTCCGCCTCCTCTGAGGCCTACCAAAACCTCCTCCTCAGAAACTCTAGTGTCCGCTGCCCTCCCAGATGAGAGGTGAGACTCGATGAGTTAACCCACTGAAGTACCTTGGACCGTGCCTCAAGAGGAACAAAAAGTTTGTTAGATAGACAGCCGTCAGGAACTGCCTCCCTACCTTGTGCCTCCCTCACTACAGTCTCTAAACCCCTGGACACTGGCGCTAGGATGAACGACCTGGGGATGATGGATCCAAGCAGCCAATCCTCACTGGAGCTGGAGAACTGTCGAGAAAGGGCATCCGGCTTCACGTTCTTAGACCCCGGACATTAAGATAACGTGAATCTGAACCGAGGGAAGAAAAGAGCCCAACGAGCCTGTCGGGGACTGAGGCATTTAGCCTCCTGGATGTAGGCCATGTTCTTGTGGTCAGTCCAACCGTAAATGGATGTTCCAAACCCTCCAACCAGTGCCGCCACTCCTCCAAAGCCATTTTGACTGCAAACAGCTCCCGATTTCTGACATAATAGTTCCTCTCTGCTGGAGTGAGACGCCTGGAGAAGAAGGCATGGGAATGAAGCTTTTGGTCTTTAGCCGAGCACTGAGACAGAACCACAACCACGCTAACGACAGAGGCATCCACCTCTGCCACAAAGGGAAGAGAAGGATCCGCATGAACTAGAATGGGTGCAGAAGAAAACCAACATTTCAGGTTCTGGAACTCCTTCTCAGCAGCAGGGTTCCAGCTTACATGCCCAGCATTTCCCTTGGTGAGCGCTGTCAGTGACGCCGCCACCGAAGTAATGTCTCATAATAATAATGCTCATAATGTCCATTTGGGGTGTTGAACGCTGTCTTCCACTCGTATCCCTGTCTGATGTGCACCAGATTGTATGCGTTCCCGTAAATCCAATTTTGAGAAAACCGTAGCTCCCTGGAGTCTTTCAAAGGCTGACAACATAAGAGGACGACGGTAATGGTTTTTGATGGTAATGTATCCCCCATGCCTCTTTCCAACAAAGAAAAAACCCGCTCTTGCGGGTTAAGTGGACGACCGAATAAATCCAGCCGCCAGCGCCTCGTTAATTTACAGTTGAAGTCGGAAGTTTAGCCAAATACATGTAAACTCAGTTTTCAATCCAAGTAAAAATTCCCTGTTTTAGGTCAGTTTGGATCACCACTTTATTTTAAGAATGTGAAATGTCAGAATAATAGTAGAGAGAATGATTTATTTCAGCTTTTATTTCTTTCATCACATTTCCAGTGGGTCAGAAGTTTAAATACGCTCAATTACTATTTGTTAGCATTGCCTTTGAATTGTTTAACTTGGGTCAAACGTTTCGGGTAGCCCTCCATAAGCTTCCCACAATAAGTTGGGTGAATTTTGGCCCATTCATCCTGACAGAGCTGGTGTAACGGAGTCAGGTTTGTAGGCCTCCTTGCTAGCACACACTTTTTCAGTTCTGCCCTTAAATGTTCTATAGGATTGAGGTCAGGGCTTTGTGATGGCCACTCCAATACCTTGTCTTTGTTGTCCTTAAGCCATTTTGCCACAACTTTGGAAGTATGCTTCGGGTCATTGTCCATTTGGAAGACCCATTTGCTACTGTAACCGATGTGAAATGGCTAGCTAGTTAGCGGTGGTGCGCACTAATAGTGTTTAAATCGGTGACTACACTCGCTTTGAGACCTTGAAGTAGTGGTTCCCCTTGCTCTGCTAGGGCCGCGGCTTTTGTGGAGCGATGGGTAACGATGCTTTGTGGGTGACTGTTGTCTGTGTGTACAGAGGGTCCCTGGTTCGCACCCGGGTAGGGGCGAGGGGACGGACTAAAGTTATACTGTTACATTGATGCTGTTGACCCAGATCACTGGTTGCTGCGGAAAAGGAGGAGGTCAAAAGGGGGGTGAGTGTAACGGATGTGAAATGGCAGTATGACGGCTGCATGGTCCCATGGATTTTCTTGAATTTTCCAAGCTGTTTAAAGGCACAGTCAACTTAGTGTATGTAAACTTCTGACCCACTGGAATTGTGATACAGTGCATTTTAAGTGAAATAATCTGTCTGTAAACAATTGTTGGAAAAATGTATTGTGTCAGGCACAAAGTAGATGTCCTAACCGACTTGCCAAAACTATAGTTTGTTAACAAGAAATTTGTGGAGTGGTTGAAAACAAGTTTTAATGACTCCAAACTAAGTGTATGTAAACGTCTGACTTCAACTGTAACTGTTCATGGCTGCAGTATCTGGACCTGAGAGAGAATACAGCCCTCCTCTCTGAGAGGTGGTGCCGAGCAGGATGTCGATGGAACAATTGTAGGATCTGTAAGGAGGCAGTTCGCTGGCCCTTCATTTGCGAAAGACCTGACCCAGATCCCAGTACTCCCAAGGTACGTGGGAAAGATCAGGCTTGTAATCCCCAGCCAGGGGAACAGGAGAATCGAAAGCCTCCAGACATGCAGGGCCCGGAAAGGTTTGGAGATAGTTGCTGGCGGGTGGACTGGAAAGGATTTCCACCCAGAACTCTTCCCGAGGGCCAGTCAATTTGAGGATTATGGATAGAAAGCCATGGATGTCCAAGAACCAGGGGAAGCTCAGGAGACCAAATGTAACAGGATAAACTCCACATGATAATCCAGAACCCGTAGCTGAATAGGCATGTTGAGTTGCTCCACCTTCCCAGACCTTAGGGGTTGACCATCCAGCACAGTGGCCGACAACGGAATGTCCAGCTTAGTGAGAGGCAGCCCCTGTTGACGTGCTATTGTATCCAGAAAACGATCCAGAAAACAGCCGGTAGCCCCAGATTCTATGAAAGCAGGAATGTTCAACTGCCCATTGTCCCACTGCAGGTTGGCCAGAAGCAAGGTGCGTACCGTGTCGGCAGCTGGGGACTGTATCTGACTCGCCAGTATTCTCCCGTCTACTGACGAGTCATCCTGTTTCTGATCAGCTCGGGACAGGAGGCACAGAAATGTCCAGACTGTCCATAGTAAAGACAACGTTAATCAGAACGATAATCGGAGGCTTTCGGAGTATTCACTCTTGAGATTTCTTATGTCGGCCTCAGAGAGCAAAAGCACCTGGTCATCTGGAGCAGCGACAGTGTTCCAGGATGGCTCAGTATTATCTGCCTTGACGCAAGCATAGAATGTGTTACGCTCGTGTGGGAGGGATGCTTCAGTGGGCACCGCACAGCTGGATTTTTCTTTGTAGTCTGTGATAGTCTGTAGTCCCTATCACATGCACGACTGAGTTGTGACATCAATTCAAGTTTGAGTCTGTATTGTCTTTTTGCGTCCCTAATGGATTTGCGGACCTTGTACCTTCTTTCCTTGTACACATCACGAGCCACAGAGTCATTGGGGTTCATTCATGTGACTCGAGTCCACAACTCTGTGAATTAGTCATTCAAAAATCATGTTAAACACTACTGTTGCACAGAGTGAGTCCATGCAACTTATTATGTGACTTGTTAAGTGCATTTGAAGTCCTGAACTTATTTAGGCTTGCCATAACAAAAGGGGTTGAATAGTTATTGACTCAAGACATTTCAGCTTGTCATTCATTTGCAAAAATGTCTAAAATCAAAAGTCCACTTTGACATTATGGGGTATTGTGTGTAGGCCAGAGCCAAACATCACAATTCAATCCATTTTAAATGCAGGCTGTAACACAAAAAATGTGTCATATTTATTCATTTATTCATTTTTCACCTTTTATACATTTTTCACCTTTATTTAACCAGGTAGGCCAGTTGAGAACAAGTTCTCATGTACATCTGCGACCTGGCCAAGATAAAGCAAAGCAGTGCGACACAAACAACAACACAGAGTTACACATGGAATAAGCAAACGTACAGTTAATAACACAATAGTAAAGTATATCTACAGTGTGTGCAAATGTAGTAAGATTAGGGAGGTAAAGGCAATAAATAGGCCATAGTGGCTAAATAATTTCAATTTAAGAATTAAACACTGAAGTGATAGATGTGTAGAAGATGAATGTTCAAGTAGAGATACTGGGGTTCAAAGGAGCAAAATACAAATAACAATATAGGGATGAGGTAGTTGGGTGGGCTATTTACAGATGGGCTGTGTACAGGTGCAATGATCAGTAAGCTGCTCTGACAGCTGATGCTTAAAGTTAGTGAGGGAGATATAAGACTCCAGCTTCAGTTATTTTTGCAATTCGTTCCAATCATTGGCAGCAGAGAACTGAAAGGAAAGATGGCCAAAGGAGGAATTGGCTTTGGGGATGACCAGTGAAATATACCTGCTGGAGCGCGTGCTACGGGTGGGTGCTGCTATGGTGACCAGTGAGCTGAGATAAGGCGGGGCTTTACCTAGCAAAGACTTATAGATGACCTGGAGCCAGTGGGTTTGGCGACGAATATGTAGCGAGGACCAGCCAACAAGAGCATACAGTTCGCAATGGTGGGTAGTATATTAAGCTTATGGTGACAAAACGGATGGCACTGTGATAGACTACATCAAATTTGCTGAGTTGGAGGCTATTTTGTGAATGACATCGCCGAAGTCAAGGATCATTGGGATAGTCCGTTTTATGAGGGTGTGTTTTATGAGGGCAGCATGAGTGAAGGTTGCTTTGATGTGAAATAGGAAGCCGATTCTAGAATACATTTTGGATTGGAGATGCTTAATGTGAGTCTGGAAGGAGATTTTACAGTCTAGCCAGACACCTAAGTATTTGTAGTTTTCCACATATTCTAAGTCAGAACCATCCACGGTAGTGATGCTAGACGGGCGGGTGGGTGCGTGCAGCGATTGGTTGAAGAGCATGCATTTAGTTTTACTTGCATTTAAGAGCAGTTGGAGGCCACGGAAGGAGGGTTGTATGGCATTGAAGCTCATCACTGTCCAAAGAAGGGCCAGAAGTATACAGAATGGTGTCGTCTGCGGAGCGGTGGATCAGAGAATCACCAGCAGCAAGAGCGAAGTCATTGATGTAATCAGAAAAAAAGAGTCTGAGAATTGAACCCTGTGGCACCCCCATAGAGACTGCCAAAGGTCCAGACAACAGGCCCTCCGATTTGACACAATGAACTCTATCTGAGAAGTAGTTGGTGAACCAGGTGAGGCAGTCATTTGAGAAACCAAGGCTATTGAGTCTGCCGATAAGAATGCTGTGATTGCCAGAGTCAAAAGTCATTGCCAGTAGCAAAATGCTTACTGAAATTCTCGATTATCGTAGATTTATCGGTGGTGACAGTGTTTCCTAACAGTGGTCACCTGGGAGGAGGTGCTCTTATTCTTCATGGACTTTACAGTGTCCCAGAACTTTTGGGAGTTTGTGCTACAGGATGCAAATTTCTGTTTGAAAAAGCTAGCATCTGCTTTCCTAACTGCCTGTGTATATTGGTTCCTAACTTCCCTGAAAAGTTGCATATCGCGGGGGTTATTCAATGCTAATGCAGTATGACCAACACAAAAACATCTTGTGGCAAGGGCAATCAAGTCGGAAGTGAACCAAGGGCTATATCTGTTCTTAGTTCTACCTTTTTTGAATGGGGCATGCTTATATAAGATGGTGAGGAAAGCACTTTTAAAGAATTACCAGGCATCCTCTACTAACGGAATGAGGTCAATATCATTCCAGGATACCCGGGCCAGGTCAATTAGAAAGGCCTGCTTGCTGAAGTGATTTACAGAGCAATTGACAGTGGTGAGGGGGGGTCGTTTGACCACGGACCCATTACGAACGCAGGCAATGAGGCAGTGATTTTTTACATTTTATTTAACCTTTATTTTACTAGGCAAGTCAGTTAAGAACAAATTCTTATTTTCAATGACGGCCTAGGAACAGTGGGTTAACTGCCTGTTCAGGGGCAGAACGACAGATTTTGTACCTTGTCAGCTCGGGGATTTGAACTTGCAACCTTTCGGTTACTAGTCCAATGCTCTAAACACTAGGCTACCCTGCCGTCCTGATTGCTGAGATCCTGGTTGAAGACAGCAGAAGTGTATTTAGAAGGCAGGTTGGTCAGGATGATATCTATGAGGGTGCCCGTGTTTATGGATTTAGGGTTGTACCTGGTAGGTTTCATGATCATTTGTGTGAGATTGAGGGCATCTAGTTTAGATTGTAGGACGGCGTGTTAAGCATATCCCAGTTTAGATCACCTAAAAATATGAACTCTGAAGATAGATGGGGGGCAATTAATTCACATATGGTGTCCAGGGCACAGCTGGGGGCTGGGGGGGTCTATAACAAGTAGCAACAGTGAGAGATTTTTTTCCCTGGAACGATTTTTGAAAGTAGAAGCTCGAACTGTTTGGGCACAGACCTGGATAGCATGACAGAACTCTGCAGACTATCTCTGCAGTAGATTGCATCTCCACACCCTTTGTCAGTTCTATCTTGGTGGGAAATGTTGATGTTGGGGATGGAAATTTCAGAATTTTTGGTGGCTTTCCTAAGCCAGAATTCAGACACGGTAATAAGTCAACGGGTGTAAATACTTTCTGAAGGCAATGTATATTCCTCAATGTTAATGGATGAGTCCAGGGTGGTTGAATCTTTGAACATATTCCAATCAGTATTCTCAAAACAATCCTGCAGCATTGACTCTGCCTCTGTCCAGCACCTCACTATTCTCTGTGTTGGTGGCTCCCTCTGAGTTGCTGATTGTAGGCGGGAAGTAGGAACAGAGAGATTTAATCTGATTGGCCAAAATGGGGGCGGGGGGTGGCTTTGTACGCATCACAGATGTTTGTGTATTCATGTTCATGCACGGCGGATCCTCTTCTGGGGAAGGACACATGTTGGTGATATTTTGGGAAAATGTGTTTTAGACAGGCTTGGTTAAATCCACCCGTGACAATAAGGACTGCTTCCGGGTGAGAGGATTCTTGTTGGCTAATGATCCTGTACAGTTCACTGAGTTCCGCCTTGGTGTTTGCTTGTGGCAGTAGATGCTGTGATAATAACACAAGTAAATTCCCTCTGCATACAGTGGGGTCGGCATTTTAATATCAGAAACTCCAGTTCAGGTGAACAGGAGCTTGCAATGTTTCCAACTTCAGTACACCAGGAATTGCTTATGAGGAAACATACCCCTCCTCCTGACTCTTACCAGGAACCGCCGATCGATCCATTTGGAATATGGAGAAGCCATCTGGTTGAATAGCAGAGTCGAGTATATTGTCTCTAAGCCACGTCTCAGTAAAAACAAAGACATAATGTCCCTTTGCAATTGAAGCCTTTCTCTGAGTTCACAAAGTTTATTTTCCAGCGATTGGACATTAGCCATCAGGATACTAAGAAGAGGAGGCCATGTAGCCTAGCTTGGAGTCCCCCTTTCCTTCCTCTTCTTTGTTGCCTTAGGTCATCTTGGCCAAGAGCAACAGGTAAGCCCGCTGTGCAGGGAACAAATCCAGAAGTGTTTGTCGGTCATAGAAAATAATTGCACGAACATTCTAAGCTAACAAAGCAATAACTCA
This sequence comes from Oncorhynchus tshawytscha, assembly GCF_018296145.1. Lineage (NCBI taxonomy): Eukaryota > Metazoa > Chordata > Actinopteri > Salmoniformes > Salmonidae > Oncorhynchus > Oncorhynchus tshawytscha. The sequence continues at coordinate 64,520,232 of NC_056438.1, forward strand.
AAAATAAAATAAAAAAGCAAAGTTGAGAAAGAACTGGAAAGATGCGCACCCTCCTCAGCGCCGAACATATTATGCTTTTTATCTGTGCAACTAGAGGTGGAAAAATTCAAGATCACCTTTACTCCACACACACAAATTTGGCAAATATCCCCATTTCTCTATCCTCCTGATTCCTGCTTACAAGCAAAAACTCAAACAGGAAGTACCAGTGATGTGCTCAATAAGGAACTGGTTTGATGAAGTGCATGCTAAGCTACAGCACTGTTTCGTTAGCAAAGACTGTAATTTGTTCCGGGATTAATCCGATTGCATTGAGGAGTTTATCACGTCAGTCACCAGCTTCATTAATAAGTGCGTCAACGACATCATCCCCTCAGACCGTACATACATATCCCATGGATTACAAGAAACATCCACACTGAACTAATGGCTAGAGCTGCCGCGTTCAAAGAGCGAGACACTAATCCGGGTGCTAATAAGAAATCCTGCTATGCCCTCTAATGAACAATCAAACAAGCAAAACATCAATACAGAACTAAAATCAGCCCAGTGATACAAGCCTACCAGACGAGCTAAATGCCTTATATGCTCGCTTTGAGGCAAGCAACACTGAATCATGCATGAGAGCACTAGCTGTTCCAGATGACTGTGTGATCAAGCTCTCCATACCTGATGTGAGGAAGACCTATAAACAGGTTGACATTTACAAGGACAGAAGGATTATCAGGAATTGTACTCAGAGAATGTGCTGACCAGCTGGCATGTGTCTTCACTGACATTTTTAACCTCTCCCTGATCCACTCTGTAATGCCTACATGTTTCAAGCAGACCACCATAGTCCCTGTGTCTAAGAACGCCAAGGTAACCTGTCTAAATGACTATCGCCCCGTAGCATTCACATCTGTAGCCATGACATGCTTTGAAAGGCTGGCCATGGTTCACATCAACACCATCATCCCAGACAACCTGGACCTACTCCAATTCGCATGCTGCCCCAACAGATCCACAGATGACTCAATATCTATTGCACTCCATGCTCCCCATTCCCACCTAGACAAGAGAAACACCTATGTTAGGATGCTGTTCATTGACTACAGCACACCATAGTGCCCTCCAAGCTCATTACTAAGCTAAGGACCCTGGGAACCTGGGACTGAACGCCTCCCTCTGCAACTGGGTCCTGGACTTCCTGACGGGCCGTCCCCAGGTGATGAGGGTAGGCAATAACACATCTGCCACGCTGACCCTCAACACAGGGGCCCCTCAGCAGTGCGTGTTAAGTTCCCTTCAGGACTGTTCAACCTTGAATGCGTCGCCGAACACCATCATTAAGTTTACTGACGTCACAACAGGGGTTGGACTTATAACAGATGATGATGAGACCGCCTATAGGGAAGAGGTCAGAGACCTGGCAGTGTGGTGCCTGGACAACAACCTCAACATCAGCAAGACAAAGGAGCTGATCTTGGACTATGGGAAACGGAGGGCTGAGCACTCACCCATTCATGTCGACAGGGCTGTAGTGGAGAGGGTCGAGAGCTTCAAGTTCCTCGGTGTCCACGTCACTAAGGATCTACCATGGTCCAGACACAGAAACACAGTCATGAAGAGGGCACGGCAATGCCTCTTCCTCCTCAGGTGGCTGAACAGATTTGCAACTGAACATCAGATCCTCAAAGTTCTACAGCTGCAGAATTGAGAGCATCTTGACTGGCTGCATCACCACTGGGTATTGCAACTGTTTTTCATCCGACGGCAAGGCACTACAGGGGGTAGTGAGCACTGCCCAGTACATCACTGGGGCCAGGCTCCCTGTCATCCAGGACCTCTATACCAGGCAGTGTCAGAGGAGAAGGCCCTAAAAATTGTCAGACTCCAGCCACCTAAGTCATAGACTGTTCTTTCTGCTACCGCATGGCAAGAGGTACTGATGCACTAAGTCTGGAACACACAGGACCCTGAACAGCTTCTACCCCCAAGCCGTTACAGCCTTATTCTAAAATTGATTAAATTGTTTTTTACCCTCATCAATCTACACACAATACCCCATAATGACAAAGCAAAATGTATAAATAAATAAGTAACTGAAATATCACATTTACATAAGTATTCACACCCTTTACTCAGTACTTTGTTGAATAACCTTTGGCAGCAATTACAGGCTCGAGTCTTCTTGGGTGTGACGCTACAAGCTTGACACACCTGTATTTGTGGAGTTTCTCCCAATCTTCTCTGCAGATCCTCTCAATCTCTGTCAGATTGGATAGGGAGCGTTGCTGCACAGCTATTTTCAGGTCTCTCCAGTGATTTAGATCGGGTTCAAGTCCGGACACTGGCTGGGCCACTCAAGGACATTCAGAGACTTGTCCCGAAGCCAATCCTGCGTTGTCTTGGCTGTGTGCTTAGGGTCATTGTCCTCTTGGAAGGTGAACCTTCGCCCCTGGCTGAGGTCCTGAGTGCTCTGGAGCCGGTTTTAATCAATGATCTCACAGTACTTTGCTCCTTTCATCTTTGCCTTGAACCTGACTAGTCTCCCAATCCCCTGAAAAACATCCCAACAGCATGATGCTTCCACCACCATGCTTCACCGTAGGGATGGTTCCAGGTTTCCTCCAGATGTAACGCTTGGCATTCAGGCCAAAGAGTTCAATCTTGGTTTCATCAGACCAGAGAATCTTGTTTCTCATGGTCTGAGAGTTTAGGTGCTTTTTGGCAAACTCCAAGTGGACTGTCATGTGCCTTTTACTGAGGATTGGCTTCTGTCTGGCCACTCTACCATAAAGGCCTGATTGGTGGAGTGCTGCGGATAGGGTTGTCCTTCTGGAAGGTTCTTCCAATTTCCACAGAGTAACTATAGAGCTCTGTCAGAGTGACCATTGGCTTCTTGGTCACCTCCCTGACCAAGGCCCTTCTCCGATTGCTCAGATTGGCCAGGCAGCCAGCTCTACGAAGAGTCTTGGTGGTTCCAAACCTCTTCCGTTACGGAATGATGGAGGCCACTGTGTTCTTGTGGACCTTCAATGCTGCAGAAATGTTTTTGTACCTTTCTGCAGATCTGTGCCTCGACACAATCCTGTCTCGGAGCTCCACGGACAATCCCTTCAACCTCATGGCTTGGTTTTTCCTCTGACATGGACTGTCAACTGTGGGACCTTATATAGACAGGTGTGTGCCTGTCACGCCCTGACCATTGGAGTGCCTTTTTATTCTCTATTTTGGTTAGGTCGGGGTGTGACTAGGGTGGGTAATCTAGGTTGTTTTATTTCTATGTTGGCCTGGTATGGTTCCCAATCAGAGGCAGCTGTTTAGCGTTGTCTCTGATTGGGGATCATATTTAGGCAGCCGTTTCCCCACTGGGTTTTTGTGGGATCTTGTTTATGTGTAGTTGCCTGTGAGCACTCCATAGCTTCATGTAATCGTTTGCTTTTTATTGTTTTGTGCGTTTCACGTCAGTAAATATGTGGAACCCATATTACGCTGCACTTTGGGCCGAATGTTCTTACGACGATCGTGACAGTGCCTTTCCAAATCATGTTCAATCAATTGAATTTACCACAGGTGGACTCCAATCACGTTGTAGATACATCTTAAGGATGATCAATGGAGACAGGATACACATGAGCTCAATTTCAAGTCTCATAGCAAAAAATGGTCTTATGTAAATAAGGTATTTCTGTTTTTTTTTAAATAAATTCACAGAAGTTTCAAAAAACCTGTTTTTGCTTCACCATTATGGAGTTATTGTGTGTAGATTGATGTTATTAGATTGATGTTATTGTGTGTAGGATGTTTATTTATTTAATCAATTTTAGAATAAGGCTGTAATGTAACAAAATGTGTAAAAAGTCAAAGGGTCTGAATACTTTCCGAATGCACTGTAGTTATCGTGAACAATAAAAAACAGTTATTGAATTGTAACTTGTGCACTTATTAGTTCATTTTACATCACCAATGTTTCCATCAAACCGTTTCATGTGAATTTTTGAAATTTGTTCATTTGACATGGTGGGATCTTTTTGTGTCGGTAAAATTAATTATTTGAGAAACGACGGTGGAAACGCAAATATTGATATAATAACCATCATATTGAAATAAACTTGGAGTCACGTGATATGTTGTGTGGTGATGAGTTTGATGGTTCTTTCCAATAAATATTGAGGATCTTATTCTGGTGATATGATGATCGATGCTTGGCTGCTGTTTGACAAATAGAAATAATATCGCTCTTATCCATAATCATTTCATAATGTAGTTAGCCTATCTTTACTGTATATGCAAGATGTTGGCTAGGCTAGAGCGCATGTGTCAAGATCAGAGTGGGCACATTTGCTATATAATGCAAAATATTTTGGGACAACACCATCAGTAGAGTTGAAAATGTGATGGAAACCCATTTCACTTGTATTTTTCATTTGGTACATGGGAATTTAACGTCAACTTTTTAAAAATGTGCACAACGTTATCACGCACAACCCTTTCCCCTCAAATAGTAATTTTGATGGAAACCCATCTCTGATGGGAAAATTCAAATTGCAAATTGGATGGAAGCCTAGCTATTGATTATTTGTTTTATGTTTCCCCCATGTTAAACTTTTTGCATAATTTAGGTGCTTTTTCACAGGCAGTTCTGACTGATAACCTGTCTCCATAGCTGAGAGAAGTCGAGGAGGAGTATCACTTCGTCCCCAATAATACTACTAATATTTCTAACTGTACCGGTGAGAAAGAGAAGGGCAGACTTATCCATTGTCGCTGAACTGTGTTCAGACAATTTTACAGTGACATTATGTTATCAGCCACTAGTCACATGTTCAATAAGGTATTCTGCTAATATAATCACAATAATTACAATGAAGTGCTTTGAAAGGCTGGTAATTAACACCATTATCCCAGAAACCCTAGACCATCTCCAATTTGCGTACCGCCAAAACAAATCCACAGATAATGCAATCTCTATTGCACTCCACACTGCCCTTTCCCACCTGGACAAAAGTAACACCTACGTGAGAATGCTATTCATTGACTACAGCTTAGCGTTCAACACCATAGTGCCCTCAAAGCTCATCACTAAGCAAAGGACCATGGAACTAAACACCTCCCTCTGCAACTGGATCCTGGACTTCCTGACGGGCTGCCCCCAGGTGGTAAGGATAGGTAACAACACATCCACCACGCTAATCCTCAACACAGGGGTACCAAGGGCTGCATGCTCAGCCCCCTCCTGTACTCCCTGTTCACTCACGACTGCATGGTCAGGCACGACTCCAACACCATCATGAAGTTTGCAGACGACACAACAATGGTAGTCCTGATCACCGACAACGACGAGACAGCCTATAGGGAGGTGGTCAGAGACCTGGCCGGATAGTGCCAGAATAACAACCTCTCCCTCAACGTAATCAAGACAAAGGAGATGATTGTGGACTACAGGAAAAGAAGGACCAAGCACACCCCTATTCTCATTGGTGGGGCTGTAGTGGAGCAGGTTGAGAGCTTCAAGTTCCTTGGTGTCCACATCACCAACAAATTAGAATGGTCCAAATACACCAAGACAGTAGTGAAGAGGGCACAACAAAGCCTATTCCTCCTCAGGAAACTAAAAAGATTTGGCATGGGTCCTCAGATCCTCAAAAGGTTCTACAGCTACACCATCAAGAGCATCCTGACTGGTTGCATCACTGCCTGGTATGGTAACTGCTCGGCCTTTGACCACAAGGCACTACAGAGGGTAGTTTGCACAGCCCAGTACATCACTGGGGCTAAGCTGCCTGCTATCCAGGACCTCTACACTAGGCGGTGTCAGAGGAAGACCCTAAAAATTGTCAAAGACCCCAGTCACCCTAGTCATAGACTGTTCTCTCTGCTACCGCACGGCAAGCGGTACCGGAGCGCCAAATCTAGGTCCAAAAGGCTTCTTAACAGCTTCTACCCCCAAGCCATAAGACTCATGAACAGCTAATCAAAGGGCTAACCTGACGCCCTCTTTCAAGCTGCTACTCATCTCCATGTATTATTTACTCTCTGTTTATTATCTATGCATGGTCACTTTAACTTTACCTACATGTACATATTACCGCATTTACCTTGACTAACTGGTGCCCCTGCACACTGACTCTGTACCGGTACCCCCCGTATATAACCTCGCTATTGTTATTTTACTGCTCCTATTGAATTATTTGTTACTTTTATTTTCAATTTTTTTACTTATACATTTTTTACTTAACATGTTTTTCTTCTTAACTTCTTAAAGCAATTGTTGGTTAAGGGTTTGTAAGTAAACATTTCACTGTAAGGTAAAATGTTGTATTCAGCGCCTGTGACAAATAACATTTTATTTGACTAGGTATCCCCTTTCACATACAATATACAATATACAATGACATATAATTAGAGACACACATAATCTAGGTTTATTTATTTTTGAATTAAACACAGGAACAATCTTAACCGTTTGAGGCACTTTGGACTGGAGTATCATAATGCTAAAGGCAGAATTATGTATCTACTATGAAAACAATGCAGAAAACTACTTGATTCAAGACAGATTCCTAAATATAGGAAAATATGGAGTCAACTTTATGAGGATAGATTTTTGACTATGTACATTGTGTTGTATATGTCATATGTGTAAAAATGTAGCATGCATTATATGCCCCACAAAAACATCAGAAATGATCAGAAATTGGTTTACGGTAAGTTTTCAATACAACAACTTACCTTTTTCTTCTTAAACTAATTTATTCCGACAATGCCTAAAGTGACAAAGCTTTAAGAAGTGGAGTGAATTCAAATATGACTTTATGGAGAACAGTGTAGCTCAAATCTTTGCTGCTGATGGAACACCATTTGTTCCATGACATGTCACATCTCTTCTTTCAACAAAACCTATACTAACTTCATCCAAAATGTCTTAAACAAATAAATTATTCATGCATCATTTCTCTAAATGTCATAATACAACTCAAAATGAGTTAAAAAGTTACAAGTGCAAACTGAACAGTTCTGAATTTCTCAACAACAAAAACATCTTCACATTTGGTTGACTGTCCATTTTTCAAACATCATGATTCAAGCATAGTACCATTAAACAGTGCTTACCACTGCATTGCTTTTAACTAGGCTAACGAGGCCACAATTGTTATAGTTAAAACCCTTATAAATATCTTTTTTCAAATTGATCCAGTTCAATAGCTAGGGTAAAATTATATTGCCAGCATGGTTTATTTTATATCTCCCTATAAATCGCAAAAATTATAAAAGTTTGACTAAGCAACATATGCATATATTAATTATGTTCATGCTATGGCATTTAAAGCACACAATAACATACTAATAATAGGATCCGTACTACTGTATTTGTTTGTTTGTTTGTTTGTTTGTTTGTTTGTTTGTTTGTTTGTTTGTTTGTTTAAAACAAATGTGTTTACTATTGTTGGTCACAATGTGCCTATTTTGTGTGCTCCTGATCCGACATGTCACACTGGGGCGGCAGCGTAGCCTAGTGGTTAGAGTGTTGGACTAGTAACCAAAAGGTAGCAAGTTCAAATCCCCAAGCTGACAAGGTACAAATCTGTCTTTCTGCCCCTGAACAGGCAGTTAACCCACTGTTCCTAGGCTGTCATTGAAAATAAGAATTTGTTCGTAACTGACTTGCCTAGTTAAATAAATGTAACAAAAGTTAAATATATACTGTAGAAAGATGTTGACTATGATTGTGTGTTTGCTCAACAAACACGTTGTTGAGCAAACTCACAACAAAACTGTTGTGTGTGTGTGAAAATGTTGTTTAGCAAACTCACAATCCTATTGCAGCTGGTTGCCTTACTGAATGAAATTGCACTTTTTACAGTGTATTCGGGCAGTGCAATCAATTCATGCACCAAAGCCTTTAATATCTTTAATATCTCTCACATCTTCCAGTATCCACAGAATATGGTCCTGGAAATTGAAAAATGGCTTTTCAGTATGATTACAGTACCACGTGAAGTTAATCATTCTTAAATCCACACAGAAGTCTTTCCGTTCTTTACAATGGTCGCAGATTTCTCTGTAGTGGCTGATTTCGGCCTGGCTCCTTGGTTCTCCTGGGCTGTGTTGACCCTGTTCTGCTCTGCCATGGTGCCCCCAGACACTGGACTACTTGTCCTGGAGGTGGGCTGGTTCTTGTTAGTGTTGTAGGTCTGGAAAGCCATGTCAAGCTGCTCTTGGGCCACCCGTAGGTGGCGGTGTAGGCTGGCCAGGTCTGAGGGGATGTTCTCGTCTGGACTGGTGCACTCTTGGTGATGTTCCAGGGCATTGTTGGCCATGTTCTTCTCATGGTGGGTGATAAGACTGTTGGGGATGATCCTGTTGGGCTTGTCTGACTTCATGACCAGGTTGTACATGGGGGGAGAGGTGGGGATGTTACGGGAGTACGGGTAGCTGTACGATGTCCGTCGCCCCCCCTGGTTCCTCCTCTTGCGGAGAGTGTCCCGGAACTTTCCGATACCCAAGTGGAACATCTCGCAAACATTAAGGAGCAGGCAGAGGCAGCTGACCACGTACATGATGAGCAAGAATATGGTCTTCTCTGTGGGCCGAGAGATGAAGCAGTCTACCTTGTGGGGACAGGGCACCTTATTGCACACATAGAACGGATTAACATGGAAGCCATAGAGAAGATACTGGCCCACCAGGAAGCCAATCTCAAATACAGCCCGGGACAGAAGCTGCAGAACGTAGATCCTCATCAGGCCCTCTTGCATGATCCGCCGGCGGCCGTCATGTTTCTGCGGCTTGGCCGGCTCCAGCTTGACCTCCTGGACTTCCACCACGTCCTCCTGGTAGATCATGGGCTCTGCATCATCGTCCTCATTCTCCAGCACCTCCTCAAGCGGGTGGCTCTCCCTCCACCTGTGGGCCTGAATGGGCTTCTTCCGGCGGTGGAACTTCCGGCGCTCCACCTCGGAAGCGCGGGCTATCTTGTGTATGGCATAGCCCAGGTACATGACAGAGGGGGTGGAGATCATGATGATCTGGAAGACCCAGAAGCGAACATGCGAAAGCGGAGCGAAGGCATCATAGCACACGTTGTCACAGCCGGGCTGCTTGGTGTTGCAGGTAAACTTGGTCTGCTCGTCCGAGTAGATGGACTCGCCCCCCACGGCAGTCAGCACGATACGGAATATGATGAGTACTGTGAGCCACACTTTCCCCACAAAGGTGGAATGGTTGTGGATCTCTTCCAGAAGACGAGTTAGAAAGCTCCAGCTCATGGTGGTCATAGAGGCTTTTCAACTAGAATCTGGGAACACAGAATAAGTATAATTAGGCGTTTGGTTCATTAAAACTTTTGCTTTTCTTTTAAAGGCCCAGTGCAGTCAAAAATGTGATTTTCTGTGTTTTATACATGTTTTCACACTATGAAGTTGGAATAATACTGTTAAGTCAACAGACGGTCAATTAGATAACAAACCAATAAGAAAGAGGGTTCCAAAGCTCTCTGCCAATAACAACTAGTTTTTGGTTTCCCCCTCCCCACTCACTCCACTCTGACAGTCCTATCAAAATTCTGCTCGAGAAATTGCTCTTTGCAAATAAACTATTGTTGGTTCTTTTTAAGCATTTCAATTGTAAACAATCATAGTTAGGTAATTCATGGTTACCCAGAAATTATTTGATATTGAGATAATCCCAACATGAAGACAAAATAAATGTATTAAAATTATATATTTTCACACAACTTTTGCTATAATAAATAGTATATGATGCCAATGTTGCTTGGTAAGGCAAGCTGAGGCATTTAATGATCCTCAGCCCATCAGCAGTCAAGATAATCCAATTAAATTCACACTACAGTGTCAACCAAGGCGTTGGACATGCAAGACCTCAGAGGGACACAACACAACAGACTAATGTTAATTAAAAGCAACAACTATGAAGATAATCCCTGGGCCCCGTTTGAAATGAATCAAATGATTAATAGACTGTTCCCACAGACTGTTCCCATTAATAGACTGTTCCCACTTCCATGTGCAAAAAAACTATGTCCTAATTTGGCTTTCTTGTATGTCCTTTTTTATACACTATAATTATTAAACACACATAAAACTATTGGAGTCATTCTTTTTTAAATAATGTTAATGATCAATTCAATTTAGCTAAAAACACACAAATGTTTTTTGACATATCACACAAATTCCTACCAGTGTGACAATGATATAACTCATTTAAATTGTAATCCATTGCATAGGCTATACCTTAGACTAGTCAAACATATACATACATAGTGAGGGGTACCTAACTTACTGTAAAGATTACTTAAAAGCTTCTACTATTCTCATATTATTTAATGACGCAGCTTCTGATGGCTGAATGAAGGGATAACTAGATGAATTCTCCCCAGGTTAAAGGAGTGTACTGAGTGATGCAGCTGGGTGATATGAAGATAGGAGGCATATGGAGGAGGAGAGAGAGAACACATATGTGGAGGTGTCTCTGTGTGCTGGTCTCGGTATTCTGAGAGAGAATCCCTATAGGTTCCCTTGAACGTTGACCTGGGTCTCTCAGATCGGCTGTTGAATCTTAGTCTAGAGACGTCTGTCTACCTGTTAAATGTTTGTAATGTCTTAATGTAAATGTAATTTTTTGCAATCTCTTTTAAGTTCTATGGACCCCATGAAGACTAGCTGATGCCATGGCGTTAGTTAATGGGATCCTAATAAAAATTCAAATTCTAGAAGTCAAAAGTAAACCATCTATACCCCAGGATGTTGTCCCACTAGTGTTACTACTCCCCTCACACACAGAGCAGGCCGACTGCCCGCTTTGTGAGTTGATAGTATCATGACTGTATAGCAGTACTGTTTTCCCTGGCGTGGGACGTGCCATCTCCTCTGATCTCCCTTCGCTGCCATTTGAGTGAACACAGTGAACAGGAGAGGCTTGTTCATCTGTCTAGCTGCCACGAGGCCTGCCCTCCAGACCCAGTGCTGCTGTCTCACACTGAGGAGGGAGGGAGGATCAGCTAGCACCACATGGCCAGGCCACAGATGGCAGCTACTGTGGGTAACTCTTCATCTGCCCCAGGACCAGGGGTGTAAAAAATAGTTGCGTGAACCCTTATTTGAAACACTTACCTAGTGTAATAAGTTAGTAAACCGTATCCGTAAAATTACACTTCACTAATGTACGTCACTGCCTAGATCTTGAGGTAAGGCAGGTTTGTTTAACTGAAGCCCAATCGAGGATTATGACTTGGCTTTATTATGAATAGTGCCCCAATTAGGGCTTGCTTTAGAGGATGAACTGTATACAGCAATTCAGTGGTTTGTTGGTAGTTTGCAACATTATTTATTCAGTTTGGTATTTCATACAGTTGAACTTGAAAAGGGAATATGTTTTTTTGTAGCTTGTTAACACGACTCTTCCGCTGTGTGATATTGTACTGTTTTATTGTGGGGTCTCTAACACGTACTGTATATACCATGCTTAATGTCAGAAAGAGCAAGTTACCCATGCAAGAAAGCAATACACATGTTTTCATGCTCACAAGTCTGCTAACAGAGCCTTTGGGGAATAACAATATTTACTTTCTGTAAACATGTCTTAACAAAGTATTGGAAAAATCATGATTTGAGAATGCTGTATTAATGAACGCAATTACTATCTTTATGTGTTAGTTTTAATTGTAGGCATATCTTATGTCATTCCCTTTCCTAATATAAATTCATCTTGTAAATATCGATTTCAGTATCTGGATTTAGCTGAAGGAAAAAACAACAGAGTGATATGACCAAAAAGATGCACTGTTATTATGTAGGCTATCTTTCCATTTCTGTATTACAACATATGCTTTGGGCTTCCATAGGGCTGAGGTCAATAAGAATTGGAGGCAGTCAATTCAGAAAGTGATTTTCATGTATACATTTTTTTTTTGGGGGATCTTTGAAATACTGTAAATAGCTTCTACTCCTCAGTTTATTGAGAAGTCATTGAAAATAGATACATTTTTAGTTAAGTTTACTTCCTGAACTGACTGCCTTCAATTTGAATTGAACCCAGCCTTGTTCTCCCATTGAAGGCAATCGCACCTGAGGAGTGCAACTTGACTTGCCCTCAAGATCTTGACCTTGACCTTTGACCTGTGTCCTATTATGAATAACTAATGAAAAGTTGTAGTTTATCACTTTTATTCATCATTGAACATGATCTAAACCAATATTTTGAACACGTCAAATATATTCCAAATCGTACAAGTCTGCATAAGGTGAAAACAATAACAAGAACTATACCTCAATATCTTACAACTGTAGAACAAGCATTTACAAGTCTGGTGTAAACAAGTTGCAGTAGCACATGTTGCTGTAATTGCGTGGAATTTCTTCTCTGGATTTAATCTCTATCCCCATTATTGCACAGGTTGCATCACCATCTGTCTCTCCAACTGAGAACCACCAATATTAGAAATGTACAAAGGTTGTAGCTGCCTGAGAGAATATACATGATAAAGAATTGCAAACAACTTGGTATCAGATGCAGGGGCACAACCTTGGTTTTAGAAGTGGGGGGGAGACATATTATTATTATTTGTAAAAAAAAATATCCGGTCAGATAAACTCTCCAACAGCCTATCCGACCGCACGGAGGCATCCGCATGGTCCTAAAGCACACCGTTGCCAGCTTTTGTATCACATTCCAATGATAAAACTGGGAGGGACAGGTGTCACCCCATCCACACTGAAAGTTGTGCCCCTGGTCAGAGGTGTATGTCAAGTTGAACAACTTTTTTTTTTTTTTTTTTGCTGCAAAATACGTTTTACACAGCAGGACTAAAGCAAGTTACTGCACTGTCGGAACTAGAAGCACAAGCATTTCGCTACACTCGCATTAACATCTGCTAACCATGTGTATGTGACAAATCAAATTTGATTTGATTTTTGATTTGATTTAAAGGATGCAGATGTTTGAGATTAAATTGTTGTCAGAGCGAGGAGGCATATTGGGCTTTAAAGTGATGAGCATAGTGATGGCGGAAAGGATTGATACATTTACGTATAGGTATATTTTTGACGATATATCTTTTTTGACAATATCGCAATATGATTTTTGTGCTAGTTGGCTGTACCAAAACTCCAGTATTTTTCCTTCATTTACGTTTTAGTCATTTAGCAGATGCTCTTATCCAGAGCGACTTACAGGATCAATTAGGGTTAAGTGCCTTGCTCAAGGGCACATCGTCAGACTTTTTCGTCAAGTTGGCTCAGGATTTGAACCAGTGACCTTTCAGTTACTGGCCCAAAGCTCTTAATTAATCATTAGGCTACCTGTTGCCCTTTATAGATTGAGGACAATCTTATTTTTAAACAGGGAGCCAATTTGTTTTCAGCACTTTTATTTCCCTGACTGATCAAAACTTGTTCTCATGGCTGTCTCTTGTCCCTCTGCAGAAGACACATGGTGAGCAATATGTTTGAAACATCGAATCGCAATAAAATCACAGCATCGAATTGCAATACATATAGAATCGTGAGAATCGCAATACACATCGTATCGGCACCTACGTATCGTGATAATATTGCATGGTGAGGTCCCTGGCAATTTCCAGCCCTAGTTGAGCATATGGAACAAAAACCCTTTGAGTATTTCTAATAGACACTTATCTCAATGTTATTTCTAAGCTATACTTTTACCCTGTGCATTTAAAACGGTGGTACACCTGGCATAACAGTTTCATTTTACATTCTACTTTTGCATTTTGCATTTTTACCCAGACACAGTTCTTGGAATTTCATATTGCATTTTCAGTCTATAAAAAATAACTATCATTCAAATTCAATCATTAACAATCAGAGACAAGTTCTTTATGGGTTGAAGTCAGCTTTCTATTTCCCAAATACAACACCTACAGTATGACAGTGGAAAATATGGTAACTCGGCAGATATAGGCATCCTAGGGTTTGGAGAAAATTTTGACGGAGAACTGAGAAAACCCACCTGGAGAAGAAGTTGCACCGCACGCTCTGTTCAAACATAACTTTGTCCACATTTCCACGGCCATCTCTAGAGCTCCCGTGCATAGTCTCCACAACAGCAATGGCATGGAGGGTCCATCCTGATCCTGATCCTGATCCTGATCCTGATCCTGATCTGATGCCGTGACCCCCACTAGCTAACAACAACATTAGCTTCCCCACATAGTAAAAACAACAAACATCTTATAATAAGACTATATGTTATTACAGCATTTTCTGTCTATCCTCTCTCTTTTCTGTTTATCCACTGAGTGAGGACGGAACTGAACTCTTTCTCCTGTGAATGCCTCACATTCTGACTCGTGTCTGGTTTCTATTACGCCAGCCTTCTGCCCAAGAAGGAAGTATAAAAAAGAGAAGAAAAAAATCTCTCCCTCCCTCCCCTGGCAAGTGACCCTCATCAGAAGGGTCAAACTTAAGGACATCTGACTGCAGTTTGAAATGAACACCCACCCAGCTGAGGGAGGCTTGTTAGTGGCAATACCCCCACCCTTTTCTTACCCACCCACCCCCTATAGCTCAACACTGCTCAATACCCAGCCACTATAGCTCAATTCTGCCCAACACCTACCCACTATGGCTAAATACTGCTCAATACCTAGTCCCTATAGCTCAATACTGCTCAACACCTACCCACTATAGCTAAACACTGCTCAATACCTAGCCCCTATAGCTCAACACTGCTCAACACCAACCCCCTATAGCTCAACACTGCTCAACACCCACCCCCTATACCTCAACACTCAGTAAGTAACACACATGACAGCTCTCCATCTCTCTGCCACTTCTCTGATCTCAGCAACACATGGTTATCTCCACACAACTGCCTCTCCTCACCTCCCCATACCTAGGCTACCTGTACAGCTATAGTTCTGTATGTGATAGCTTGCCTTGAAAATGCACAATGTGTAAAGTAGCCGCATCTTCACAGTAGTTGGCATATGGCTAGTCATGCGTGTGAGTGCTCTCACTCTCTCTCTCATTCACACACACACACGGAACAACTGTACTTCTACTTATATGTCATAATTATAACAGGTGTCCTCAATTGTAACAATCAACAATGGAGAAAGAGAGAGAGTGAGAGGGAGAGCCTGCTGGGATATCCACTCTCCAAAGTGCCACCCAGAGATAAAAACCACATTGCCTTACACCAGATTTGTTTGAATGTATCCAACAGGTACGCTCAGTCATATCAGATGTCCAAATATTTAGACGTTCCATCCAGGCGGATGGCCAAAGATGGGACTGGTGGACAGGTCCCACTCTGCCCTACACTCTGCGTCTTTTCCGACATGGTGTTTACACTCAAGGCTTTTTGTCAGGCCGTAGAACTGGAACGCAATAGCACACAATGTTAAATAGTGCATGTGCCAGCTTTTTTCACATGACTAAAATAGCATCTATGTGTACAGTGGAAGCAAACCATGCCTTATTCATATTGTATTGTTCTCTGCCCATATTCTATATCCCTACTTCATAACTATTCAACCTGGACTCTGGGGTAGACCTAATATAGTTAACCTAAATCTGTCTCCCTCCATTTATCATGATATGTCACACTTTGTATGGTATGTATACATTTTTGGGCTCAAGTAACCTTCTGTCTCATGTAAACATACCAAATGCAACATATCATACTTTTGAGAATAATTTGATTGTCACAGATTTACGTTTACTATGTTACGTCCAGTGTTTAAGGTCAGGCTGAAATATTTGTTTCCAAGGAGAAATCATAGTTCATATACATAAGTTGTAATTGGAAAAATCATTCCCCAATGTGCTAGCTATTGTACTGTATGCTATTTAATACTGTAAGTGACCTTGAGCTAAACTCAAATTCCTTTGGTGCACAACAGTATAAAGAAAACAGTATCTGGCTAATGTTAAAATAAATGTATCTGGCCAGTGTTACAATGAACATATAGCTGTGTTGTGTAGTGACTTACAGTCTTCCTCCAAAAGATACCTCAATGACGCCAATAATCATAATTAAATTAAGTATATCTGGATACAAAGCAGATGCAAGCCTTATCCATCTCTGTTGTTAGTATACTGGGGTGTGTGGGTAACAGATTTGTCATTTGTATCAACTGTAATTTGATGTTTCACATCAATGTTTTATTTCTGCTCAGACATCACTGGAAACCTCGGACGCAGGATTAGGGTTACTGGTCATATTTTTCATCTGGGGACAAGTATTTCAGAAAAAAATTAATTATTTAACAGTTCTTAAATACAAACGTTGGCTATTTTTGAACTTCCTGTTGAAAAGCAATATCCCATGTATAAATACAGTAATGTACACACACTTAAGGGGAACAACATATGTTTACACAACTGCAAACTTCAAGGAGAAGGCTATTCAAGGGGTTGATCTGGTGTGATGGCATTGGCCTCCCCCCTGGCTTGCAGGAACAGTAGAAGACAAAAGAGGCCCACTTGAAATATACTTTTTTTTAAATTCAAGCATGAGAGTATGATATGGGAGTCCAGTGAAAAGTGATCCAACTTAAGAGAGAGTGGAGAGCTGGGTGAGAGTGTGGAGAGCTTTGTGAGAGTGTGGAGAGCTTTGTGAGAGTGTGGAGAGCTGGGTGAGAGTGTGGAGAGCTTTGTGAGAGTGTGGAGAGCTGAGTGAAAGTGTGGAGAGCTGAGTGAAAGTGTGGAGAGCTGGGTGAGAGAGTAGAGAGCTGGGTGAGAGTGTGGAGAGCTTTGTGAGAGTGTGGAGAGCTGAGTGAAAGTGTGGAGAGCTGAGTGAAAGTGTGGAGAGCTGGGTGAGAGTGCGGAGAGCTTTGTGAGAGTGTGGAGAGCTTTGTGAGAGTGTGGAGAGCTTTGTGAGAGTGTGGAGAGCTGGGTGAGAGTGTGGAGAGCTGGGTGAGAGTGTGGAGATCTGGTTGAGAATGTGGAGAGCTGAGTGAAAGTGTGGAGAGCTGGGTGAGAGAGTGGAGAGCTGGGTGAGAGAGTGGAGAGCTGGGTGAGAGTGTGGAGAGCTGGTGAAAGTGTGGAGAGCTGGGTGAGAGAGTAGAGAGCTGGGTGAGAGTGTGGAGATCTGGTTGAGAATGTGGAGAGCTTTGTGAGAGTGTGGAGAGCTGAGTGAAAGTGTGGAGAGCTGGGTGAGAGTGTGGAGAGCTGGGTGAGAGTGTGGAGAGCTTTGTGAGAGTGTGGAGAGCTGAGTGAAAGTGTGGAGAGCTGGGTGAGAGAGTAGAGAGCTGGGTGAGAGTGTGGAGAGCTGGGTGAGAGTGTGGAGAGCTTTGTGAGAGTGTGGAGAGCTGAGTGAAAGTGTGGAGAGCTGAGTGAGAGAGTAGAGAGCTGGGTGAGAGAGTAGAGAGCTGGGTGAGAGAGTAGAGAGCTGGGTGAGAGTGTGGAGAGCTTTGTGAAAGTGTGGAGAGCTGAGTGAAAGTGTGGAGAGCTGGGTGAGAGTGTGGAGAGCTGGGTGAGCGAGTAGAGAGCTGGGTGAGAGTGTGGAGAGCTGGGTGAGAGTGTGGAGAGCTGGGTGAGAGAGTAGAGAGCTGGGTGAGAGTGTGGAGATCTGGTTGAGAATGTGGAGAGCTGGGTGAGGGAGTGGTGAGCGGGGTGAGAGTGTGGAGATCTGGTTGAGAATGTGGAGAGCTGGATGAGGGAGTGGTGAGCTGGGTGAGAGTGCTCAAGAAGAGAATCTTGGTCATTTTAGTGGTTGAGACATGAGGCTGTGTGAGTGAGTGGACAGAGTGGGGTGCTGGCTCTGAAACCAAGCCAGCTGGGCCTGAAGGACCCATCCTCCAGAGGCCTTGCTTCAAAACATCCCCTCCTCCACACATCCCTCCCTCCCCCAATCTGACTGAGGAGATCTAGAGGAGAAAAGGGGATGCTGCTGGAATGACTGGAGCATTAGGAGTTCATCTAGCCAGCCATGTGCTGTGCTGTCCCTGGGGGAAGCAACACAGTCAGGCCATCACGTGGCTTCTTCTCCAAGTCGGATCACATGCACAGCTCCAAAATCTTGCTGCCATCCTAAAGACACAGATGGTCCAGTAACTAGCCTATTTATATACATGTTCTGGTTATTATAAGTTAGTCATTATATATTAAGTGGTGCTCACTCAGTTAATAACTAAGACAGTGTATGAAACTTTCTGTTCAAGCTCAGCATTTAATGTAATCTCCAATTGAAAAAATGCCACTCAATTTAACCTCTACTGTGTCCCTAAACCGGGACGGTTGTTGCTCAATATGCAATAACGTGACTAGAAAACGTTGAATACAACAGCCAAATTTCCGAGACATGTCTTATATGGGCAGAAAGCTTAAATTATTGTTCATTTATCTGCAGTGTCCAATTTACAGTAGCTATTACAGAAATAAAATACAATGCTATTGTTTGAGTATAGTGCACAACAACGAAACACTTTTATTACGGCACTTGGTTTGATACATTCACCTCTGAAGATAAATGAATGTACTTACGTTCAGTAATCTTGCTCTGATTTGTCATCCTGAGGGTCCCAGAGATAAAATGTAGCATAGATTAAATGTAGCATAGATTTATATTTAAATGTAGGATCTGGGTTCCACAGTTTGACCCCACTACTGTCTCTGACTCCTCCCTCCCGCCCATCTAGATGTGTGAAAATTAGTGTATTTTCTGTAGGGAAGCTAATGATCCATCATATATGACATTCCTGGGAGTGTGTAAACTTAATTTTTGTATTATTATAGTATTTTTGTATGTTCTGTATAGTTATGTACTTGAAAATGTATAAATTGACCAATTCGGCACGTTTGCGCAAACTCCTGGCAGACTTGTTGTGTAGGGATGCAATTCTTCCCTGGATCAGTCTGAAACGTTGCACACACTGCTGCCATCTTGTGGACAAAATCTAAATTACACCTAGGATCCTACCTTAATGTATGACCTTTCTCTTGCATTTCAAAGATAATGGAACAATTTTGTTTGAAAACACATGTTTTTTTGTTTGTATTATCTCTTACTAGATCTAATGTGTTATTCTCCTACATTCTTTTCACATTTCCACTAACGTCAAAGTGTTTCCTTTCAAATGGTATCAAGAATGTGCTTCAGGTTCTGAGTGAAAAAAAAGGGTCAGATCTTTAAGAGGTTTTAAGGGTGTGATGGTAAACTGACATAAAATGTAAGTTTGTGTTGGCTATCCCATCCAAGAATTGTATCTCCTCAAAATAAAAGTACAAAATGATTTGTTGAGTTGACAAACAGATTAATTTTAGTGTGTCATCTTTTGCTGCACAAAATGGTGCATCCTGTTCAAACAACCCTTTACACAAGCATTTGATAAGCGCACAATTATACAATGTCAATCAGTTATCACCTTCAAGAGGTCATTGAGAGTTATGTTGTCTGTCTGCAGTGGAATTTAAATGATACAACAACAAGGACAACAAGAAGTGAACATCTCGACAGCTTTCCTCTCCTCAGCCCTTTGCCAATGTCACCCAGACACAGAGAGTTTTTTCTCTCTGCAGAACTAAGTTAATGGGAGCCGACTGGGGGCCACAGAGGTCTGTGTTTATGTAACAGATCAAGCACAGCCATGTGACTTGGATGGGGCCCCCAGAGAAAAGAGTGACACAAGACACCAGAGAAAAGCATAGCAACTCTATTGGTGCTTGCCCCCCCCCTTCTCCTTTCCCCACACCATCCAACTGCTCTTCCCAGGCAGCACAGAGCAGAGTGGAGTATATCCTATAGGCTTCCTGAGAGTGGTGGCAGTCCTCTCTCATTTGTTCACTTTTCTTTCCGTTTTTTATTCAAGCCTATTCTATCCTACCCCCTGGCTCTGTGCGTCCCATGCCAGTTTGATGGAGGCTCCAGTCCACTGAAGCGACTGGGGATGAAGAGCCTAGAGGTGAATGCCAACATTATCCCAGAAAAACTTCCTTCAGCTGAGCTTGGATGTCTACTCTTAGTCAACAAGGCATTGCAATATAGTTGTGTAGGACGTGGTAACATATTGCGCAAGATCCCTGACATTTTGCTGTACATTTATATAATAGAATAATGTACATCTGATGTAGAACATAAATAGCCTGTAAACTTTGACTTCCCCAAACAACTTGAGAATGAATTGGAATGGTTGAAGTACTCTTCCTCCAATGAAACCCTTGCTTATCATTACGTAAGAACTATGCATACGCTGTAACTCCATACAATTTCTTAGAACAAACACGGACAAAGAGGACATTTCTACAACTACAGCCAAAAAGGATGTTCCAATAGAACATTGGGCCTGCTAAATATCTAACTGGAGGTTTTGGTTGTATTGTGTTCAGATAGTATAAACACACTAAGAATGAAGTCTTCTCTATGCAGACATTCTGTACTAATGTATATTGAGACAGAACCTCTCGCCTGAAGACTGGCATTGCCTGTAGGGTTGACATGATGAGCAGACATCCATGTCCCATTAATGTTTATGCAAATGGAAAGAAATAGTGGAAAAGCATATGCTGCTGTGTCTATTCTGGGGTCAGTAGGAAGTGATGTATCAGTGCTCTGTCTTTCAGGCAGATGTTGCACTTGTAGTGAGTGAGATGTAAGCCTAAGGACTGTCTTAAATTCAGTTTCTGCAGATTAAAAGTGATTTGTTTGTTCATTTAATGGATGATCCCAAAAATGTAATTCGTATTACCTGAGCTACACCAATCCTATTTTCTGCACGTTTGGTAGGTAGTATCTAGAAAGCATGTATTACCTCACCCACATACAGTCAGGTCCATAAATATTTGGAGTTATTATCATTATTTCTCTGTACGCCACCACAATGGATTTGAAAGGAAACAATCAAGATGAGCAATTTGAGGATACTTACATCCAAATTGGGTGAATAGTGTAGTAATTACAGCACTTTTATGAGCTCGAAAGTAATTGTACAAAC
Organism: Oncorhynchus tshawytscha; assembly: GCF_018296145.1. Taxonomy (NCBI): domain Eukaryota; kingdom Metazoa; phylum Chordata; class Actinopteri; order Salmoniformes; family Salmonidae; genus Oncorhynchus; species Oncorhynchus tshawytscha. Next base: position 64,541,134 of record NC_056438.1, read on the forward strand.
TTATATATTAATACATTCAATTGGGAGTTTTTATACTTGGTTGCAAATCCTTTGCAGTCAATGACTGCCTGAAGTCTGGAACCCATAGACATCAACTGCTGGGTTTCTTCCCTGGTGATGCTCTGCCAGGCCTTCACTGCAGCTGTCTTCAGGTCCTGCTTGTTCTTGGGGCGTTTTGCTTTCAGTTTTACCTTCAGCAAGTGAAATGCATGCTCAATTGGATTCAGGTCAGGTGATTGACTTGGTCATTGCAGAACATTCCACTTCTTTGCCTTAAAAAAGTATTGGGTTGCTTTCGCAGTGTGCTTTGGGTCGTTGTCCATCTGCACTGTGAAGTGCCATCCAATGAGTTTTGAAGCATTTGGTTGAATCTGAGCAGAGAATATAACCCTAAACACTTCAGAATTCATCCTGCTGCTTTTGTTAGCAGTCACATCATCATCAAATACAAGAGAACCAGTTCCATTGACAGCCACACATGCCCACGCCATAACTCTACCTCCACCATGCTTCACATATGAGGTGGTAAGCTTCAGATCGCGAGCAGTTCCTTCCCTTCCCATACTATTCTCTTCCCATTATTCTGGTACAAGTTGATATTTGTCTCATCTGTCCATAGGATGTTGTTCCAGAACTGTACAGGATTTTTTAGATGTTGTTTGGCAAACTATAATCTGGTCTTCCTGTTTGAGGCTTACCAATGGTTTACATCTTGTGGTAAACCGTCTGTATTTACTCTGATGAAGTCTTCTCTTGAATGTTGACTTTGACACAGATAGGCCTACCTCCTGGAGGGCGTTCTTTATCTGGCCAACTGTTGTGAAGGGTTTTTTCTTCACCAGGGAAAGAATTCTTCTGTCATCCGCCACAGTTGTTTTCCGTGGTCTTCCAGGCCTTTTGGTGTTCCTGAGCTCACCAGTGCGTTCTTTCTTTTTAAGAATGTACCAAATAGTTGATTTGGCCACACCTAATGTTTTGCCATCTCTCTGATGGGTTTGTTAAGATTTTTCCACCTAATAATTTCTTGCTTCACTGGCAGTGACAGCTCTTTGCCACCCTTGAAATCAACTCTATACTTTTTTTCTGCTTACTTGTAAATTAACTAATGAGGGAATAACACACACCTGGCCATGGAACAGCTGAGCAGCCAATTGTCCAATTACTTTTGGTCCCTTAAAATGGGGGGACCACATATAAAAAGTGCTGTAATTCCTACACCGTTCACCCGATTTGGATGTAAATACCCTCAAATTAAAGCTGAAAGTCTGCACTATTTCATTTAAATTCCAATATGCTGTGGTAGACAGCTAAAATAATAATAACTTGGTCAATGTCCAAATATTTATGGACCTGACTGTATGTTCTAACAAGTGCTTAATACTGTCTGCTTGGTACGGACCATGTCTCTCGATTGTATAAAACACACTCTAAGCCGCTTCATGAAAAACTGCATGAAAAATGCCAGAAAAGCACCCAATTGTCCATTCACCTTGGTTCTGAGGTGAAAGCACCTCAGCACTTTGCTGATGTCTAAATAGATTTTCATGCAATATTTTTGCATTTGAAAAAAAGTTAGCCTTTTTAATCTCAACATTAAGATGTGATCTGTCTAGAATAAATGATTAGATGATTAGAGATGTTTGTAACATTACTAGCCGACCATCAGTCATCTTTATGTGAGACATAAGGTACACATCACAACCTTTGCGGTTTTTAGAGTCAATGCAACTGAGGAAAAACTAAATTGCTACCTAGAAAAGTGCCCTTTTTGTCAACTCCGTAACACATGTTCTAAATCTAGAAGAACATGTCAAATGCTAACAACATTAGACCTGGAACATTATATAACATTATATATAAAACAAAACAACATTTGGAGATTCGTATTTCATATTTGAATAATCTAATGTAAGAATTAAACAATCAAGGTTTCAAACACTTGTTGTACCATACGTTTAAGAATGAAAAGCCTTTTATGGCGCCTGACAGAGTTGACAAATCCATTTTTTATATTTCATGAAGAAGGACAAAAAAATTAGGAGGTTGTTTCTTTACATGGTGTGTTAGCTGATACTTTGGTCTATATATAAAAAATATATAGAAAATATTTTGTGGGGAAAAAAGTAGATTGTCCAGACTTTCAATAATCCCTGATATATTTCATCGATGTGCTCTAAAATAGACTGCATGATTATCAGGTCACCAGAAGAATCACTCTACACAACTTCCCCTTAAACCAAACCAAGCAACAAATAACAAACCTTTTTTGGATTGCTGAAGGTCTGTAATCTTTGACATTATCTTGTCATAACTGCCATGTCATGGGGTGGACCCAGGCCAGGACCAAAGAGTAGCAGACCTATTCAGGGTCATTTTGATTTCAGTAGCAGAGAAATGCTCAGTAAAACACCACCCCCAGAACTCTTAGTACTCTAACAACCTGCAGTGTAAGAGGCAGCACCAGTAACTCAGTGAACTTTGGCCACTGGCAATGCTACTGCAGGCCTAATATCATATCAGCCAATACTTCCTAGCTGTAGCTTTGCCATGCAGTGTTGTCTCATACAACAATAGCTGACACCAGAACTGCATATCTATCTATGGCTCTTGCTCCTGCCATCATCTAAGTGATATTTCATGACTAACGCTGTAATAACGAGATCAAGGTATTGAAGTCAGCTCGTTAATGCTGATTTATGGTTTTTATGTAGACTATGTTTGATAATAAGATAATACTAAGTTTTGACTAGTACTATCTCTCAATTGGTCCTGTTTCCTAGTTTTCCCGGTGTTGACCATTCTGCCTGCCCTGACCCTGAGCTTGCCTGCCATCCTGTACCTTTGCCCCACCTTTCTGGATTACTGACCTTTGCCTGCCCTGAGCCTGCCTGCCATCCTGTACCTTTGCCCCACCTATCTGGATTACTGACCTCTGCCTGCCCTTGACCTGCCTTTTGCCTGCCCCTGTTTGATTAATAAACTGTTACTTCAACGTCGTCTGCATCTGGGTCTTACCTGAAACAAAATAAACTCAAAGAAGATATGCTGTGTATAGACTCATTGACATCCCATTACTAATATTGAATTGCTTGTTATTAAATTTGATAGGGTACAACAATCCTATTTATCCTGGTGTATTCACAGGAAGGGATAGAATATGCCCCTTTCTGTATACAAAGAACAATCTTATTTCTTAATGCAAGAGGTCATATTCCTTGTTACTGATACAGAATGTAATTTCTATACAAACGTGTGTAAGCAGGGTGTAATTTCCCCACCATATCTGGTTTTGACAGTGGATGTTTTAAACCACTAGGTGGCATCCATGTATCTGAATGGTTGTGTGTGCACACGCTGTCTCAGGGTAGTAGGCCACTCCAACAATATGACAAAAGGCTCTCTATTGTATCACTACACAATCCTTAGCCTAGCCTGTAACAAATGCTACAGTAAAAGTGTGGTCAGAATTAGGTAATCAGATCCAGCCTACTTTGTAAGTGAATTGACAAGCTTTTGTTCTACTAGGACCGTAGCAACACTGTAGGGTTTCACGGGACACAATAAAAAAATGTTCACTAATTACACATTTACATCAGAAGTGGATGCACACAGACAGGGTAACATATTAGATATATTTAAATAATGTGTTAAATCTGATAGCTTAGCCTATGGTGCATCTGTCACACCGTCAGAGCCTCCTTTGTTCTTACATAGCAGAAATCACCTTTTTTCCCCATTTGTAAGCTGAGCATATCAAATGTATTGTATATTTTATGCATAATTAATTCAAAGATATCACATTTGGCCATCAGTGCCCCCCCCCCCACACAAAAAGAAAGTAGGTGCATGACCCCTTTGTATAGCAGCCCATTCCTTTTTTAAATATGGGATCAGTATTTTATGACTTGTTGGTTCAGACTTACAGAAGGCATCAGGTGTTTGGCTTGAGGTGAGCCTACACTGATCATCTTCACCCCAGTATGACACCGCATGTAAAACTTTGAGTAAGGCTGGTAGCCTAGTAACATGCAATAGTCACTGTAGGAATGCCAGCAGAATAACAAATATGAATCTCAATAGATTTTGTTGCCATTGAGTAACTATTACTCTGTCAACACACAACACATGTCTAGGGGTTTGGCCATACTGAGAATGTTTATTACATACCAACTATCAATGAAGTCATTGAACAGGACCATGATATTGTTGAAATACCCCAATACAGCTGCAATGTCCGGCTGAAAAGTATTTGGATAGTAGTCTCATTACAATGAAAAATCATTTATTTGAACTTTCTTTCTGGTTCAAGTGTGATTCAGGGTGACAAGGTGAATGACCTTGTTGCTAATCTACTTTTGTAGTGTGCCAACAGTTAACTGGAGGATGACCTGATGTACCCTTTAACGGGCTGATGACTCAAGTCACCCTTTAACTCAGGTTGACATTTATTGCCAAGAGTCCTACCCTAGAGACAGAACAAACTGTAAGAACAAGATCATTTCTAAAAAGATTATGCTGATTTCATTCAAAAAAGTCCCTTTGATAAAAAATTTGATAAAAGTGACTTTTTTTGAATGAAATCAGCATAATCTTTTTAGAAATGATCTTGTTATTACTGTCAGCGATTGGGTGCAGAGTGAAAGCGGAGTCAGGCGCAGGACACAGGTATAGAGTAATCCAACTGAGTTTACTCAAAGAATAAAGCAAAATTCCAAATAGGAACATAAAACACAACTCAAACACAACCACTAACAACATGAACAATCACGGACAGAACAGAAATGTTTGTCAGATGGTTAAATAGGGAATGTAATGAGGGAATGTAAAACAGGTGTGTATGTAATCAGACAAAACTAAACTAAACAGAAACATGGATTGGTAGTGACTAGAAAGCCGGTGACGTCAACCGCCGAACACCACCCGAACAAGGAGAAGGGCCGACTTCGATGGAAGTCGTGACAATTACACTTTGATACAAAGTAAAGTTTTTGAATGAAATCAGCATAATCTTTTTAGAAATGATCTTGTTAATACAGTTTGTTCTGCCTCTAGGGTAGGACTCTTGGCAATAAATGTCAACCTGAGTTCAAGGGTGACTTGTGTCGTCAGCCCGTTAAAGGGTATATCAGGTCATCCTCCAGTTATCTGTATGCAGTGTTCAGGAATCATGGCCATTAAAAGACATGATAACACAATGCAATAATGATAATACAATAACTCAAGGAAGATACGTGGTATATAAACTCATTGACATTCAATTACTAATATTGAATTGGTGGTTATTAAATTTGATAGGGTAGAAAAATCCTATTGATTCTAGTGTACTCACAGAAAAGGAAGAGAATACACACTGTGCTGTATGCAAATAACAATCATATTCCTTAATGAATAGTTGGGAAGGACCCATAAGTAAGCATTTCACTTTTAGTCTACAGCTGTTGTTTACAAAGCATGTGACAAATAACAATTGATTTGACTGGTTTACGCTAGATGGGCCAGCTGCAATGTCAAAATTGTCAATATGTAAAAAATTCATGAAAACAAAAATGTGTTTTTTGGTCTTAGGCATTAGAGTTAGCATTGTGGTTAAGATTAAAGTTAGGGTTAGGTTTAAAACAGATGTTATGGCTGTGCCAGCTCTTGACCACCATGCAGAGCAGCCTCCAAGGCAACGTTGATTGATTGTAGTCTGCAGTTCGAAGGTAACTGACATACAGAAACAGTAACAACACTCAGCTGTACTTCTCCTTTGATTGTAAATACTGTAAATTATATGGTCTATAAGAAACCAAGAAAGCTTCTTTGGAAATAACATGCAGAAATGTACCGGTGTGACCACTGCCCAGAGGGCAGCTGCCTGATCTGCCTGGTGCCCTCATAATTAGAATACGTACATAGCATTAAATAAAAATACATCACCCCTGAGGTAAAACAAGAGCATCACAAATGGATAACAAGTAAAGAAGGCACACCTACCTCTCCATGGGGCCAGCGAGGTTTGACCAGACTAGTATTCTTCACAGTGGAGCATCCTGGGACGGCTTCCAGAGACATTGCTCAGCTTTGCTGAGGTTCGGAAACAGGATGAGAGAGAGAGAGACAATGGCTCATTTTTCTTCAAAACCCCTCACCACCAAGTACAGGCAAGACACTCAGGATTCCTGCCAATGGCCCCATTGTTCCCTGGCTTGGTCAGTCGGTCGCCTCCATGACTGGTGGTGCTCTTGCTCAACTACTGTAGTTCGACTATTTGTTTATTTCATCCAGGATGACTTGTTCTGTTACAGCTGTTTATTCACCCAGAAAGTTGTCACTGATGCTGCTATGAACCTCCAGAGCTACAGAGCCTTGTGACTTAACTAACAGTGTGTGTGTGTGTTTCACGGCAGCAACTCAGATGGAGAGAGTAACCACTACAGTTTTCTCTAAATATGTAAAGCAAAATAATGTATTAATGTGGACAAACGTAAAAGGTGAATTTACACCCATTGTCAAATACAAATGAAAAAGTCCTATTCCAATTATATGAACAGTAGGTTTTCCTCTTTCTTTCCAATGTAGTTTCTACATTTTCTGTAATTATCAATGTACATTATAAACTTAACATAAGAGTACATCATGTAATTTGGCCATAAGACAATTTGTTAATATTACATCAAATGTACGCCTTATCAAAGGTAGAATACAGACCAACGGAACCTTTTTTTCTCTCATGGTTTAGACAGGGCTGTCAGAAAGATTCAACTATTGAAAATGTCATAGTGTGGATTTATCAAGAATGAAGGTAATCAAACTGGAATAAATGACAGTGTCTTTCAAAGGGCACAACAAGCTTCAAAGATGATCATATTGTGCATTATTATTGCTAGCACAATACAAATTCAAGCTGTTTACTGGTGTAAACAGGTCTTCAGTACCAGGCCTAGTTCCCAGAGCTCAGTTGTAAATTGCCAATGAAAAAACAGGAGTAAATATTCTCTGTTGGAACTGATGATTATCTTGCCCCAGGCATTACAGTACAATCACACTATATGCAGTGTTCAGGAATCATGGCCCATATTGTTGAACACAAGGCAGGCAGCACTATGGAGGCTGAAGCTCGGTATATTTCCCTACCATGTTGGGCTGCCCATAAGAAGCCTAATTCAAGTAACCCTATTACTTGTCTGTTATGGGGTTGTACATCCGGCGCCGACAGAGATGGCCGCCTCGCTTCGCGTTCCTAGGAAACTATGCAGTTTTTTGTTTTTTTTTTACGTGTTATTTCTTACACTAGTACCCCAGGTCATCTTAGGTTTCTTTACATACAGCCGACAAGAACTACTGAATATAAGATCAGCGTCAACTCACCATCAGTACGACCAAGAATATGTTTTTCGCGATGCGGATCCTGAGTTCTGCCTTACAACCAGTGTAACCGAGTGGATCACATGCAGCGACCAAAAAAAAAAAAAAACGACTCAGAAAAAGAGGGAAACGAAGCGGTCTTCTGGTCAGACTCCGGAGACGGGCACATCGTGCACCACTCCCCAGCATTCTTCTTGCCAATGTCCAGTCTCTTGACAACAAGGTTGATGGAATCCGAGCAAGGGTAGCATTCCAGAGGGACATCAGAGACTGTAACGTTCTCTGCTTCACGGAAACATGGCTCACTGGAGAGACGCAATCCGAAGCGGTGCAGCCAGCGGGTTTCTCCACGCATCGCGCCGACAGAAACAAACATCTCTCTGGTAAGAAGACGGGCGGGGGCGTATGCCTTATGGCCAACGTGACATGGTGTGATGAAGGAAACATACAGGAACTCAAATCCTTCTGTTCACCTGATTTAGAATTCCTCACAATCAAATGTAGACCGCATTATCTACCAAGAGAATTCTCTTCGATTATAATCACAGCCGTATATATCCCCCCCCAAGCAGACACATCGATGGCTCTGAACGAACTTTATTTAACTCTCTGCAAACTGGAAACGATTTATCCGGAGGCTGCATTCATTGTAGCTGGGGATTTTAACAAGGCTAATCTGAAAACAAGACTCCCTAAATTTTATCAGCATATTGATTGCGCAACCAGGGGTGGAAAGACCCTGGATCATTGTTACTCTAACTTCCGCGACGCATATAAGGCCCTGCCCCGCCCCCTTTCGGAAAAGCTGACCACGACTCCATTTTGTTGATCCCTGCCTACAGACAGAAACTAAAACAAGAAGCTCCCACGCTGAGGTCTGTCCAACGCTGGTCCGACCAAGCTGACTCCACACTCCAAGACTGCTTCCATCACGTGGACTGGGAGATGTTTCGTATTGCGTCAGACAACAACATTGGAATACGCTGATACGGTGTGCGAGTTCATTAGAACGTGCGTTGAAGATGTCGTTCCCATAGCAACGATTAAAACATTCCCTAACCAGAAACCGTGGATTGATGGCAGCATTCGTGTGAAACTGAAGGCACGAACCACTGCTTTTAATCAGGGCAAGGTGTCTGGTAACATGACTGAATACAAACAGTGCAGCTATTCCCTCCGCAAGGCTATCAAACAAGCTAAGCGCCAGTACAGAGACAAAGTAGAATCTCAATTCAACGGCTCAGACACAAGAGGTATGTGGCAGGGTCTACAGTCAATCACGGACTACAGGAAGAAACCCAGCCCAGTCACGGACCAGGATGTCTTGCTCCCAGGCAGACTAAATAACTTTTTGCCCGCTTTGAGGACAATACAGTGCCACTGACACGGCCTGCAACGGAATCATGCGGTCTCTCCTTCACTGCAGCCGAAGTGAGTAAGACATTTAAACGTGTTAACCCTCGCAAGGCTGCAGGCCCAGACGGCATCCCCAGCCGCGCCCTCAGAGCATGCGCAGACCAGCTGGCCGGTGTGTTTACGGACATATTCAACCAATCCCTATACCAGTCTGCTGTTCCCACATGCTTCAAGAGGGCCACCATTGTTCCTGTTCCCAAGAAAGCTAAGGTAACTGAGCTAAACGATTACCGCCCGTAGCACTCACATCCGTCATCATGAAGTGCTTTGAGAGACTAGTCAAGGACCATATCACCTCCACCCTACCTGACACCCTTGACCCACTCCAATTTGCTTACCGCCCAAATAGGTCCACAGACGATGCAATCTCAACCACACTGCACACTGCCCTAACCCATCTGGACAAGAGGAATACCTATGTGAGAATGCTGTTCATCGACTACAGCTCGGCATTCAACACCATAGTACCCTCCAAGCTCGTCATCAAGCTCGAGACCCTGGGTCTCGACCCCGCCCTGTGCAACTGGGTACTGGACTTCCTGACGGGCCGCCCCCAGGTGGTGAGGGTAGGCAACAACATCTCCTCCCCGCTGATCCTCAACACTGGGGCCCCACAAGGGTGCGTTCTGAGCCCCCTCCTGTACTCCCTGTTCACCCACGACTGCGTGGCCATGCACGCCTCCAACTCAATCATCAAGTTTGCGGACGACACAACAGTGGTAGGCTTGATTACCAACAACGACGAGACGGCCTACAGGGAGGAGGTGAGGGCCCTCGGAGTGTGGTGTCAGGAAAATAACCTCACACTCAACGTCAACAAAACTAAGGAGATGATTGTGGACTTCAGGAAACAGCAGAGGGAACACCCCCATCCACATCGATGGAACAGTAGTGGAGAGGGTAGCAAGTTTTAAGTTCCTCGGCATACACATCACAGACAAACTGAATTGGTCCACTCACACAGACAGCATCGTGAGGAAGGCGCAGCAGCGCCTCTTCAACCTCAGGAGGCTGAAGAAATTCGGCTTGTCACCAAAAGCACTCACAAACTTCTACAGATGCACAATCGAGAGCATCCTGGCGGGCTGTATCACCGCCTGGTATGGCAACTGCACCGCCCTCAACCGTAAGGCTCTCCAGAGGGTAGTGAGGTCTGCACAACGCATCACCGGGGGCAAACTACCTGCCCTCCAGGACACCTACACCACCCGATGCTACAGGAAGGCCATAAAGATCATCAAGGACATCAACCACCGAGCCACTGCCTGTTCACCCCGCTGTCATCCAGAAGGCGAGGTCAGTACAGGTGCATCAAAGCTGGGACCGAGAGACTGAAAAACAGCTTCTATCTCAAGGCCATCAGACTGTTAAACAGCCACCACTAACATTGAGTGGCTACTGCCAACACACTGTCAATGACACTGACTCTACTCCAGCCACTTTAATCATGGGAGTTGATGGGAAATTATGTAAATATATCACTAGCCACTTTAAACAATGCTACCTTATATAATGTTACTTACCCTACATTGTTCATCTCATATGCATACGTTGATACTGTACTCTATATCATCGACTGCATCCTTATGTAATACAGGTATCACTAGCCACTTTAACTATGCCACTTGGTTTACATACTTATCTCATATGTATATACTGTACTCGATATCATCTACTGTATCTTGCCTATGCTGCTCTGTACCATCACTCATTCATATATCCTTATGTACATATTCTTTATCCCCTTACACTGTGTATAAGACAGTAGTTTTTTTTTTTTGGAATTGTTAGTTAGATTACTTGCTCGTTATTACTGCATTGTCGGAACTAGAAGCACAAGCATTTCGCTACACTCGCATTAACATCTGCTAACCATGTGTATGTGACAAATAAAATTTGATTTGATTTGATTTGATTTGATTTGGGGGTCTGTTAGAAGCCATCCCAGCCTAATATTGGTCTATTTTCAGAAATACAATGAATTCGATCTGAATTTTAGGCTTGATGTTTTCTATGTTTTTTATTTTATTATTATGGTTGAAGGCCATAATGTTAAACTAAAGTGAGAATATACTCTACAACCTTATTAACCAATACTTTTTTCCTGAGTATGGGAGCAACTTTAGTAACCTTAGACTGATTTCCACATTTGCCCTTTGTGTCCACTGGGTGCCCTAGGACACTTGTAGGATTATGCATCACCCTTTTATGTGCACAGTAAGCTTAGCAAGCTTAGCATTTCACAAAGCTTCCTTATATCTAGCTTACTAGTTTAGCTGTTGGGGAGCTATGTGTTGAATCTGTGGGATGCTTCAACCCCAAATAACTCCAGACAGTCTCTACCAATGCATTAGAGGCAGGTTTCGCAGTACACCTGAGCGTTTCTCAGGGCACATCTATGGGAGCTAGGCTATAGTATTGATGGACACAGTTTCCCAGAGTCGCAGGTCATTGCTCACTTAGCTTCACCTCTGCCAATACATTCAAGGCCACATTTCATGTGCACAATAAGACTTGTATGACAATCAAGGCTTTAAAAGCATATTTTATTACATTTGACAGGAGGAAAAAAACACAAAGATGTAATGCTTAACATCACAATGTTTTTCAAAGAGCAATGGTTCTGTCTTGTTTGCTAAATGAACAAATTAAATAGGCAGTGGCATGGTGTATATAGCCATAGAAGCACTGTGGCATACACTGAGTGTACAAAACATTAGGAACATCTGCTCTTTCTATAATATTGACCGACCAGGTGAATCCAGGTGAAAGCTATGAACCCTATTAATGTACAATCTGATTCGCTGGGCCTGGCTCCTCAGTGTGTCGGCCTGGCTCCCCAGTGGGTAGGCCCCTGCAATATAGTACACTTCTTCCCACATCTTAAAATAATTGTCAACTCAACTCCTACATGTAGTTGGTTCTGATCATCTGTGCATTTCTAATACTATCTGTAAACCAGCTTTACAGTCTTTATTGTTTTCTACTCATGTCAGCTTTCCATTTTGCAATGTCTGCTTTCCAGCTGACTCAAAACGAATCCTTAAAGATGTTTTTTTTGATAGACAAAGTTGATGATTTCTCCTCTAATAAATACAACAATTATATCCAGTATTGTAATACCTTACCACTTGTTGCTGTACTATATACTCTAGATAAAGTCATGTTTAGGCGCAAGCTAGTTTATAATAATCAACATCAAATTAACAGCTCGGAAAATTGACATTTACATTCAAAGTGTTGTTAAATGGCTGGTTCGTGTCAGTCACTCAGTTTTAAAACCTGAGTCTGTATCTAAACTGGATATCTTTGGTTGGCTGCATGGACCCAAAGCCCCAGCGCTTTATGTCAATATCAGGTATCTTTTCCTCTGGGTTCTTGAGCTCAAAGTCAAAGTACGTGAGCATGAGGAAGACAAACTGCTTCAGCTCATTGGTGGCAAAGAAGCGCCCAGGGCACATGGTGATCCCAGCACCCCACGGCATGTTGTAGTACTTCAACTTCTTCCCACCTTTGTAAAAATCTGTTTTTTTACCCCCCTCTGGGGTCAGGAAGCGGTCGTATTTAAAGGTGAGTGGGTCAGGGTGGACCTCTGGGTCAATATGAACAGCGGTGTAAGGGAAGAGGGCCACCCTGTCTCCCTCTCTGATGCGGTACTCATTTCCGTCAGACATCCTGAGGGACATGTCCTGGAGCACGGCCCTGGTGAGGACAGGGGCAGCAATGAGGCGGAGGGTCTCTTCCACAGCGCTGTCCAGAATGGGCGTCTTCAGCAGCATGTCCCGGGTCAGGTCGATGAGGGGTCCACCGTGCTTCACCTCCTGGTCTGTCTCCTTCAGCACCTCCTCCACCTCCCCCTGCACAGCCTTCATGGCCTCTGGTTGCTTCATGAGGTAAAGGAGAAGCCAGAAGGCAGCAGGGCCGGTGTTCCCCTGGGAAGCCCAGAGGAGGAGGAACATGTACCTGTTCTGCATGAAGTCCTCCATGCCATGCTCTTCCCTCAACTGCTGCTGCTCGCGCACCCAGCCACTGATGTTATCCTTAGTCTTCATCTTCTGCACTGACAGCATGTTCCAGAACAACCTCTTCAGCCTCTCTGCCTCCCTCTTCTCCCCCGGAGGCAGGACCCCATAGGCCAGATTGGGGAAGAGCTGGTCGTACTTACGAAACTCACGGAAGAGCTCCTGGGACTCCTCTCTGTCGACCTCTTTGGCTTTCTCTAAGCTCCCCGGGGATTTGGGTGTCTCGTTACCAAACAGAGCCAGGTAGCCTGCCCTGAAGACAATATTGTAGCTGTAGTTGAACAGGCCATCCTCATTCCAGGTCTTATTTCTATCATGCTTTGTCCCTACACTGTGCAGCATTAGATTCTGTAGGTTGCTCATCATGGCCTGTGTCATTACCACTAAACCATCCCCCATCAGGTGCTTGTTGCTGGACATCTGCAGAAACTTGTGGTCATTCTCCATGGAGTGGTAACCAAACACTTTCTGCACCAGCTGCTGTGCGAATTTGGTGAAGTCCAGCTTGGCGCGAGCCTCCTTCACGACCGTCCCGAAGGACAGAGGGTCCATGAGGAATGTGAAATATAATCCTCCCAGCTGTATGGTGAAAATATCCCCATGCTTCCTCTTCATTCTCTCCAGAAACATTGCAGTGTCCCTACGGAACTCCAGGACGTGGCCCAGCCAGGGGATTGGGCCCCGGTCCAGTGGGGGTTCCCCGGGTCGACGCTGCCTGAAGGCCCCAAGAAAGTAGAGGCCTCCCAGGACAGAGGCTAGCAAAGCCAGAAGGATTGGAAGCAAAAAGCCCATGTTCTTTCCTCTTCGTTCTCACTGAGCCAGTCTGGGGCACAGATTCAATTCCTTTGTGTTGAAGATAGCCATGCTCCTCCCCTTCCCTAAGCACTGTGGGAGTCCCCTTAGTTTACTAAATCACTTTTACAGACTCAGGGAACCACTATAGACTTTGGTGTTTTGGACTGTTTTAGTCACTTTCTTTTACAACACTCAGCTATGTTCAGTACCGTAGCCAAAAATGTCTAAACTTTTGGAAAGAATATAATGTAAACATTTTGTACCGTACATGGACAGATCTAACCATGCAGTGATGAAACTATGATGTCCTTGTCAGCAGTTAATGAGTAACTAGATTGCGCACTACCCAAAAGTACAGAACAGTCCTTGCTGTTGCAAGTTTGTTGAATCATTAGGTATAAAGGTCAATACATTGATATAATTGCATATTACAGTAAGTACAATTTGATGTAAAATTGGATGTAATACATGTATCACTAGTCACTTTAAACAATTCCACTTTATATAATGTATACATACCCTACATTACTCATCTCATATGTATATACTGTACTCTATTCCATCTACTGCATTTTGCCTATGCCACATGGACATCGCTCATCCATATATTTATATGTACATATTCTTATTCATCCCTTTACACTTGTCGTGAAATTGTTAGATTACTTGTTAGATATTACTGCACGGTCAGAACTAGAAACACAAGCATTTCGCTACACTCACATTAACATCTGCTATCCATGTATATGTGACCAATAAAATTTGATTTTTGATTTGATTTAAGTGTTAAATATTTAGAAAAGTACAATAATTGTGTTTAATAATCCTCCTTTTACATACAGTATTTGAAATATAGGATTGATAGTCCCCGTGTCCTTAATGGTTTGAGTTAAAATACAAAGGGAGACCGGGGCTAAAAGTACAACTTTTTGCCTTTTGCTTATTTATGAAAAGATTGTTTGAGTTAGATAAATAAAAATATTATACACACAACATACATGTCTCAGCTACCATTACACACTACTCTACGTTTCTAGGACATAGCAGTCTGTCACAACTTCCAACGAAGTCGGTTCCTCTCCTTGTTCGGGCGGCGTTCGGCGGTCGGCGTCACTGGTCTTCTAGCCATCGTCGATCCACATTTAATTTTCCATTTGTTTTGTCTTGTTTTCCTATACACCTGGTTCTCATTTCCCTCATTTAGCGTTGTGTATTTAACCCTCTGTTCCCCCCATGTCTTTGTGTGGAGTGTTTATTGTACGTGCTTGTGCACATGTTGACTGGTGCGTGCGGGTTTTGTTACCCATGTCTTGTTATTCATTATTGTTATGAATTTTATGAATAATGACTAAACAATGTATACATTTAACTATAACTATAACTAATTGAATTCTACCCTGTTTTACTATATCTGATTTATAATGTGTGTGTGTGTCTAAAGCAGTGCTTCTCAATTATTTTCTGTTACGCCCCCCTAGGAAGAAGTAAACATTTCGCGCCCCCAGCTCTCCGCCGCGACTGTAAATAATATCATTTGTCTATAAAATTGTTATAAGTACACCTCTGCATAACATTGTATCCATTGTATTTGATACTGAAAAATAAAATAAAATATAATCAATAAATAATACATTCAAATTGATCAGCAACATTAACTCAGGAGCACAATATATGAAACACTTTGACCTATAAAACAAATATGAATACAACAATTTGTGCTGATTTAAAAAAAATCTAAATGAGGAAGTCAGGATTAATGGCTACAATGAGCACGTTTTGCAGAGCACAGGTTTTCGATGAGGGGTTTGAAGCATGATACTGCTGCAACTCTCAGCTCCTGCTCAATGTTTAGCTGGGACCTGTACTTGGTCTTCAGTGCAGCAACAGCAGAGAAGCCAGTCTCACAAAGATAAGATGTTGCAAAAGGAAGAAGAATGCCCATGGCCCTCTGCCCTAAGAGTGGATACTGCCTCTCTACACTCAGACAGAATTCACTCAGTGTCTGTGATGTGAACCTCAGTCTCAATGTGGAGTCAGACGTCATATCAATGAACTGGTCCTCCTCTGCAGAGCTGAAAATAGTTGGAGTTGGTGCATTGAAAGGATCTCTCACCCAGTCATATTGGGAACTGTTTTCAGGAAAGTACTTTTATTTTTGCAGCACTTGCATCATCCAGTATGACAGAGACCATGTCTAATGCTGCAGGCAGTATCAGCTCCTCTGCTATGGAGTGTTGTTTTTTTAACTGAGCAATTTGGTACGGCACCTTATATGATGCTAACAGTTTTCGCTGGTTTACTGAAGTAGCATTCATCCAAATGATGATTGTTGGCAATATTCTGCACGTTTTCACTGAAAAAACTCAAGCGGCTTATCAGGGTGATTGGGGTATAATGTCTTTAAGTGACGCCTTCATTTATTTGGCTTGATGCTGTCCGCTGCCAACATTTTTAGACACAGTAAACATACCGGTCTTTACTCGTCTCCCACCGTAGTCACAGTGAAGCCAAGCGCTACATACGCTTCGTCATATTTCCTCGTCTTAGCTTTCGGGAGACTTACGTTTGTCTCAATATCTCCGTCTCTCTCCGCCTTTCTTTTCATCCCTGTTAAATATTTTTCCATGGTGTCTCTGCACTTCATATCTCCTGCTCTGTGCTGTGTGCTCTTGTTCGGTGCAACAAAAAAAACTACTCCCTGTGGCAAAAAAAGCATGTTCCCCGGGGTCACACGCGCCCCCCCTGGCATCGCTCCGAGCCCCCCCAGGGGGTGCGCCCCACTATTTGAGAAGGACTGGTCTAAAGTAAGCAAAGAGAATTATTAACCTATGTTTGAACCGACTCAACTATAACTCTGTGGCGATCAAATAAGACAGCGAGAGCCCCTCCAGGTTTTCCGTATCTGGAACTGTCTGCTAAGTGGTAATAAACTATGGTGAGACTTCAGAAGATAATCCAGATATATTGTGTGTCATGTATGTGCGCTAGTAAGTTGGAATGATCTTTTGAACCTGCTTTGTCCTGGTCGAGAGGAGGAGATACCTTTTATAACCTATGACGTCATATGTGAAATATATGCTGTTGTACATGGTTCTATGAGCAGCGTGCTCCGAGAATAAATACTATTGGCTAATTTTAATGGACGGGTCTCTGTCTATTTCATGCAAATAAGGATCTTACAAATTCTTAGAAACAGACAGAATGATTTTAATTGAATTGGTTAATGAACACATATAGGAATTGTTAAATTCCTTTGACAATTAGACTGTTGGTTTTGCTATTAAACTGCTCCGGCTATTACCTAGTTCTGCTCTCCTGCGTCTGACTTCCCTGCCACCGGTTACGCACCCCTTACACAGTCATTTACAATTCAACCAAGAGCGGCGGAGGTGAAATGTTACAATTGACCCTATGGATGGAGTTAAATGTAACAGGCTGCAGGATTAAATGTAACACTGTCTTCAATGGTAAAAAATATGGGTAATTGTCCCCCACTATGAAACTGAGAGGAGGACTATGGATCTGTCTCTGTCCGTACATTAGTAAAAGGATATCTAGTCAGTTGAACAACTGAATACATTCAACCAAAATGTGTCTCCGCAATTAACCTGAATCAGAGAGGGGGGCTGCCTTTATCGATGTCATCGGCACCCGGGGAGCATTTGCTTTTGGGGGTCAACTGCCTCACTCAAGGCCAGAACAGATGATTTTTCCACATTGCCAGCTCAGAGATTCAAACCTGTGACGTTTCGGTTACCAACCTAATGCTCGTAACCCCTAGGCTATCTGCGTACTTCATATCTCAGACATCACTGGCCCAATTTTGACAAAACTTGGATGAATGATGTTTCTTGTCATCGAGAGCCAACATTTGCCAAATTAAATTTTGGATCTCGATGACAAGACACATCATTCACCCAAGTTTTGTCAAAATTGGGACAATGGGGGTGCTATAGTAATAAACTGAAATTCAACACTTTAAACAAGCATATCTCCTCTCCCGTTTGAGCTACAGTCATGACATGTTGTAGATATATGCAGCCCCTCATGAGCAACAACTTCTCATAAGAACCTAGAAACTCAACACATAGACTTTCTGCAAATTAGACTTGTTGTCCCCTACCAAACTTTGAACAAGTATATCTCCTGACCCGTTTTCATTAATAGTAATAATAGTAATATAATAGTGAAGACATCAACACTATGAAATAACACATATGGAATCATGTAGTAACCAAAAAAGTGTTAAACTTCTTCAAAGTAGCCACCCTTTGGCTTGATGACAGCTTTGCACACTCTCAACCAGCTTCATGAGGTAGTCACCTGGAATGCATTTCAATTAACTGGTGTGCCTTGTTAAAAGTTCATTTGTGGAATGTCTTTCCTTCTTAATACGTTTGAGCCAATAAGTTGTGTTGTGACAAGGTATATATAGGTGGTATACAGAAGATGGCCGTATTTGGTAAAAGACCAAGTCCATATTATGGTAAGAACAGCTCAAATAAGCAAAGAGAAATGACAGTCGATCATTAGTATAAGACATGGTCAGTCAATATTTCAAGAACTTTGAAGGTTTCTTCAAGTGCAGTTGCAAAAACCATCAAGTGCTATGATGAAACTGGCTCTCATGAGGACCGCCACAGGAAAGGAAGACCCAGAGTTACCTCTGCTGCAGAGGATACATTCATTAGAGTTACTAGCCTCAGGAATTGCAGGCCAAATAAATGCTTCAAAGAGTTCAAGTAACAGACACATCTCAACATCAACTGTTCAGAGGAGACCGCATGAATCAGGCCTTCATGGTCGAATTTCTGCAAAGAAACCATTACTAAAGGACACCAATAAGAAGAAGAGACTGGCTTGGGCCAAGAAACACATGAAATGGACCGGTGGATATCTGTTCTTGAGATTTTTGGTTCCAACCGCCATATCTTTGTGAGACGCAGAGTAGGTGAACAGATGATCTCCACATGTCTGGTTCCAACTGTGAAACATGGAGGAGGAGGTGTGAAAGCGTGGGGGTGCTTTGCTGGTGACACTGTCTGTGATTTATTTAGAATGCATGGCACACTTAACCAGCATGGCTACAGCATTCTGCAGCGATACACCATACCATCTGGTTTGTGCTTAGTGGGTCTATAATTTGTTTTTCAACAGGACAATGACCCAACCCCTCCAGGCTCTGTAAGGGCTATTTGACCAAGAAGTTGAGTCATGGAATGCTGCATCAGATGACCTTGCCTCCACAATCACGCGATCTCAACCCAATTGAGATGGTTTGGGATGATTTGGACCGTAGATTGAAGGAAAAGCAGCCAACAAGTGCTCAGCATATGTGCGAACACCTTCAAGACTGTATGAAAAGCATTCCAGGTGAAGCTGGTTGAGAGAATGCCAAGCGTGTGCAAAGCTGTCATCAAAGCAAGAATCTCAAATATAAAATATATTTTTATTTGTTTAACACTTTTTGGGTTACTACATGATTCCATATGTGTTATTTCATATGTTTGTCTTCACTATTATTCTACAACGTAGAAAATAGTACATATCAAGAAAAACCCTTGAATGAGTAGGTGTGTTCAAACTTTTGTCTGGTACTGTACGTCTTCTCATTGACATCCGGCATTTACAAAATTACACTGACTGGCCCAAGGGGGCGCTTCTAAAATTATCTGCCGAAATTGTTGCCACCCCTATTACTAGCCTGTTCAATCTCTCTTTCATGTCGTCTGAGATTCCCAAAGATTGGAAAGCAGCTGCGGTCATCCCCCTCTTCAAAGGGGGGGACACTCTTGACCCAAACTGCTACAGACCTATATCTATCCTACCGTGCCTTTCTAAGGTCTTCGAAAGCCAAGTCAACAAACAGATTACCGACCATTTCGAATCTCACCATACCTTCTCTGCTATGCAATCTGGTTTCAGAGCTGGTCAGGTGTGCACCTCAGCCACGCTCAAGGTCCTAAACGATATCTTAACCGCCATCGATAAGAAACATTACTGTGCAGCCGTATTCATTGATCTGGCCAAGGCTTTCGACTCTGTCAATCACCACATCCTCATCGGCAGACTCGACTGCCTTGGTTTCTCAAATGATTGCCTCGCCTGGTTCACCAACTACTTCCCTGATAGAGTTCAGTGTGTCAAATCGGAGGGTCTGCTGTCCGGACCTCTGGCAGTCTCTATGGGGGTGCCACAGGGTTCAATTCTTGGACCGACTCTCTTCTCTGTATACATCAATGAGGTCGCTCTTGCTGCTGGTGAGTCTCTGATCCACCTCTACGCAGACGACACCATTCTGTATACTTCCGGCCCTTCTTTGGACACTGTGTTAACAACCCTCCAGGCAAGCTTCAATGCCATACAACTCTCCTTCCGTGGCCTCCAATTGCTCTTAAATACAAGTAAAACTAAATGCATGCTCTTCAACCGATCGCTACCTGCACCTACCCGCCTGTCCAACATCACTACTCTGGACGGCTCTGACTTAGAATACGTGGACAACTACAAATACTTAGGTGTCTGGTTAGACTGTAAACTCTCCTTCCAGACCCATATCAAACATCTCCAATCCAAAGTTAAATCTAGAATTGGCTTCCTATTTCGCAAACAAAGCATCCTTCACTCATGCTGCCAAACATACCCTTGTAAAACTGACCATCCTACCAATCCTCGACTTTGGCGATGTCATTTACAAAATAGCCTCCAATACCCTACTCAACAAATTGGATGCAGTCTATCACAGTGCAATCCGTTTTGTCACCAAAGCCCCATATACTACTCACCATTGCGACCTGTACGCTCTCGTTGGCTGGCCCTCGCTTCATACTCGTCCCCAAACCCACTGGCTCCATGTCATCTACAAGACCCTGCTAGGTAAAGTCCCCCCTTATCTCAGCTCGCTGATCACCATAGCATCTCCCACCTGTAGCACACGCTCCAGCAGGTATATCTCTCTAGTCACCCCCAAAACCAATTCTTTCTTTGGCCGCCTCTCTTTCCAGTTCTCTGCTGCCAATGACTGGAACGAACTACAAAAATCTCTGAAACTGGAAACACTTATCTCCCTCACTAGCTTTAAGCACCAACTGTCAGAGCAGCTCACAGATTACTGCACCTGTACATAGCCCACCTATAATTTAGCCCAAACAACTACCTCTTTCCCAACTGTATTTAATTTTAATTTATTTATTTATTTTGCTCCTTTGCACCCCATTATTTTTATTTCTACTTTGCACATTCTTCCATTGCAAAACTACCATTCCAGTGTTTTACTTGCTATATTGTATTTACTTTGCCACCATGGCCTTTTTTGCCTTTACCTCCCTTCTCACCTCATTTGCTCACATTGTATATAGACTTGTTTATACTGTATTATTGACTGTATGTTTGTTTTACTCCATGTGTAACTCTGTGTCGTTGTATCTGTCGAACTGCTTTGCTTTATCTTGGCCAGGTCGCAATTGTAAATGAGAACTTGTTCTCAACTTGCCTACCTGGTTAAATAAAGGTAAAATAAAGAAATAAAATAAAATATAATAACAGTGAGGGAAAAATACTTTTGTTTTTCTTTCTCATTAATCCATGCAACATACTGTAGATTTGAATAATTGTCACTAATTTGTTCAAAGGGGGATGCTTTATCATGGATTGTGTGGTGTGACATGTTTTTACTGTTGCCTGGGTGAAAAATTGTATGATTTGAAACTGCTATTTGGATGAAAATACAAAAACGGAGTAGCCAAAAGGTATATATTTTATGTATGATACTTTTAGTATTCAAACGTATGATTTATTATGTTTCTAAGGTATTGTCTTAGTTGTACTGGGAAACTTGATGTAAAGAAATACAATTTTATGTAATTATGTAAATGTTTCTAAATACTATATAAAATAGCATACACTTTAGGTAAGGGGTAAATTGTAACGTGTTACATCTGACCCCAATTACTAATTTGAGTGTAATCTGAGCAATAATTATTATCATCAACTCTATCAATAAAAATACCTCTTCTTATTGCTAAAGATGACATATGATTTATATGTAGAATATTTATGAGCACTCCTAAAACTTCTCAGGTATGTAGACACTAACCAACCACTAGCACATTGAATGACAGCTTTCTACCTGGTTTCATATTTGAGTTATTTAGCTGTTACAACTGACCCTGTGTTACTTTTAGCCCCAGATTCCCCTAAGTACTTTTACAATACATTCAGATCTCTATCTTGTGTGTGATAAAAACAGTGTGTTCTTTTTTCCCTCAACAATGTTACAGGCAGATGACATCTTTACCACGTATCAAGGTATGCTTTATCTAAAAGATAAGTATATTGTGAAAAACTCCTCTCTTCCTGAAAGGGGAACTAACTCTAGGCCATTGAAATCAACTTTCAGGGAGTTTCATATTTACTTACAGTGTAACTGATTTTTAAAAATGTTTTAAACATTGTAACATGAGGATGTTAGCATAAGAATGACCAATTCATAACACATTGTTGGATGTTCTGGATATTTGTTAATACTGTCTCTAATACCACAATGTCTTTCTGAACATCACAAATGTAGGTGCCATAACAATTTACAAAGAGGAATTGATGTGCTGCTGAAATGTAAAAAACAGGAAAAGTATAATATTTTGGATATAAAAATAGTAATTTGTGAAACATTGAAACACTCACCCTCCAAGTTTACATTGCGCTACAGTGTACGTAGTATGGACTCATTTGGATGTGTGGAAGTCCATGGACTTCAAATCTTAAAGACATCCTCCAACGATTGTTTTACTTTTACAGTTGAAAAGTGATATCCCAAGTATAAATACAGTAAAGTACACACATTAAAGGGTCAAATACGTTTTGAGCAAAATAGTGTGCTTTAGACAACTGCAAACTTCAAGGCATTCAGGAGTTGGTCTCATGGGATTTGTGTGATGTCACCGGCCCCCCATCTTGCTTGAGGAACACTAGAGGAGCAAAAGAGAACAACCCTACATTTGTGATGTTCAGAAAGACATTGTGGTATTAGAGACAGTATTAACAAATATCCAGAACATCCAACAATGTGTTATGAATTGGTCATTCTTATGCTAACATCCTCATGTTACAATGTTTAAAACTTGTACCATGTCATGACTTACTTGGACTACCTTTTGAGATGTGCCTTTTGTTCAGTAAATCAGCTGTTGAATGACTAGAAGAGGTGACTGGAGTGCCACTTTAAGTTGAACTGTGGGGTGGCAACGTACTAAGCATGGACTTCCTTCACCATGATAACACTTTGAAACCCTGAGTGATGATTGAGGAAAAGAGAGAATACCATAAACATCACACTATACTATCTTGTCAGTGAGGAGCCTAGAAACACATCATTTTAGAAAGGATCCGCGTTAATTTATCTTGTGACATGCCGCCCCCATCTGGCCAAAAATGATAGTATACATTTGTTTTGCCATAGAAACACACAGCGAGGCAGGGTTTATAACATGAACACGCCCCCGAGTAGGATACAGCCATAGGGTACTCCCGTTACTCATATATCTTAAATTACTTACTTTATTCATAACCCGATTAAATTACTTACTTTATTCATAACCCGACAACTGCTGTATTCATTTTTTTATTCATTCTATGAACACTTAGGATAGGCTTGGTTGGTCATTTTTCATACTTCCATGCCGTCTTAATCAACAAACTACATCATTTCTAAAAACCCTTTCATTCGAAACGTAAAAATATTACAATGAACAGATAGACTGTCGCATGGAATGTACGTCTCGATTATCAGCCAAAGAGACGATTAGAGTGGCAGAATAAGTATCTTTCAAATAACGTGTTGTTGTTACCGCCAAGTATGTTAAATACGACATGTGAGGCTGCTGAAAACGTTTATTGAAACGATCAAAAAGTGCCAGTTGTTTGCAGCGGATACCGCCAAAGTTTGACTAATTACATGGGAGTAATGAGAATACCCTACTGCTGTACACTACTCGGGTGTGTGGTTACGTTAAGCCACGCCTTGCCATGTGTATCTATACCACCACTGACCATACATTCTTCTTCACAAAAGGGCCACAGAAAAAAGGTCCATGTTGTAGTATAATCTCTTTGAGACTACTTGTCAGTGATTGTGTCCTGTCAGGAATTGGAGTGGAAAGTCTGATGGGTCAAAGTTGCATCCTGTTTTGTTCCATACCCCTATGATGAACATTGAAGTACCTCTTGGGGAAACAGGAATTGAGATGTCTCTGTGACAAATTACTTACATAACAAAATGAAATTCTGTAGGCTACATTGAGATGTGTACCAGTTTTATAAGCTATTATGGTGAGTGACAATTGTTGTATTATTCATTACACTGTGTGATAGCAAAAAATATAAGTTCAACTAATAAACATCTTTATTGTCAGTATCTCGACAATATAACCCCTGTATATGAAATCAAATTATTTTGAAAAGGATCTGAAGGAAAACTTGAGTTATTTTTGTCATGGGACATGCCATCTGGCCAAAAATGATAGGGTACATTTATTTTGCTATAGATACACACAGCGAGGCAGGGCTTAACATGAACACGGCCCCGAGTAGGATACAGCCATAGGGTACTCCGTTACTCATATATCTTAAATGACTTACTTTATTCATGACCCAACAACTGCTGTATTCATTTTTTAAATTAATTCTATGAACACTTAGGATAGGCTTGGTTGGTCATTTTTCATACTTCCATGCTATCTTAATCAACAAACCACATCATTCCTAAAAACACTTTCATTCGAAACGTAAAAATATTAGCATGAACAGATAGACTGTCGCATTGAATGTACGTCTCGATTATCAGCCAAAGAGACGATTAGAGTGGCAGAATAAGTATATTTCAAGTAACGTGTTGTTGTGACCGCCAAGTATGTTAATAACAACATGTGAGGCTGCTGAAAACGTTTATTGAAACGACCAAAAAGTCTCAGTTGTTTGCTGAGGATGCCGTCAAAGTTTGACTAATTACATGGGAGTAATGAGAATACCCTACTGCTGTACACTACTCGGGAGTGTGGTTAAGTTAAGCCACGCCATGTGTATCTATACCACCATTGATCATACATTCTTCTTTAAATAGGGGCCACAGAAAAAAGGTCCACGTTGTTTCCATGTTGTAGTATAATCTCTTTGAGACTACTTGTCAGTGATTGTGTCCTGGCAGGAATTGGAGTGGAAAGTCTGATGGGTCAAAGTTGCATCCTGTTTTGTTCCATACCCCTATGATGAGCATTGAAGTACCTCTTGGGGAAACAGGAATTGAGATGTCTCTGTGACAAATTACTTACATAAGAAAATAAATGCTGTAGGCTACATTGAGATTCGTAGCAGTCTTATAAACTATTATGGTGAGTGCCACATTTTTAAATATTCCTTACACTGTGTGATAGCAAAAAAGAAAATTCAACTAATAAACATCTTTATTGTCAGTATCTTGACAATATAACCCCTGTAGTATATGAAATCACATTATTTTGAAAACGATCTGAAGGAAAACTGAGCTATTTTGTCATATGGCCAAAAAATACCATGTGGTTTGAATATTATTGACTGTCTTCTAATCTAGTGGATATTTTAGAATAGTTCAATCTCTTTGGGTCTACTTATCAGTGATTGTGTCTTGTCCTGCTGTCGGGAATTAGGGGTCACAGTACTATGGTCCATGTTGTTTGCATATTATTGACAGTCTTCTAGGAGATATTTTAGAGTTATTCAGTTGGGTCTACTTTTCAGTGATTGTGTTCAGTCTTGGCAGGTATTGGGGTGGAAAGTCTGATGGGTCAAAGTTGCTTTCTTACCACTATGACCTTTCGAAGTACCTCCTCGGGATTAGTCTTTTACAAATTACTTTTAAACAAAATGTTAAAAATCTGATGCAGTAAGACTACATTGAGATTTTTAGCAGTTTTATACATATATCCCTTGAATATGGTAGATATCCTCTACCTAGATACAGTGCATTCGGAAAGTATTCAGACCCCTTGCAAAGCTTATTTCAGGTCTTTCCAGAGGATGTTAGATCGTGTTCAAGTCCAGGCTGTGGCTGGACCACTCAAGGACATTCAGAGACTTGTCTGTGTGCTTAGGGTTATTGTCCTGTTGGAGGGTGAATCTTCATCCCACTCTGAGGTCCTGAGTGCTCTAGAGCATGTATCCATCAAGGACTGCTCTGTACTTTGCTCTGTTCATCTTTCCCTCTATCCTGACTAGTCTCCCAGTTCCTGCTGCTGAAAAACATCCCCACAGCAGGATGCTTCACCGCAGGGATGGTGCCAGGTTTCTTCCAGATGTGACGCTTGGCATTCAGGCCAAAGAGTTCAATCTTGGTTTCATCAGGCCAGAGAATCTTGTTTCTCATTGTCTGAGTCCTTTAGGTGCGTTTTGGCAAACTCTAAGCGGGCTGTCATGTGTCTTTTACTGAGGAGTAGCTTCCGTCTGGCCACTCTACCATAAAGGCCTGATTGGTGGAGTGCTGCAGAGATGGTTGTCCTTCTGTAAGGTTCTCCCATCTTCCCAGAGGAACTGACGAAGGCCCTTCCCCCCCGATTGCACAGTTTATCCGGGCGGACAGCCCTAGGAAGAGTCTTGGTGGTTCTTAACTTCTTCCATTTAAGAATGATGTTTGTTCTTTGTTCTTGGGGACCGTCAATGCTGCAGAAATGTTTTGGTACCCTTCCCCAGATCTGTCCATCGACACAATCCTGTACGGACAATTCCTTCGACTTCATGGCTTGGTTTTTGCTCTGACATGCACTGTCAACTGTCGGACCTTTATAAAGACAGGTGTGTGCCTTTCCAAATCATGTCCAATCAATTGAATGTACCACAGGTTGACTCCAGTCAAGTTGTAGAAACATCTCAAGGATGATCAATAGAAACAGGATGCATCTGAGCTCAATTTTGAGACTCATAACAAAGGATCTGAATACCTATGTAAATAAGGTATTTCTGTTTTTTACATTTGCAAACATTTCTAAAAACCTGTTTTTGTTTTGTCATTATTGTGATTTAAGATTTATGAGGAAAAAAATATTTAATACATTTTAGAATAAGGCTGTAATGTAACAAAATGTGGAAAAAGTCAAAGGGTCTGAACACTTTTCAAATGCACTGTAAATAGCCCTGATTTAAAAAAAAAAATCTGTACTGGCATTATGAAATTATGAGTTACAGGAAGGGAGGACACCACTTTATCTTTGTAAGATAGCCAAGAGGTTTAACTGGTGTCACACATATGCTGAGTGACTTTATTTTATTTCTTCATTTATCCAGTACACTGTGTGATAGCAAAAAAACTGCCTAACTATTAAACATCTTTATTGTCATGTATTTTGCCAATATACCCCCCCTATTTGTACAATGATATACTGTATATGAATACAAGGAATAGAAGGACACAAACACACTGTAAATAGAGAGTGATTGTAAATAATCCACTTAACTTCCCAGGTATAGTAAACATGTTATAATGTAAACAGTTATTTGTGCAAAGCCATTTCAACTCTTATGGAGGATTATCTCCGCTCTGTGTTTGTTGGTTGAGTATTATTCTCTAGGTAGCTCTGAACTGCTTGTAACTCTATCACTCCACTCTGAACTGACATGGACTTTGTGCTATCGGAGCACTCCAGCACATACTCATCACTGGTTCTTCTTCTGCATTTCCCCCCACACATCGTAGCAAAGCCCTTCCAAACCCTCTTGTTGACAAAGGCATACACAATGGGATTTACAAAACCATGGCTATAGGCAATGACCTCTGTAACCTGAATGGCGAAATCCAGATGTAGGCTTGTGGCACAATTAGAAATCACATGCAAGTGTTGCAAGGAGTGTAAAAAGGACACAGTGTTGTACGGGAACCATAACACAAAAAATACCACAACAACTATCATGACCAATTTCAGACTCTTTCGTCTCGGTCCCACTTTGACCTTCGCTACAGCACAGCAGACTCGCAGGTAGCAGAAGAGCATGATCAGAAAAGGTGTGAGAAACCCAAAGACGTTCAGCTGAAACTTCATGAGAATCTTCCACAGAGGCAAGTGATTTTCCTCTCCAAAAGGGTACATGCAAATCTTCTGGCCGTGAAACTCTTGTTCCTGAACGAAGGTCCAATGTGGTGCTGCTGCTAAGATGGAGAGGCTCCACACCACAAAGCTCACTAAGGTGTTTTCCATAGGTGTACAGTGGTTCCATCTGGAAAGAGTCCATACTACACCTAAATACCTATCCACACTTATACAAGTGATGAACAGGATACTGCTGTACAAAGTAGTGATGTAAATCGCAGTAACTGTCTTGCAGGAATCATTGCCAAATATCCATTCATTGTGGGCATACACTGCCCAAAAAGGGAGTGTTAATGCAAACAACATATCAGAAATTGCCATATTCATAGGAAATGTTTTTCTATGATGTTTGGATTTGATTAAAGTTGAAATAAAAAGTATATTTACTATAATGCTGAGGGTGCAAATGATAATGTAAGAGACGGGTAGAAAAATTCTTCCAAATACTTTGACGTGTGCCTTTTCACAAAGTCCAAAGCCGTCCAATGGTTCATCTCCATAGTCATAATAATGGCTGTAATTATAGTCATCACTCAGTTCGGGGATGTTTAAATCCATTATCCTCTTGTATATCTAAGGAGGAGAAATGTGAAATACAGACGTCAGACAGATGATATACTGTCAAGAAGAAGAAACAACTTTCCTCTATGATGTTTTATGCATGCAGTAGGGTAGGCTTACCTCTGGGGGAAAAAAGTGTTTCTGAAATCCTAAAAACCAGTAGTTAAAGTTCTGTTCCAGCAATACAAAAGAGCATTTAAGTAATAAGCACTATAGGTATGACAAAGTAAGCAGCATTCCTCTGTTTCCTGGTATTTGTCATTACCTCTTCCTCTTACGTATAAGAGGTATGTAAAATCCGGTTGTTTTTTTGTGCTCTTAATGGAAACTCAAAATACAGCTGTTAAACTCAACTACTCAACGATTTACCTCTAGACCTATACCTCTATAGACCTAACTTGAATCTATTTTATGTATAGATAGGTATAGACGTTTATTATTTTAAATATTTAAAACATGAACCACCTATGTTTTTAGTCAATTCTATCAATGTCTATAAACCTATGATAGATATTTGAGTTGTATAAGATAGCCATTTCATGCAAATCGATTCACAGCACGAGAACCAAAATAACTAGCGCACATTCTGTTCTAGCACGTGGGGAATGCGCACATTGGATGAGACAAGCTATTTTAACACACCGCCCCCCCCACCCGTTTAGTTTTGCACTCTGGGAAATGGCGTTCCAATAAACTTTAAGACGACGTTTAAAATGTAAGTAGCTCAAATATAAATGTATACTCTGATCCTTAAATACATACATACACATGTGTATATCATGGAATTAAACACGTTTTATTTGGAGGTATATGCTCCGTCAAAACCGATTTTGTAATTCCCCCCGAACTACAATTCATACAGAATTTCTTCTGTGAACGATTTAGTTTATTTGCAACTCGAGTTTATTATTTTCCAGGGAAAGGCCATAATAAAATGTACCATTAACAAGGGATAATAATCAAGAGATTGAACAAATTAATTTAAAAAGGTTGAGAGGTTTTTATTGGCTAAACGTGTGAGATAATTCAATGGAAAAAGACAGCCTACGTCACGTGTGTGAAAATGTTACTAAATTTTGGACTGCTGTTTGAGTAGCTCGATGTAAGGACAGCGCGGTATCTATTTGGTGTGTAGCGCATAAAGAATCAGTCCGGATCCATTATCTTCAATAGAAGTTTGACAAAACGGTAAGAATAAATGTTAATTCTAATGTCGGATGTTGTCTTTATTTAGGGTATCACAAGTGATATTTACTATGAAACAGTTCCCTTTGACTTTCATTCAAAAGTGTCCTTGACGTGGGAACTCTTATATAGCTAGGCCAAAAGTTATTCTGTATTCAATTATCACATTGCTTTAATATCTGATATTAACTATTAGGTTACATCCTGACAGTCCTTGAAATAAGTCGACGTTTTACTGTATTTCCCAAGAGAACACCATGTTACTGATATCTGAACTTCTACTTCAAGTTATTGATTACGTTTGGTGTTGTAGGTTTTACAAGCTCAAATAGGCCTACTGAGACCTATAAGTATGTCCCAATATTTTCCAATAGTATGACTGCTAATAGCCTATTTAATGTCATTATCTGTGTCGTTGATGTAGTGAGACAATCATTGTGAATAACGTCTTTGGTAGATTTATGTTATAAAGTACAGTACCTCTGAGTAATTATACTTTTCTGGTTTCAGCCAAGATGTCTGCATATGATGAAGAAGAATCTAAGTTTATGCGAAAGGTGAAGGAGAATCCTTTTGTCCCAATAGGTGAGTAGTATAAAATGTTGTATGTAAACCCTGGATTGCTGATGCAATGTATTGGCCATATTGGCACTCCCCAGAAGAAGGACAAAATTACATGTATTAAGTATTTTGTTGTTGTAGTGTGGACAGTAACATTTAGAACTTTATAAAAATGATACTTTAAGGAAAATTGAAAATTATTTTTAGCTCGCATAATATGTAAAAGTATGCATTAAAGTCTCTGTAATAGAATGAAAATGGCAAAAACAAATGTAGACATTGACAAATTAATTTCCATTGCTACTAAAATATTTTTTACGACGGTGGGGGATTGCCAAGATGGTGGCTTTAAAACAGTGCCCCATGTCAGTCATCTAGTGTATACTACCAATAATTTATATACACAGCACACACAACCACACCTGTAGCCCATATCCATCATAGTTTTTTCATGCTTGTTTTTTTTTTCAGGTTGTTTTTTATTTATGTAGATATCGACTGTATGTCTTCAATTGCCATTGTCCTATATGTCCAGTCATCCTTTATATTGTGTACTAAGTTAACTTTTTTTTTTTAAGGAATGGCAGGATTCTTTTCCATTGTGGGCTACAGACTTTACAAGTTGAAGAGCCGTGGAGACATGAAGATGTCAGTGCACCTTATCCACATGCGTGTTATGGCCCAAGGATTCGTGGTGGGAGCTATGACCATTGGTATGTACAGTATTACAGGCTGTTGGACCCTGTTGATACCTAGGGGCTGTTCCAGAAAGCAGGATCAATAAGTAAGCCAGGTAGCAAACTGTCCCAAAAATAATGAAATAACTTAATATTTTTGAGAAATATAAACTTTAAATAATTGACTCGACAACCCATATTCAAGTTTAGCATTCTAAATCATTTAGAAAATCAAGAGCTATATTTATCAAAGTTCGCTTGGTAACTTAATGGTCCTGCTTTCTGGAACACCCCACTGGTATTAAACTTGAAATCTGTATTTGATGACATGACCTTTAAATGTGTCATGTGTCCACATTGTGATTGGATGAGGTTGTAATGTTATTTAATGTTGCAGGCACCAGTTTTCTGGCACATGCCAAATTGAAATATTTTAGCTCAGTGTTGTAAGGTTTCTGGTGAAATGTATCTGTCCCAAAACAGATTTGGCTACTGATCAGATCGCACAGGATGTGGAAACTGTTATTTTGATACATTTTTATTCTAAATGTAAACTAGTCTTTAAGCCTCTCACGATGCAGATGTCGTCATTATGTTGCTATGTTACATGAAAAAGTATACCGTATGAAATTATGTACACTTTCCTATTTAATAGTTACAGCAGCTCCAATACAGTGTAATATTTTATGTACAAGTTTTGGAAATTATCTTCATTTAAACATTTCCTTCCCTCTGTTTTTCAGGTGTCATTTATTCCATGTACAAAGACTACATTGTGAAGCCAAGAGAAGAACTAAAGGCATTGCAACAGCAGACTGCATTTCAACACAAATAACCTGATATGGATATGGACTCTTTTGGATTGATATTTTGTATGTCCCCTTAATATTACCTCAGTTTGCCATAAGTTGTATATCTACACCTTTCCCACATATAACACACCTCTTAATGTACTAGGTAGTTTTAAGGAATTCTCACTCACCAAGAATGTCTACTGCACTCTTTTTAGACGAAGATGCCATGCCTTACCTCAACTCAGTTTTGAGTCTCCATATCTTCAAAATGTGTGTGTTTCCTGTGGGTTGTCACTTTGATGAGACATAGATATGAGCCAACTGTAACTACCTGAGATGGTATTGCATCTTAGTGACACACAAAACATGACGTATGAGATTATTGTGAATGCAAGCCTGTTGACGGTACGTGGTTGACTAGAGGACAATTGGTCATGGAAACTCACATTCTTAAAAAAAAAAAAAAAAAATGTTTTAGATTTTAGGAGAACAATATTTTGGGATAGGTCACGGGATGTTGTATGAAATATTTATTGGATGTTAGTTACATCTGGTTATCAAATGAGGAGCAAACAGCCATTTGATGCTATAAAACGGGTACTCTTACCCTACGAGATCCGAAGCCTGCTGGTTTTATTCTACCTGACAATTAATTGCATGCACCTATTGTCCCAGCCTCTGATTAAAGGGGAACAATTAAAAAATACAGTGAAACTGGCTTTGAGTTTGAGGGCTATATAACATGCTCTGGATCAGCAAAGGCTATTGGGTAGTTTGAGTTGAAGTGACTGTGTTGGTACAAGACAGCCAGCTGTTATTAGGACACAGGTCTTGCTCAACCACCACTATTCCAAGCATCACTCTGAATGCTTTTCTGGATTTCCTTTGAAGGGTATTTTATTGTTTTTATTTTATTGGTTGATTATTACATTATTTAGATTCACTCTATTATTAAAGCTGCAATGTGTAACTTTTTGGGTGACCTGACAAAATTCACATAGAAATGTGAGTAATCGATATGTCACTCATTGACAGCAAGTCTAGCTGTGGATCTGTTCTATGTGCACTATTTCTATGCTTTCCACTTTTAAGTTTCATTTTTGTGACTTTTACTTTTGGTTTTGTGCACCAGCTTCAAACAGCTGAACATACAATATTTTTGCCTATGTGAAATTACATTTCACAGCAGTTTAGATGGTACAATGATTCTCTACACTATACTTGCTTGTTTTGTCACAAACTGAAATTGGACAAACTATTGGAATTTTTGCGATTTCTGCATAGTACATCTTTATGTATTGTATTTTACCAATGAAAAATATGTGTTGCAACTTACTATTGTCAAATGGCCTTTACTTATGAGTGCAATAAAGCATCCCCCTAATATGTGGTAGTGACCTGTGACCTGAAAATAGGAGAGGCTAACACACTCTATTAGGTCTGGCACTCGGACTACCTAAATCAGGATCTCAAAAGAGATCCTTATGTGATTTTTGTTTTCTGATAGAAACTTAATAAATTGATATTCTGTAATAAAATGGTCTCACACAG
The DNA here is from genome assembly GCF_018296145.1 of Oncorhynchus tshawytscha. Lineage (NCBI taxonomy): Eukaryota > Metazoa > Chordata > Actinopteri > Salmoniformes > Salmonidae > Oncorhynchus > Oncorhynchus tshawytscha. The sequence continues at coordinate 64,574,151 of NC_056438.1, forward strand.
CTAATGGCTGAATTGTTTATACAGAGTAAGTAATTGGGCAGTAGGCCTATAATCATAACTTTGATGGAACTGCATTTAAGGCATTATTGTCTACAAACTGCTGAAATTTTACCCATCTATGTTATAAGTCATTCTCTGAGACTATCACAGTGCAGGTGCATTTATACGGAGACTTGATTACACACAGGTGGATTGTATTTATCATCATTAGTCATTTAGGTCAACATTGGATCATTCAGAGATCTTCACTGAACTTCTGGAGAGAGTTTGCTGCACTGAAAGTAAAGGGGCTGAATAATTTTGCACGCCCAATTTTTCAGTTTTTGATTTGTTAAAAAAGTTTGAAATATCCAATAAATGTCGTTCCACTTCATGATTGTGTCCCACTTGTTGTTGATTCTTCACAAAAAAATACAGTTTTATATCTTTATGTTTGAAGCCTGAAATGTGGCAAAAGGTCGCAAAGTTCAAGGGGGCCGAATACTTTCGCAAGGCACTGTAAAAGCAATATACAATAAACGTTTACACCCAGCCTCAACTTTGCTACAAATTCCCTGCTGGGGACTTTTATCACATCATCTCACAGCCCTCTCTCAGAGGCAACACTGTAAATGTCTAACTACTTCAGTAAGTCCCCCTCCCCCACTGCACATAGCAGGTCATGGGGAATTATAAACTGGTTCCTTTTGTAGTAATAATGTGTTCTTTTTTGTTTTTGCTCAATCTGATTGGGTGGGCTTGGCTCCCAAGTGGGTAGGCCTGTGTCCCTGCCTCCCAGTGGAAAACTAATTAGAAAATATTGTACAAACAGGACACAATTAGATAGGCCTACACTGTGTGTTGGCTATACATACAGTCCAAAACATATTCATGCCAAGGCTTTGAAAGCATCTGTTCAAAATACCTAATGTGTTCTGAGTGCGTCCTTTCACAATGCTGGTAGCAATGGTTAGTATTACGCAAAAGAGCAAGTCAGACCTACCCAGTCCCACCCAGATCATCTGATATGACTGTAAAGCTGATTTTATTGGTAACATGACTGTCCATCTTTCATTTTACCAGCTGATATACCATATAGTTTTAGCTTCTCCACACTAACGGACTGAGTCGCAGCCATCTTGACAATGGGATTATGGGTGGGGCTTTCCCTTTCTTCTTATTCTTGTTTGGGATCACTTCCCTCCCCTTTCCTCCCCCACTACACCACCCAAACCCTTTCACACAATCTCTCGCTATCTACTTCATGCAGTTCACAAAATATCAATACATGCTCCACCGTTTCCTCCACTAAACACACATCACACAGACCTGTTTCATGTTTCCTTATCATCCACAATGTGGCATTCAAACCCTTGTGCCCAAACCGTAGTCCACTCCACACAACTTCCTCTCTCCTACATCCCATACTCCCCACCTCTTCCTTTACTGACAGGTGAACGTGATAAAATTGCCTCCCCTTACTACGAACATACCACTCCCTTTGCCAAAGATCAAGCCCTTTTGCCCCAATCAAGGACTTTACTTAACTGCGGGCCAGTGGAACCTGAATATCTACTCCCTCTCTCGTCACAGCACTCTTAGCCACCACATCGGCCTTCTCATTACCTTCCACACCCACATAGGAGGGAACCCAGCAAAAGCTTACCACCACTCCCATTCTCTCCAATCCCAATAACAACACCATCATCTCCACAAACATGTCTCCTCTATCCAACCTGCCTGTATTCACACTACTAAACACTGCAGCCAAATTAGAACAGATCACCACTCTGGTATGTGGTTTCGCCTCTTCCACCCATCTCAAATATATAATCATGGCCATCAACTCAGCCGCATACACTGACACAAAATCAGTTAAATGCTTACATACTCTAACATTGAAATCTGGGATATACACCCCTGCCCCCCCCGCCCTATCTCTCTCTCCCCAGTCCATATTCTACCACTTTCTTCCTGATTGTCCACCCGTTCTCCCTCTGCTTACCCATTCCTCGCTCCCAGCATTCCCCAGTTACTGTGACCGCAGGGTGTCCTTCTGAACTCCCTTTCAACCTCGCCCAAGTACGCTAATGCAAGTTTGTTCCGACTTATCCTCAGTGGCAGTTCTTCACTATCCTTGTAACTTGTAATGCCTCAACAGGTGTCGTTCTGAAGGCACCCACACACAATCTCAATGCCCTTGAGTGTATCTTATCCAGGTACTATAGTACCGTTTTGGCTGCTGATCCATATACAAAGCACCCATAATCCAAAATTGACCTGATCAATGCCTGGTACATACACAACAGTGTTTGTCTATTTGACCCCCAATCACATCCTGCCACTGCCCTCATGAGGTTCCGCACCTTCCTGCACTAAAATTAAATATACTCAACTTCCACGTGAGTCTCTCATCAAACCACATACGTAGATATTTAAATTCGGACACCCTACCTACAGTCGTGGCCAAAAGTTTTAAGAATGACACAAATATTAATTTTCACAAAGTATGCTGCCTCAGTGTCTTTAGATATTTTTGTCAGATGTTACTATGGAATACTGAAGTATAATTACAAGCATTTCATAAGTGTCAAAGGCTTTTATTGACAATTACATGAAGTTGATGCAGAGTCAATATTTGCAGTGTTGCATGCTGTCAATTAACTTCTGGGCCACATCCTGACTGATGGCAGCCCATTCTTGCATAATCAATGCTTAGAGTTTGTCAGGTTTTGTGGGTTTTTGTTTGTGCACCCACCTCTTGAGGATTGACCACAAGTTCTCAATGGGATTAAGGTCTGGAGAGTTTCCTGGCCATGGACCCAAAATATTGATGTTTTGTTCCCCGAGCCACTTAGTTCCCAGAACCACTCACTTTTGCCTTATGGCAAGGTGCTCCATCATGCTGGAAAAGGCATTGTTCGTCACCAAACTGTTCCTGGATGGTTGGGAGAATTTGCTCTCGGAGGATGTGTTGGTACCATTCTTTATTCATGGCTGTGTTCTCAGGCAAAATTGTGAGTGAGCACACTCCCTTGGCTGAGAAGCAACCCCACACATGAATGGTCTCAGGATGCTTTACTGTTGGCATGATACAGGACTGATGGTAGCGCTCACCTTGTCTTCTCCGGACAAGCTTTTTTTCGGATGCCCCAAACAATCGGAAAGGGGATTTATCAGAGAAAAGGACTCCTCAGCAGTCCAATCCCTGTACCTTTTGCAGAATATCAGTCTGTCCCTGATGCTTTTCCTGGAGAGAAGTGGCTTCTTTGCTGCCCTTCTTGACACCAGGCCATCCTCCAAAAGTGTTCGCCTCACTGTGCGTGCAGATGCACTCACACCTGCCTGCTGCCATTCCTGAGCAAGCTCTGTACTGGTGGTGCCCCGATCCCGCAGCTGAATCAACTTTAGGAGACGGTCCTGGCGCTTGCTGGACTTTCTTGGGCACCCTGAAGCCTTCTTCACAGCAATTGAACCACTCTCCTTGAAGTTCTTGAAAATCCGACAAATGGTTGATTTAGGTGCAGTCTTACTGGCAGCAATATCCTTGCCTGTGAAGCCCTTTTAGCGCAAAGCAATGATGACGGCACGTGTTTCCTTGCAGGTAACCATGGTTGACAGCGGAAGAACAATGATTCCAAGCACCACCCTCCTTTTGACGCTTCCAGTGTGTTATTCAAACTCAATCAGCATGACAGAGTGATCTCCAGCCTTGTCCTCGTCAATGCATGAGAGAATCCCTGACATGTCAGCTGGTCCTTTTGTGGCAAGGCTGAAATGCAGTGGAAATGTTTTTTGGGGATTCAGTTCATTTGCATATGGCAAAGAGGGACTTTGCAATTCATTGAAATACATCTGATCACTCTTCATAACATTCTGGAGTATATTCAAATTGCCATCATACAAACTGAGGCAGCAGACTGTGAAAATGTATATTTGCGTATCATTCTCAAAACCTTTGGCCACGACTGTATATCCTGACCGTATATTTGCAACCTAACGTCTTTAACCTCCGCCCTAGAATACACCACAGACATCCTAAAACCCCATGTTAGAGACCGATCTTCCACAACTTCTTGCATCTTCCTCATCACATATTTCACATTCCCACCAGTCTTCCATACAGCCCCATCATTAGCATACAAGGCCACGCCCATTACCTGTCCCACCTCCTTAAATATGTAATCTGTCATCAGGGCGAACAACACCGGACTAACCACAGTTCCCCGAGGAGTACTATCCTTCACTTCAACCCCATTGACAAATCTGATCCCACCCTCACCCATATGAGTCCATGATCCAGTTATACAGATCTCCGCCAATGACCCCCAATAGCCTACGACTACAGTTCGAGGCTCCACGGGAGCAGCAGGAGAAACATCACCAGGGAAGACTAGACAAACAGAAGGGGAGCAGAAGGCCACTGAGACCCAGGACGACTTGAACCTCTCCCAGCTAGACACTGATCACACAGATGATCTTAGTAAAAGGTGTGCATTTTTATAAAGTTAGGTCAATATTATTAAAGTTGGACAACATTTTATCCCCCAATGCAGCCTAACATCATGCATACCGTAAGCCTGGGGTTCCCAAACTTTTTAGGGCCACCACCCCATTTTGAAATCTGTAAATTCTCATGACCCCAACCATCTGAAAAAAAATTATGCAATTAGCAGCCATTGATTGTCTTCTCAACTCACCATCACATACCTTTAATGTGGGGCTATGACATTCAATTGCAAATTAGTCAGACACAATGTATGTTCTCTCCACACTAATGAGATGGGTGTGCTTGATGCATGTCGCATTGGAGATTTTAAAAATCAGGGGGCGTGGTCGACAGTGCGCACCTCTTCTTTGCTGTCAAATTAAGGCTGGATCGATATTTGTTTTTAATGCAGACGAAAACACTGAATCCAGCTTCACATATATATGAACTTGGCGAAGGGTAAAATTAGTTTTATGGTTCTTTCAAGAACACTAGGTAGTTGGAAAAATACAAGGTCAAATCATTATGTCAGTGATTTTCAGGTCGGAATGTTGGAGCGCTAGAAAGAGGCAGAGTTCCCGAGTTGGAATTCCGAGTTGGATGAACGTTAAAAACTATTTTTTCCGAGACAGAGCTCTGTTTTTTCCAAATTCCCAGTTGTCTTGAACGTACTGAAGTCGGAAGTTTGAGATTTCTGAGTTTTGAAAGCGGAGTTAATGGTCAGGGAGAAACAGCAGGGTAATCCTTTTGAGTCAGGAACCAACGCTTATCTGTAGTCACCCGTGAATGCATTCGGTCACATGACAACTCGATCAGCTTTTCATTTTCGCTTACCGGCATGTCAACTGAGCAGTGGCAACCCGTCATTCAGGGCATGTGGGGCTGAACGCCACCTGTTTTTGGGGCTTGCCTGTTTTGCATGTTATTTTGGCATTAATACATGTCACATATCAGTTTGCAAACAATGTAAAAAAAAAAAACATATCTTTGACCACAAACGTGGTCTCTTTTTTGTTTTCTTGAGTAAGGCAGCTCTAAAATGGAGGTGTTTCAGCCTAACTCAGTGCTTTCTGTGATGGTGGGGCAAGCCCTGAGAAAGGATGGTGGATTGCGCCGTGATTGCCTCAGTGTTTTGTCACTCATGAGGACACTTCGTCACCGCCAAGTCTAAGGGTAGAGCTAGAAAAATCTAGCCCCTTGGGTGCTGCCATATAGTTACATTAGAAGTGCCCATCCAAGAACGCTCATGGTCATTGAACACAGATAAAATTACTTCAAATCACATTATATGTACTGTAGTTGTGAATGGACTGATCATGTCAACATCATACTTTCAAAATCTTAGCTAGCAATCATCATCATGAATCAAGTCGACAATCTACTGGCAAATTCTTTTTAATACTTGTCATATGAAGATAAATAATGAACTGAATAATCAACTGTTAACTCTGAACTGCGAAAACTTGACTTCAGTGAGTTCAAGACAATGATCATGATGATCATCATCATGATTCAACCTTGTTTTTTTCAGAGTTCCCTGTTGTTCTGAAAGCACCATAAATCCAGATAATGCCAGACTTTGATTACAACATTTGCCCACGAAGGACCACTGCGCCACCTTCCTGTTCAAGTGAGCACAACCCAATGTGAGTCCAAAAATGTATTGTATGCTGCAGTAATATGCCAGGGAGATATCTATACTGTAGCTAATAAATTAATACTAAGTGTGTGTTGTGTATTAAGATGTTAGTAGCCCATATGACTCACCCTAATAATTTGGTCTACTTACCTCTATTCATTTTGCATGCGGTTCTCACTTGGTGGTGCACATGTAGCCTATAACCTGTTTAAGAGAAATGTAATCTTTGAATATGGTAAGAGCGTTCATTGTCTGCTTATATGCCCCCTTTATTTATCCTACGCTTCTGACTTGGTGTACAAGGAGAACACTGTAAGAATGGCCCATGTTCTGAATTCTGTCGCTGTACACTTCAAAAGTGCTAAACAAATAGTTATATTGACTACGTCCATCCTAGCTCGCTCATTAATGTCTTAATCGGAATTACGGATAGTCTTATGCGCTTGTCGTCCCCTTATGCCATAGTTGGTACATCTCAATTGTCATTAGAAACCACAGTTGTTTAAGCAAGTCAGCCATATCAGCCATGTTTTTTAAAAGACAGTAAATGAGGCTGAATGAACTGTTTTGCTGACAGACAAGGCTCTGCTGATAGCCAGGTGTAGCAGTCGTAAGATGTTGGGACTGCTGTTGGGACAGCTTTATGTAGACCCTAACAGTTTGTGGGCACCATTTGTCACCATTATAGTGCAATGAATGTATTGTATTGTGAACTAATTATACTTACCTATCTCCAGTAGCAGTGTGTGGGTAAAATCATTGGGGAAGCCAAGCACTCCAACCGTGCTTGCAACCGTGATATATACAGTACTTTCCCCACATTTTGTTACGTTACAGCCTTATTCTAAAATTGATTAAATTCATCAATCTACATACAATACCACATAATGACAAAGCAAAAACATTTGCACATTTAACATTTGCACATTTATAAAAAAAAATGTTAAACAGAATACACTAAGTTTTTAAATAAGTATTTAAAAAAAAAGTTTTTTAATAAAACTTTATTTGACTAGGTAAGTCAGTTAAGAACAGATTCTTATTTACAATGACGGCCTACTTTTTCTTGTTCAGAATAAATTCAACCACACCTTTTTATTAATCACAAAACCGGATAGAAACCTGTCTTGCCTGCTCCCGCTCTCCATCTCTGGCACCCGAGGACACCAGGCTGCCTTTCATTAAGCACACCTGTCACCATTATTATGTGCATCAGCGCTCATTTGACTCACCTGGACTACTTCACGTTTTGATTGCCTTTCCTATATCTGTGTGTCTCCTCTGTTTCATCCCCGTGTCAGCATTATTGTCTTTTCGGTTTCCCCTGTCCAAACGCTGTCCGTATTCTGTTCCTGTCCGTGGTTATTAAATGTTCACTCATAGATCCTTACAGAAACCTCTATCTAGTGAAGTCCATGATGCATATCACATGTAACAGACAGTTACATAACCTACAGCATGGTTAAGCAAATTAACAATTGAGTCCAATCAACATAAGCTAAATATAATGTGGCTGTCCATGGATCTGATTTCTGTTTGCGGGCGCATGTGTGTGTGTGTGTGTGTGTGTGTGTGTGTGTGCGTGCGTGCATTCGTTTGTTCGTGCAAGTAGAAAAACATGTTGACTCATCCTACTTGTGGAGAAATGCCAATGCCATCCTCCTCTTTTTCATGTTGACGAAACGGTCTATCACTCTGTCATACAGTACCTGCTATTATTTTTTGTTGTCCTAGGCTAACTTCCATTCATGGGCAACATTAGCTAGATAACTTTAGCCTTCTACATCTAGCTACTGTACATATCGGACTTCCATCCTCTCAGGCCAGGGGCACAACAATGTATGAATTAATGGTTGGATCAGAATCGCTGTTATATTCACTGGCCAGTACGGAGAATTAATTAAAACCACAAGTCAAAATCCCTATCTCCATCCATGGATAATTTAGGAAAGGGACATTTTCTTCTAGGTAGCTAACCACCGGAGGACAACAACACAACGAGATGCAGCAATTCAAGTTATTTCTGAGTTTTGGCACCAGCATTTTGTTCCAGTTCCATTTTGTTCCTGTCGTTTCCGGTATAGAAAAATGTAACAAGGATGCTATATGGTGAAGAGCATGTATTCAAATTAAATTGCCCTGTGGAATTCAGGGCTGTAATTGAAACACAATGGACTTTGTAAATGTGTTGCTGAGAGAGGATGACGGTCAGTCAGGCTCAAGACTACTACTGACAGTTCCAGGCCTTCGACAGCAGGGGGAGACAACAGTAAGAGGTTATAAGCTCAATATTATAGTACATCCATGACCATGTAGATTTCCTGTACATATGACTCCTCTAACTTGCCTACAAATTATTGAATTATCTGTTGATAGTGTAATTGACTGTATAATGACTATATTGATGCATTATACATTTTCTCAATTGAGTTTTTTTTCTTCTCTCATATAGTTCAGTATGTAAACTTGGACATGAACTAGTGTTGTCAGCAGCTGGGATCAGTTTCGAGGTCAGGCAAGTCTTAGCCTCAGCAGCGTGTGGTACAAGTTAGTACTACAATAAAAGCTGTTTATGGTGGACTGATACAGCTTACCACTACTATCTCAGAGATGCAGGAGCTCCTTTGGGTTGTCAACACTGTTCAGAGGAGGTGAGGTCCCTGAATCCCCAGTGTACAGAGTCCCAGACCCTCTGTGAGGCTGCCTGTGTGGAGAGAGATAGGCTCCTAGGGCTAGTCAAGCTTCAGCAACCCGGGTATTACATACAGCAACCCAGTGCATTTTATTTTGGGGGTGTATTGTGTAAAGTTTGTTAGTTTAGTTTCCCGGGTGGGTGTTTAGAATGCAAATATTTTATGTGGGCCTTTTTGTTTTCTCTTTCTTGTTTTATCACTGCTTTTTTACATCTCTCTCCACCATGGAAATGTAACCCTCCTTACTTTGTAATTACTACACTTACAGTACTTGATGGGGATTTTCATGATGACCACACAGTAGTAGTGAGAGACTGGGCTGGTGTGATTGATGTGACAGGGAGGAGGAAGTGAAGCAGGGGTGCCTAGGGGCAGAGCAAACATTCCAGGGAGAACGCAGAAGGGCCGTAGCCCTAGAGCAGCAGCTAGAGAAGGCAAAGCTGGATCTGGGCAAAGGATTGACTCCCAGGAAAACTAGCAACAAGGGCACTGGAAATAAGTCTCGGATTAGGCACACTGATCTATAACACAGTAACACAGTGAGAAGACTGAAAATGGGATATATTGATCCATTCCTGCTATTTCTCTTATTTGTTGTTTTTCCTCCGCTTCCCAGGAGCTTCATCCAGCGGGAGACAGGGGGAATCATCCTCTCGAAGCCCTCCTGACCTCTCCAGGGAGGCCCAAGTCAATGAACTAACTACCTAGTGAATCTGACTTAGTGTTATTTTGTCTTCTATCTCTCCTTGAAGTTGTGGGTGGTTACCCTGTCAGTCTCACAGCCTGGAGAAACAAACTGTCAACCTCTGTTAAATTCTGTTAAGACTGAAAGTTTTCAGTGAGATCACACACAAGACTACAGAATATAACTAACATACTAGAAATACTTACACAGTACACAGTACTGTGTTCCTGTGTAGCTCAGTTGGTATAGCATGGCACGGAAAATGGAAAACTGTATAAAAATGTATGCACTCATTACTGTAAGTGTCTCTGGATAAGAGCGTCTGCTAATGACTCAAATGTAAATGTACTGTATAATCACAATTAGGGAAACAAAGATAGATGCATCACATGTGTACACATTGGAGTTTCGCTTTCTATGAAGACTAAGAACAGCTGGCAAAATGCAGAGGATATTCATACATTACAAACTCCTAAATGAGTGGAGCACACCACCATGTTGTTGTGTGTTTCCCTCCCTCTGTCCCCCAGGCTGGCGGTGCTGCAGGGGTAGAATGAAGCTCTGAGGGGCTGAGCTGAGGAGCACTCTCCAGGCCAAGGTTGAGAACATGCAGCTCTGCAGTGACATGATGAACCAAGTCAAGCACGTCTTCCTGCAGGCGCTGCGACAACACAAGCAGGACAGGGACACAAACCAGGGGAGTTAGTTAGCTATGTTATAATAGGCCCTGGCTGGCTGCTGGACTTCAACAACGTCCCACAAGACCTTTAGGTCCTCTTGTCCAGTCATATCAGCTCTGAGGAAGAACAGTAATGGAACAGGCCTGTCTGTTTCAGCAATACAATGTCATTATTGGTTTCTGGTCTCCCGACTGCTCCCTGCTAACCCTGTTCACCACAAAAAGACAATGACCCACTTTGATGGCCCCCATGTAGTGGATAGACTTGTCCATAGGTGCTTTTCTTTTCTAAATGTCACTTTCATATCGTATTAATATAGTGTATCCTCCTTTTAGCACCTCTAGCACTCTCTCGGTGTGTTTCTAATATATATTATAGAGCCTTAGTGTGTTTGTAAGATATATTATAGAGAGCCGCAGTGTGTTTGTATTCCACCAATGGAGTTGTCAACATGTTATAGCAACAAAGCAACATAATTATTCTTTTAATTTGATCAATGAAAGGACATTTGGTAATGTTTAGTTAGACTTGGCTACAGTATCACACATAAATATTTGAGAACCCCAAACCAAATAGTAAATAAAGTAAAGTCACTCCATAGTTCTCAATTTATTCAGAGTTATCGCGGATAATCACTTCTGACTTAAAACCAGATGTGGGGGAATAGTGGTTGAAAACGAATGCAGACTTAAAGCTACACAAACTAGGTTCCCTAGAGCATGTTCTCAATGCATACTGTATCTACAGTATATGACCTGTGCATCTCATTCCACTAGTCGATTCCAAAGATCTGTCCACTGGACTGTGTACCCTTGTGGGAGTTAGCCAAAAGGATTTCAGCAGAACCCCCTGCTCTCCCTCCCCGTCCCTCCACATCACGCTTAATTTAAACCCATGGCTGAGTTAGTGTGCTGCTTGAAATACTGCACTATTTCTCCCAGAACCCCGTGGGAGATTGGCGGGTCCCGGCTGGACCGAGCAAAAGAGAGAAAAAGTGCCACAAGACAAAAATATCAGACTTCAGGAGGTGATGAAGAAATGCTTCATACTGCAAGAAACAAAACAAAAAACTGCTTCTGTTGCAATGCACACCTCCTAGGATCGAAGGTGAGGCACTCTAGGTAGTGAACTATTAGCAGCGTTTTACTTACTGTGACTTTGACTTGGTAAGACAGAGAAGAACGCAAAGGACTTGCTACTTTAGGCTCTCACCACAACGGTGCCAGGTTTTGTATCAAAGTAACTTCACAGCTTTTGTTGATGGAGCCAATTGTTATCATATGCAATAACTACATTATCACGATATAGAAACATCCTCAAATGATCGTATGACAAAGTCTGATATGCTAAGTGTAGGATACTCAATGGATGATGTGTGCATTCTGAATATTCCTCAATAACCAATTTGACACTGTTAGGCTACACCAAACATTCATGATTATGATTGGGATCCCTTCACAACATCAATCTGCACGAATGAAACCAGGATTTTCTCGAAATTAATTACTCACTACACTTACAGCTCATACAGTGCCTTTGAAAAGTATTCAGACCCCTTGACTTTTTCAAAAACATTTACCATTACAGCCTTCTTCTAAAATAATTGAATAAGAAATGTTCTCATCAAATCAAATCAAAGTTTATTTGTCATGTGCACCGAATAAACTGGTGTAGGCCTTACAGTGAAATGCTTACTTACAGGCTCTAACCAATAGTGCAAAAAAGGTATTTGGTGAACAATAGGTAAGTAAAGAAATAAAATAACAGTAAATAATTCTACACACAATACCCATAATGACGAAGCAAAAACAAGTTTTTATACATTTTTGTCAATTTATCATTCAAAAACCCTGAAATATAACATTTACATACGTTTTCAGAGCCTTTACTCAGTACTTTGTTGAAGGACCCATGGTAGCGACTACAGGCTTGAGTCAAATTAAATCCAAATGTATTTGTCACATGCGCTGTATACAACAGTTTTAGACCTTACAGTGAAATGCTTACTTACAAGCCCTTAACCAACAATACTTTAAGAAGTTTTAATTTAAAAAAGTGTTAAGTAAAAAATAGAAAATTAAAGTGACAAATAATTTAACAGCAGCAGTAAAATAACAATAGTGAGGCTATATTCAGGTGGTACCGGTACAGAGTCAATGTGTGGGGAAACCGGTTAGTCGAGGTAATTGACGTAATATGTACATGTAGGTAGAGTTAAAGGGACTTTGCATAGATAATAAACAGAGAGTAGTAGCAGCGTAAAAGAGGGGTCAAGGTAGCCATTTGATTAGCTGTTCAGGAGTCTTATGGCTTGGGAGTAGAAGGAGCCTTTTTAGGAGCCTCTTGGACCTAGACTTGACACTCTGGTACCGCTTGCCATGCGGTAGCAGAGAGAACAGTCGATGACTAGGGTGGCTGGAGTCTTTGACACCACTTGGTGTAGAGGTCCTGGATGGCGGGAAGCTTGGCCCCAGTGATGTACTGGGCCATACACACTACCCTCTGTAGTGTCTTGCAGGTTGGAGGCAGAGCAGTTGCCATACCAGGCAGTGATGCAACCAGTCAAGATGCTCTCGATGATGCAGATGTAGGACCTTTTGAGGATCTGAGGACCCATGCTAAATATTTTCAGTCTCCTGAGGGGGAATAGGTTTTGCCGTGCTCTCTTCACGACTGTCTTAGCATCTTTGGACCATGTTAGTTTGTTGGTGATGTGGACACCAAGGAACTTGAAGCTCTCAACCTGCTCCACTGCAGCCCCATTGATGAGAATTGGGGCGTGCTCAGTCCTCCTTTTCCTGTAGTCCACAATCATCTGCTTTATCTTGATCACATTGAGGGAGAGGTTATTGTCCTGGCACGACACGGACATGTCTCTGACCTCCTCCCTATAGGCTGTATCATCATTGTTGGTGTTCATGGCTACCACTGTTATGTCATCGACAAACTTGATGATGGTGTTGGAGTCGTGCCTGGCCATGCAGTTATGAGTGAACAGGGAGTATAGGAGGGGGCTGAGCACGCACCCCTGAGGGGCCCCCGTGTTGAGGATCAGTGTGGCGGATGTGTTGTTACCTACCCTTACCACCTGGGGGCGGTCCATCAGGAAGTCCAGGATCCAGTTGCAGAGGGAGGTGTTTAGTCCCAAGGTCCTTAGCTTAGTGATGAGCTTTGAGGGCACTATGGTGTTGAATGCTGAGCTGTAATCAATGAATAGCATTCTCACATAGGTGTTCTTTTTGTCCAGGTGGGAAAGGGCAGTGTTGAGTGCAATAGAGATTGTTTTATCTGTGGATCTGTTGGGGCAGTATGCAAATTGGAGTGGGTCTAGAGTTTCTGGGATAATGGTGTTGATGTGAGCCATGACCAGCCTTTCAAAGCACTTCATGGCTACAGACGTGAGTGCTACGGGTTGGTAGTCATTTAGGCAGGTTACCTTAGTGTTCTTGGGCAGGGACTATGTTGGTCTGCTTGAAACATGTTAGTTTTACAGACTCAGTCAGGGACAGATTGAAGATTTCAGTGAAGACTCTTGCCAGTTGGTGAACGCATGCTTGGTGTACACGTCATGGTAATCCATCTGGCCCTGCTGCCTTGTAAATTTTGACCTGTGTAAAGGTCTTATTCACATTGGCAATGGAGAGTGTGATCACACAGTCTTCCGGGAAAAGCTGGTGCTCTAATGCATGCTTCAGTGTTCCTTGCCTCGAAGCGAGCATAGAAGAATTTAGCTCATGTGGTAGGCTCGTGTCACTGGGCAGCTTGCGGCTGTTCTTTGTAGTCTGTAATAGTTTGCAAGCCCTGCCACATCCGACGAGCGTCGGAGCCAGTGTAGTAGTACGATTCAATCTTAGTCCTGTATTGATGCTTTCGTCGGAGGGCATAGCATGATTTCTTATAATCTTCTGGGTTTGAGTCCCGCTTCTTTTTTTTTAGCTCAGTGCAGTTGTTGCCTGTAATCCATGGCTTCTGGTTGGGGTATGTATTTACGGTCACTGTAGGGACGATGTCATCGATGAACTTATTGATGAAGCCAGTGACTGATATGGTGTACTCCTCAATGCCACTGAAAGAATCCTGGAACATATTCCAGTCTGTGTTAGCAAAGCAGTCCTGTAGCTTAGCATCTGCTTCATCTGACCACTTTCCTATTGACCGAGTCACTAGTGCTTTCTGCTTTACTTTTTGCTTATAAGCAGGAATCAGGAAGATATAATTATGGTCAGATTTGCCAAATCGAGGGCGATGGAGAGCTTTGTTCGCGTCCCTGTGTGAGGAGTGAAGGTGGTCTCGAGTTTTTTCCCTCTGGTTGCACATTTAACATGCTGGTAGAAATGAGGTAAAAACGGATTTCAGTTTCCCTGCATTAACGTCCCTGGCTACTAGGAGCGCCACCTCTGAATGAGTGTTTTCCTGTTTGCTTTTGTCCCTGCTCTGTCTACTGGGTTTTGCTGTGCTTACTTCCAGCAGGAGTTTGCTGGGCGGATTAGGAGAGGTGGGCGGAGCTGGGAGGGTCGTCAGTGCTGATGGGGCACACCTGTGAAAGCTCAGATGTGGCATAAAGCCACTGTTTCCCAATTCAGCAAGAGATACCTCTCTCCATGCATACCTTTGGTTGTTTCGCTGTGACTTTGGCAGTTGACACCTAATTTGCTGACCTTCATGTCCCATCTGATTAAGGAATAAATTAATTTAGTTATTCCTTTACTCAGTGTGTGGTTCCCCATTGTTTGTTACATTCTTGTGCCAGATTGTAACACCGTATACAACTCATTGAGTGCAATCTTAGTGCCAGCATCGGTTTGTGGTGGTATATAGACAGCTATGAAAAATACAGATGAAAAATCTCTTGGTAAATAGTGTGGTCTACATCTTATGATGAGATACTCTACATTAGGTGAGCAAAACCTTGAGACTTCCTTAGATTTAATGCACCAGCTGTTGTTTACAAATATACATAGACTGCCATCCCTTGTCTTTACCAGAGGCCGCTGTTTTATCCTTCTGAAAAAGCTTACAACACGCCAGCTGTATCTTATTCATGTCGTTGTTCAGCCAAGATTGTGTGAAACATAACATTTTACAGTTTTTAATAATGGCCCGTTGGTAGGATACACGTGATCGTACTTTGTCTATTTTATTATTGATTGATTGTATGTTGGCTGATAGGACTGATGGTAAAGGTAGACTACCCTCTCGGCAAGAGATCCTTACAAGTCACCCAGACCTTCATCTTCCATACCTCCGTCTCTGAAGTAAATACTTCCCTTCCGACTCATTGAAGAGAAAGTATTCCTCCAGTACAGGGTAAGTGATCACTGTCCTGATATCTAGAAGCTCTTTTTGGCCATAAGAAACGGTGGCAGAAACATTATGTACAAAATAAGTTACAAATAATGCGAAAAAACATACACAAAAGCACAATTGGTAGCAGGATCATAAAACGGCAGCCATCTCCTTTCGGCGCCATACCCAAGTCGTCTTGGGTATGAAGCTGCAAGCTTGCAGACCTGTATTTGGGGAGTTTCTCCCATTCTTCTCTGCAGATCCTCTCAAGCTAGGTCAGGTTG